>NC_057714.1:91697177-91746085 GCF_004010195.1 Chiloscyllium plagiosum | reverse complement strand
AAATAGGCAAAGTCTTTTCCCTGGGGTTGGGGAGTCCAGAACTAGAGGGCATAGGTTTAGGGTGAGAGGGGCAAGATATAAAAGAGACCTAAGGGGCAACTTTTTCACACAGGGGGTGGTATGTGTATGGAATGAGCTGCCAGAGGATGGGTGGAAGCTGGTACAATTGCAACATTTAAGAGGCATTTGGAAGGGTATATGAATAGGAAGGGTTTGGAGGGATATGGGCCGGGTGCTGGCAGGTGGGACAAGATTGGGTTGGGATATCTGGTCGGTATGGATGAGTTGGACCGAAGGGTCTGTTTCCATGCTACATATCTCTATGACTCTATGACTCTAAGTGGGTTATAAGTTGATAGATGCCATTTGGATAGCTGTTTCAAAGAGCTAGAACAAGCACAATGGGCTGAATACCTTCCTTCAATGAGTTAAAATTCAATACGTTCTCAGTGAAATGCTCACTATTCTTGATTTGGAGGCACACAAAAACTCAGCAACCACATCTGGTGCGGCATTGGAAAATAAAACAGCTTCGGATTTATGGCTTATTACAAGAAAGAACTTGCAATTAAATAGTGCCTTTTGCAAACTCAGACTTTTCCCAAATGCTTGCAGGTAATGAGCCATTTTTGTTCTCTGTTTTGTCAGAAAGTTGGCTTGGAATTGAAAAAAGATCCGGCCCAAAAAACCTCTGATCAATTTTCAGCGGCAAATGTTCAAATATTTTAAAAGCAAGTGCAACATTTTATATTCGGGTCACGTGAGGTAAGGGGTCAGAATGTTTATGGGGAGGTGGAGATGGCACAGAACGAAGTGAGGTAAGAAACAACCTAAGAACCCAGCAAGCCTGGAGACACAGAGGTCCTGACACCAAGACATCTCATAGCTCCATTCTCCTGCTATGCACTATAGCTGATCAAATAAGAAGCTGGCTGGAGAGTAGAAGGCAATACAAGCAGCAGACAACAGAAGCTATAAATCTTTGGGTTGGTGCCTGTCAGTTGTGGGAGAGGTTTCGCTGAAATTCAGTGTGAGAAAGTTTGCAACTGGGGGACCTGGGGGAGATTCAGAGAGACCATGGGGTTCCTTGTAAATCTGGTGAGTCTCATGGTGAGAGGAAGGAAGCTGCCGCTCCCCTGGATCCACATGGAATAATGAAAAAGTCACTTACCTTTTATTTTAAAAAAGCCTTTTATAAGTATGTTAACAAGTGCCCTTCCCCCTGTCCATGGCAGGGTAAAGTCTGGGCTGAAAGTTCAACTCATTCAAACACCGTTTCCTCACACACAATCATGTTGTCTGACTCAATGGTCTTCTGACAGCACAGAAAGGGCAAAGGTGAGTGCACAGTGGGTCGTGGTCACATTCCACACATTCACCTTATAAACCGCATGCCCTCCACCCAGCTCCAGAGTCTACCCTGTCCATTGTGAAGAGAATGTAATGTCAAGGTTCCCAAACACTATTTGGGAATGTATTTAAGTAGGTTACAAACTATCAAAGTGCATCTGAGAAAGTAAACCAAGCAAGCTTGAGAGTGGAGAGCCTGTGGAAACCACGATCATAGAATGTGGCTGAGGACAAATCATTCAGTGTTTTCAAGAGAAAGGTAGATATGGCTCTTGCAGCGAAAGGGATCAAGAGACATGGGGGAAGAGCAGGTTCAGGGCCTTGAGCTCGACGATCAGCCATGATCATACTGAACGGGGGAGCAGGCTCGAGGGGTCGAATGGCCAACTCCTGTTCCTACCTTCTATGTTTCTATGCTTGTGGAGGCCAAAGTTCCTCTGTCTATTCCATAGCTTGACATTTAGGTTTTGTGTGAGTTCCCTTATTTTGGTGCTTCAGATGTTTATTCAGCTGTTAAGAATGTTCCTTCTATATACTGTGGTACTCTACTACTCCCACTTATTTTTGTGACTATTACACATAAGTACTCCCAGATATCAAGAAAGTCTTTACAATACATACCTACTCCTAGCAACCCTTCAGTTAAACTGCATTCTTATAAATAAAGCTGGATTGTTCTGATATCACATGGTGAGTACCAAGCTCAAAGGCTTTCTGCACATCCAGAGGTTTCAAGTATTCCCTGTTTCCTGTAGATGTGGATTATTGGGCACAGTAGCTACTAAATTTTCAATGCATTCCCAAGCCCAAATCTGTCTTCATTCTACAATTGCTGGACGGGATGGAGAACTGGCTCATTCCCTACGTCTCTACAATGCAGCTAAATGGATCTTGGATGCTACAGAATGATGTCAAGATATTGAATGCTTTCAAGAAGGAGTTAGTTATAGTTCCGAGGGCTAGAAGGACCAAATAGTTTGGGGAGAAAGTGGGAATAGTGAAGAAGCGCACATGATTAGTGTTCTTCTTGTTTTTGCATAATTTCCGATGTTGGATTATCTGTTGAATGTTGCAAAATTTTGAAAAGAGCTTTCTCACACCTGATTTTGCAGACAGTACTCCCAGATCAGCCATTATGAGTACAATATTACAGCCATGCTTGCTGTCATTTCCTCAAACTTTGCTATGGCTTCCACAGAAGAAGCTATGTTGCAACTCCTACCTATGGTACAAACTGAATCTCATCTGGGCTCTCTCAGTTCTAAGTAACACTTCAATGTGCCATCAGCAATTCCTTTACCACAGAATCACAGAAATCTTATGATGCACAAGAAGGCCATTCAGCCCATTGTGTCTGCATTGGCCCTACAAATGAGCATCATTACATTATGCCAATCTCCTGTATTCTCTCCATATCCTTGCACATTATTTTGATCCACATAACCACTCAATGCCTTTTTGAATGCCTCAAATACTTCTGCCTCCACCACACTTTCAGAACAGTGCATTCCACACTCTAACTACTCACTATGTGCAAATGTTTTTTTTCTTATATCACCCTTACAATTTATACAAATCACTACAAATTTATGGCCTCTCATTCTTGTCCCTTTTACAATTGAGAACAATTTCTCCCTGTCTCCTCTATCCAGCCCACTCATGACTTTTAAAACTCTCTTCTGATTTCATTTCTCTGAGGAGAGTGGTTCCAAATCCTTCACTCTATCCTCATAACTGAGGTTTGCATCATCTGCAAACTTTGAAATTTTTCCCTATACATCAAAATCAACAAAATTAAAATATATATATAAAAAAGAGGATCCTAATACCATCATCTTGGGAACACCACTGCAAACCTTCCTTCAACCTGAAAAATCTCCTTCAATCTTTATTGTCTGTTTCCTATCACTCAGTCAATGTTGTATTCACATTATCACTGACTCTTTTATTCCATGTCCTATAACTTTCCTCACTGCTGTGTGGCACTACATCAAATACCTTCTGAAAGTCCATGCATAAGACATAAGCAGCATTACCTTCATCAAGCCTTTCTGATTCCCCTTCAAAAAAATTCCAGCAAGTTAATTAAACATGATTTCCCCATTAAAAATCCAAGCTGATGTTTCCTAATCAACACACCTTTTTCCATTTGACTCATAATTCTAATCTGAAAATTAATCGCTCGAAACTTCCCCACCACTGAACTTTCGCCAACTGTTCTATAATTGCCTGGACTATCTTCTCAAACAAGGCCAGAATATTTGCTATTTTTCAGTGTTCTGGCAAGTCCAAGGAAGACTGAGTGATGATGGCCAGTGCCCCTATACTTTATGCCTTCACTTCCTTCAAAATGCTTGGATTAATCTCAACTGGTCTTGGTGCCTTGTCAACTTTAAGTACCAAAGGTCTATCCAACACTTCTGCCTGATCAAATTTTGAGCCCTTGTAGTGACTGAGATCTCTCCTCTGTCACCTAGGTAGCATCTCCTTCTTTGGTAAGGACAGATGCAATGTATTAATTTAACATCTAAGCTCGTCCCCTGACTCCAAATTTAAATCCCCTTTTTGATTCATAATCAGTCCTTTAACCACTCTTCAACTATTTATATGCCTATAGAAACCTTCCACACAGCCCTTCATGTTGGTTGCCAGTCTTTTATCATTGTTTCTCTTTGCTTCTCTTATTTACAATTTCACCTCTGAAATATTTCTATATTCTTCTTGATTCTCTGTTTCATTTTCTACCTGACACCTGTCAGAAGCAGACTTTCTCTTCTTAATGTCTATCTCTTTTGTCATCCTGGGAGCACTAGATTTGTTTGTTTAACAATTCCCATTTGACTGGACCAAAATCATTTACTCTTTGAAGGTAACCCATTTAGTTAATGTTTTTCCCACCAACTTTTTGTTCCAGTCAACACTGTCAAGGTCTTTTCTTGAAAGAAGATGTAATTTGCTTCTTTCCATGGTATTGCAATTCCAACTTGACATTTTGGGTGTGAACCTTGCTTTCTCACAAGTTGAGCTGATGACAGCAGCTTTTGGGAAAGACTGGGGAGGTTAAATGGAATTATCAGTTCTAGGAGAGATCGCTTAGGGTTGGTATTTGCAGGACTATATCAACTGTACAAGCTGGCAACTAAATAGGATTACTTTTAAATAAGAGTGGGTATCTTATCTTAGTGTGAAGTCAAGCTAGCTATAAAATAGAATCTTATTTTTGCTATTGATATTGCTTCCAAGGGCCAGCATTAACTTCGAAAAAGGTGATTTAGCCAAACTTTCATGGCTGAATTAGAGCCAAATATGTAATTATTGTGGTTTTCATGAGATTTCTGAAATGTCCAAACTTTAAATGGTCCAAGTGTGCACCGACGTATGACAGCATTCCCATCTTTATACCACTCCCAGTGTTATTGTAATCTTCTCCTTCAATAAAACCATCTCAAATTGGGATTAGAGACTTGGACTTTGTGAATGTTTGCACTGAGGCTTTGGGCATCAGTAAAAGGATACAGTCTGGTCCACTGAACATGGATATGGTCATGGATGTGGATATGGACATGGATATAGACATGGGCATAGATATGGACATGGATATGGTCATGGATATGGACATGTATATGGACATGGACATGGAATGACAGCTTGGGTTCAGGCTCAGACTAATATGAAATGAAGTAAGGACAGTTTTATTTTGTTCAGAAAAAGTATTTATTTTGAGGAGGAAGATTTTGTTCTAACTGAATTTACGATAGGAGGGATCTGTTAGATAGTAACACAGAAGATAGGAAGAAGAGTAGGCTATTCAAACTCTCAAGCCTGCTCCACCATTCAATATGAGCATGACTGATCATTGAGCTCAATACCCTAATCCCATCATCTACCCATATCCCTGGATTTCTTTAAACAAAAGAACTTTATCTATCTCCTTCTTGAAAACACATAATGATTTGTCTGCAGCCACTTTCTGTGAGTGAATTCCACAGGTTCACCACTGTCTGGGTGAAGAAATTTCTCCTCATCTCAGTCCTAAATTGTTTCCTCTTTGTCCTTCAACTATGACCCCTGGTTGTGACCACCAGGTACATCCTTCCTGCATCTAATGTGTTTAGTCTTATTAGAATTAGGTTTGTATGAGATCCCCACTCATATTTTTGAACTCCAGTGAATACAACCTAACTGACTCAATCTCTCCTCATAACATCAGTTGTGCCATCCCAGGAATCAACTTGGTAAACCTTCATTGCACTCATCCTATAGCAAAACCATTCTCCCTCAGATAATGAGACCAAAACTGCGCAAAATATTCCAGATGTGGCTTCACCAGTGCCTTGTATATTTGCAGCAAGCCGTCCTTATTTCTGGATTCAAATCCTCTTGCTGTAAAGGCCAACGTACAGTTTGCCTTCTTTATTGCTTGTTGCACCTGTGCATAACCTCACATTTATCCACATTAATCTGCATCTGTTATGTATTTGTCCACCCGTTCAACCTATCTAAATCACACTGCAACATCTCTGCATTGTCCTCACAGCTCACCCTCACATCCAGCTTTGTGTCATCTGCAAATTTTGAAATATTACATTTAGTTCCTTCATAGAGTCATAGAGATGTACAGCACAGAAATAGACCCATTGGTCCAACTCGTCCATACCGGCCAGCTATCCTAATTTAATTTAGTCCCATTTGCCAGCATTTGGCCCACATTCCTCAAAACCCTTCCTAATCATGTACCCATCCAGGTGCCTTTTAAATGTTATAATTGAACCAAACTCCATCACTTCCTCTGGCAGCTCATTCAATGCACACACCACCCTCTGAAAAAAATTACCCCTTATGTCCCTTTTAAATCTTTCCCCTCTCACTTAAACCTATGCCCTCTAGTTTTGGACTTCGCTACCCTGGGGAAAATACCTTGATTATTCACTCTATCCATGACCCCATGATTTCATAAACTTCTATAAAGGTCACCCCTCAGCCTCTGACACTCCAGGAAAAATAGCCCCAGCCTTTCAGACTCTCCCTACCGCTCAAACCCTCCAAACCTGGCAAAATCCTTGTAAACCTTTGTGTACCCTTTCAAGTTTCACAGATCTTTCCTATAGCAGGGAGAACAGAATTGAATACATACCCCAAAAGTGGCCAAACTAATGTCCAGTACAGCGACAACATGACCTCCTAATACTCGAAGCACTGCACAATAAAAGCAAGCATACCAAACCTTATTCACCATCCTGTCTACCTGTGACTCTATTTCATCTAATGTGATACCCCACTAATCACTGCCTGCCATTCAGAAAAAGACTCATTTATTCCTATGCTTTATTTCCTGTCAGCTAACCATTTATCTATCCCTCTCAATACATTAGCCCCAATCCTATATGCTTTAATTTTACTGCAGACACGCTAATATCACACATCCTGCTTCCTATTGGTGCTTCTCGATGTGTCTCTCTAGAGGTTTACAAAATTATGAGGGCCATGGATAGGGTAAATAGGCAAAGTCTTTTCCCTGGGATTGGGGAGTCCAAAACTAGAGGGCATAGGTTTAGGGTGAGAGGGGAAAGATATAAAAGGGACCTAAGGGGCAACTTTTTCATGTAGAGGGTGGTACAGGTATGGAATAAGCTGCCAGAGAAAGTGGTGGAGGCTAGTACAATTGCAACATTTAAGGGGCATTTGGATGGGTATATGAATAGGAAGGGTTTGGAGGGATATGGGTCGGGTGCTGGCAGGTGGGACTAGATTGGGTTGGGATATCTGGTCGGCATGGACGGGTTGGACCGAAGGGTCTGGTCCCATGCTGTACATCTCTATGACTCTATGACAATGACTCTCTCTCTGTTCACATCCTGAGGGTAAAAAATAATTGGCTCAGGGGTTATAAATTTCCATTAGGTTCCATGACACACAAGTTATGTTGAGATAGTAGGTGGCAGAGGCATGAGTAACACTACTTCATACTTTATTCAACTTTAAATATGCATGTGATTGAGTGGAGTGAGATAACACAGATATACAGAAGCAACCAGTGAGTATGAAAGCTGGAGATAGAGAAGAGGAACATAAAAAGACAGAGGGGGTCCCAGAATTTCTTTTCCACTTGCACACAGAGATACTCAATCCGATCAGAAACAAATCAATTGGTTAAAATGTCAGAGAATTTTGGGCATATTTGAGTTACCTTCACAACTACAATAGAATCAGAAAGCTATTTGGCACATTATGTCGACACAAACTCTCTGAATGAGAATCACAGTTATGTATTATTCTCTCATCTTTTCTCTATAACCCTGCACAATATTTCTATTTTAAATAATAAACTAATGCACCTTTAAATACTTTGATTGAACCAGCCTCCACCATGCATTCCAGACCCGAATCGCTTGTTGCGTGAATAAGTTTCTTTTCACATCACATTTACTTGGATTGAAAATCACTTTAAATCTGTACCTTCTCCTTCTTAATCTGTTTACAAGTGGGAACAGTTTGTTGATTCTGTCCAGGCCTCTGATAATTTGAAAACTTTGATCAAATTTCCTCCTCGTCTTTTTCCCTCCAAGGAAAACAGTCACAGATTCACCAATCTATCTTCATACTGAGGTTCTTGACCCCGGAACCATTCTGATAAAACTCTCTTGCCTTCTGTCTATTGAGTTCACATCTCTCCAAAACATGACCCCCAGAACTGTTCACAATACGGCAGCTGAGGTCTATCTATTGTCTTGTACAGTTCAGCATCACCTCCTTGTGCTTGTACCTATGTCCCTACCAAAAAAAGCCGAGGAATCTGAATGCTTTATGAACCATTCTCTCCACCTGCCCTGCCTTATGACTTATGCACATAATTCTGACACCCTTCTGCTCCTGCACACCATTTCGACTAATACCTTTGGAGCAAAAGTGTATTTTAAAATGTCTTTGCGTAATTTTCTATCAAAATGCATAACCTCACATGTATCCACACTGATCTTCTTTTGCCACTTATCTGCCCACTCCATCAATTTGTCAATGGCCTTTTGAATTTCTGAGCTCCTCACAGTTTGCTGTGTGTTCAGATTTGTACCATCTTCAAACTTTGAAATTTTCTCCTGGACTCCAAGTTCTAAACCATTAATATAAATTTGGAAAATAAAGGGTCCCAATACGACCCATTACAAATCTTCTTCCAGCCTGAAAAATATTCATTATGCTCTCAGATTAAAGTCTCATTGATCTTTGGTGATTGTCCATTAAACCTTTTGTCCAATGAAATCTCATAAATAAAACGGGTCATAGCTCAAATCTCAAATGTTTCCCATCTTCCAACTATGCTTTATTCTCAGTTAGAGGAGGGATTGTCTCAACATTATAATCAACACTTCAGGTTTAGATAGAAATATTCATCTTTCTGCTCTTTTAATTGCATTTTGGGTGGGTTTTTTTTGCATGTACTGACTGAGACTTGGTTTTCTGTTCCTTTTGAATGGATTTTTCTGGCATTAGCAGAAACCACATCAAAAATTGGAAAGCTGCACCAGCTAAAGGTTTCCAAATTTCCTCTGCATGAATGATGGCTAAATAAGTCCAAACTTAAATGTTCACACTACAGGAAGGAATAGGTGTTTTCCTGGACTTCAGTTGTTCACACAGATTGATGTCCATTTTAGATTAAGTTGTTTATTTTGAGTTTGGTAAAATATTCAAGTACATTTTAATTTCAACATGGCACAACTTTGGATACATTTTCAGCTCAAACTTTTGAATTTTGCACTAAAGAGGAATTGCCAAACCAGAGACATGGAAAATTTTGGGAGGTGGAGAGTAGTAAAATATATTCAGAAAAAGGGACACAAAATTCAAAAGTTTGTACAGGTACTGCATATATTTATTATAAAATGCTAGCACTTGCCTAAGAGTTGTATACTTTCTACATAATTAGTTCCAACAGCTGAATACATTGTACTGCTAAACGGACTTTCGACTGTTCTTTATTCGTACATAGAACACTTTGTTGTACTTTCAACATAATAAACGTGAAGGTGCGATGACCACCAAGCTATATTTGAAATTATTGGAGGGATTGTCTCAGGAATGTTTTATCTGTACGTTCAACAGTCACAACACATGATTGTAAGACAGGAGACAGTTTCATCAATTTTCTAGCATTCACTCATATATCTCACTCACCGATTATTGTAAGGTTGTAGTTGAGGGCGAGAGTCACTAAATTCAGACTGTTCAACCTCCCCATCTCAAAAGAAGCAGAGGCGCCTCCAAGACGAAGACCAGTCAAAATAATCTTTCCAGTCAAAATAATGTCAAAACGCTGAAAGAAAAAGTAGATTATAATAAAGGTAGGACTCTGAATATTAGCATAATAATTAAGCAATTAAAAGTTGTTATTATTGAAATGATTCCCTCAGCATGAAATGTAAAGATTACACAGTTGTTGTCCCTGATGCGGGTCTCCGGAAAGTTAGCTGTTCACTTCAGAGGCTCTCACCTCGCTGGCTGTGACTGTTCATCAACTCTCTCCCCCCGTGACAACTGCACAGACAATAGAGTCTCCGTGCATCACTCCCACTGAGGGCTATTCTTACCGACCAAAGGCATTCCAGCATCCTGACAGATCCCAGATATTTTGGTGCAAGCCATTTCGGGAAAATAATAGAAGCTGCGAAGTTAGGTCGAATCACTAGGGTGTTCCCTTTGACCGTCGCATAGTCAGGAATGATCTTAGCTCCCACCGTTTCAGAAGGAGCAGAATCCAGTGGAGTGAAGTCTTGTTTGATTTATTTAAATAAGTATCGAAGGTAGAGGGTGAAATTTATGAATAAAGAGGGCAGGTTTAATTAGCTATGGAACTTGTCTTTGTTTACCAACTGGGGTCTACTAACAGTGATGTCTTTGGAAATGATCCCAAAAGGTCTGACCACCCGATTTCTTTGCGACCAATGCCAATTATACTTCAGGCTAGAGGCTACCCTTATATCTTCCACAAAGCAGTATTTTGGGATGCAGTGGATTTAAAACATCACATGTGGGTCAGTGTAGATTAGAATGGTGCTGGAAAAGCACAGCAGGCCAGGCAGCATCTGAGGAGGAGGAAAATCGACGTTTCAGGCAAAAGCCCTTCATCAGGAATTCCTGATCAGGTTTCCTGATGAAGGGCTTTTGCCCGAAACGTCAATTTTTCCTGCTCCTCGGATGCTGCCTGACCTGCTGTGCTTTCCCATCGCCACTCTAATCTTGACTCTAATCTCCAGCATCTGCAGTACCCACCTCTGCCTGTGGGTCAGTGTAGCTTACTTAGGAAAAGAAGGTGATTGTGGACCAATCCCCAAGCTTTCTGATACTGTAAATTATCCTCACCTAATGGTTGTGGCTGTTGTAGACTAATTGTCGGAGATTGATAGCAGCAATCAGTCAACAAGTCCATTATCGATGCATTTTGTTTGGCCTTTTGGCCTTTTGTTTTGGCCTTTTATTTTGGTCCAGGAATTCTAACATTCCGATTGCTTCTCATGGATACAGACAAACATTCAAATCAGAACCAGAAGTAATCCTGCTCCAATATTACAGTGCAGTACAGGCCCTTCAGCCCTCAATGTTGCACTGACCTGTGAAACCAATCTGAAGCCCATCGAACCTACACTATTCCAGTCTCGTCCATATGCCTAACCAATGACCATTTAAATGCCCTTAAAATTGGTGAGTCTATTACTGTTGAAGGCAATGCATTCCATGCCCGTACTACTCTCTGAGTAAAGAAACTACCTCTGACATCTGTCCTATATCTATCATTCCTCAATTTTATTCTATGTCCCCTCGTGCTAGCCATCGCCATCTGAGGAAAAAGGCTCTCACTGTCCAACCTACCTAATCCTCTGATTATTTTATATGTCTCAAGTCATCTCTCAACCTTCTTCTCTTGAATGAAAACAGTTTCAAGTTCCTCAGCCTTTCCTTGTAAGACTTTCCCTCCAGACCAGGCAACATCCTAGTAAATCCCCTCTGAACTCTTTCCAAAGCTTCCACATCCTTCCTATAATGCAGTGACCAGAACTATATGCAATACTCCAAATTTGGCTACACCAGAGTTTTGTACAGCTGCAGCATGATCTCACGGTTCCGAAACTCAATCCCTCTACCAATAAAAGCTAACACACCATATACCTTCTTAACAACCCTATCAGCCTGGGTGGCAACATTCAAGGATCTATGTACCTGGACACCAAGATCTCTCTGCTCATCTACATTACCAAGGATCTTACCATCAGCCCAATACACTGCGTTCCTGTCACTCCTTCCAAAGTGAATCACCTCACACTTTTCCACATTAAATTCCATTTGCTACCTCTCAGCCCAGCTCTGCATCTCATCTATGTCTCCCTGTAACTGACAACATTCTTCGTCACTATCCACAACTCTACCAACCTTAGTGTCATCCGCAAATTTACAAACCTGTCCTTCTATGCCCTCATCCAGGTCATTTATATAAATGACA
Source organism: Chiloscyllium plagiosum (assembly GCF_004010195.1). Lineage (NCBI taxonomy): Eukaryota > Metazoa > Chordata > Chondrichthyes > Orectolobiformes > Hemiscylliidae > Chiloscyllium > Chiloscyllium plagiosum. The sequence goes on along the minus strand of NC_057714.1, from coordinate 91,734,243 downwards.
AACAACAGTGGACCCAAAACAGATCCACGTGTAACTGAACTCCAGGATGAATATTTCCCATTAACCATTACCCTCAGTCTTCTTTCAGCTAGCCAATTACTGATTCAAACCTCTAAATCACCCTCAATCCTATGTCTCTGTGTGCAATAGCCTAACATGGCAAACGCCTTATTAAAATCCATATACACCACATCAACTGCTTTATCCTCATCGACCTGTTTGGACACCATCTCAAAGAATTCAATAAGGTTTGTGAGGCACGACCTACCCTTCACAAAACCGTGTTGACTATCCCTAATCAAAGTATTCCTTTCTCGGTGATTCTAAATCCTATCACTTATAACCCTTTCCAACACTTTACCCACAACCGAAGTAAGGCTCACAGGTCTAAAATTTCCAAGGTTGGCTCTATTCCCCTTCTTGAATAAGGGAACAACATTTAGTATCCTTCAATCTTCTGACACTATTACTGTAGACAAAGGCAATATAAAGATCAAAGCCAAAAGCTCAACAATCTCCTCCCTGGCTTCCCAGAGAATCCCAGGATAAATTGCACCCAGCCCAGGGACTTATCTATTTTTACACTTTCTAGAACTGGTCATTTGGATACAGAACTGGCTCAAAGGTGGATGACAGAGGGTGGTGATGGAGAGTTGTTTTTCAGACTGGAAACCTGTGACCAGTGAAGTGCCACAAGGATCAGTGCTGGGTCCACTACTTTTCATCATTTATATAAATGATTTGGATCTAAACATAGGAGGTATAGTTAGTACATTTGCAGATGACACCAAAATTGGAGGTGTAGTGGACAGCGAAGAAGGTGAGCTCAGATTACAACATGATCTTGACTAGATGGGCCAATGGGCAGATGGAGTTTAATTCAAATAAGTGCGAGGTGCTGCATTTTGGGAAAGCAATTTTATCAGGACTTATAATGGTACACGTATTGGTAAGGTCCTGGGGAGTGTTGCTGAACAAAGAGACTTTGGAGTGCAGGTTCACATCTCCTTGAAAGTAGAGTCGCAGGTAGTTAGGACAGTGAAGAAGGCATTTAGTATGCTTTCTTTTATTGATCAGAGCATTGAGTATAAGAGTTGGGAGGTCATGTTGCGGCTGTATAGGACATTGGTTAGGCCACCTTTGGAATATTGTGTGCAATTCTGGTCTCCTTCCTTTCGGAAGGATGTTGTGAAACTTGAAAGGATTCAGAAAAGATTTACAAGGATGTTGCCAGGGTTGGAGGATTTGAGCTATAGGGAGAGGCTGAATAGGCTGGGGCTGTTTTCCCTGGAACGTCAAAGGCTGAGGGGTGATCTCTTAGAGGTTTACTAAATCATGAGGGGCATGGATAGAGTAAATAGACAAAGTCTTTTCCCTGGTGTGGGGGAGTTCAGCACGAAAGGGCATATGTTTAGGGGGAGAGGGGAAAGATATAAAAGGGACCTAAGGGGCAATTTTTTACACAGAGGGTGGTGTGTGTGTATGGAATGAGCTGCCAGAGGAAGTGATGGTACAATTACATAATTTGAAAGGCATCTGGATGGGTATATGAATAGGAAGGGATGTGAAACCAAAGCTCAGCTTTGACAAAGGGTCAGTTTGACTCAAAATGTCAGCTCTTTTCTTTCCTTACACATGCTGCCAGACCTGCTAAGGTTTTCCAGCATTTTCTCTTTTGGTTTCAGACTCCAGCATCCGCAGTAATCTGTTTTTATATTAGAGGGATGTGGGCCAGGTGCTGGCAGGTGAGACTAGATTAGGTTATCTAGATTAAATATCTGGTCAGCATGGACAAGTTGGACCGAAGAGTCTGTTTCCGTGCTGTACATCTCTATGACTCTATGACTCTATAATTGCTAACACCTCCTCCTTATGCACCTCAATCCCATCTAATCTAGTAGCCTGTATCTCAGTATTCTCATTGACCACATTGTTTTTTTCTAGTGTAAATACTGATGAAAAGTATTCATTTAGCACTTCCCCATCTCCTCTGGCTCCATGCACAACTTTCCATTATTATGCTTGATTGGCCCTTCTTTCTTTTATTCCTGATATACCTATAGAAAGCTTTAGGGTTTTCCTTTATCCTATCTGCCAATGACTTCTCATGTCCCTCCTGGCTCTTCTTAGCTCTCTCTTTAGTCCTTCCTGGCTAACTTGTAACTCTCAAGTGCCCTGACTGAGCCATCGCATCTCATCCTAACATAAGCCTTCTTCTTTCTCTTGACAAGAGATTCAACTTCCTTAGTAAACCACAGTTCCCGCGCTCGGCAACTTCCTTCCTGCCTGATCGAAATAGTTGGTCCTTGAATAAGTTCTATATTTCAATTGTGCCCATCCCCTGCAGTTTCCTTCCCCATCCTATGCATCCTAAATCTTGCCTAATCACATCGTAATTGCTTTTCTCCCAGCTATAACTTCTGTCCTGCGGTATATACCTATCCCTCCCCATCACTAAAGTAAACATAAGTGCATCGTGGTCACTATCACCAAAGTGTTCACCTCCCTCCAAGTCTAACACGTGGTCAGGTTCATTTCCCAGTGCCAAATTTAATGTGGCTTCGCCCCTTGTTGGCCTGTCTACATACTGTGTCAGGAAAATCTCCTGCACACATTGGACAAAAACTGACCTATCTAAAGTACTTGAACTATAGCACTCCTATTCAATATTTGGAAAGTTAATTCTCTCATAACAACTACTCTTGTCACTCATGCTCCTATCATCTACATCGCTGGAACTACTCGGAGGCCTATAGAAAACTCCCAACAGGGTAACCTCTCCTTTCCTGTTTCTAATCTCAGCCCATACTACCTCAGTAGACAAGTCCTCAAACGTCCTTTCTGCAACCGTACTACTGTCCTTGACGAACAGTGCCACTCCACCCGCTCTTTTCTTACTGAAAAATTAAATCCCAGAAACTGTAATAACCACTCCCATCCGTGGTCTACCCATATCTCTGAAATGGCCACAACATCGAAATTCCAGGAACCAACCCATGCTGCAAGCTCACCCACCTTATTTTGGATGCTCCTGGCGTTGAAGTAGACACACTTCAACCAACTTCTTGCCTACCAGTGCCTTCTTGCATTCTTGAAATCTTAGTTCTGACTTCACTACTCTCAACTTCCTGCTCGAACTACAATTTGGGTTCCCATCCCTCTGCTGAATTAGTTTAAGAGCATTAGCAAATTTCCCCCCAGGATATTGGTGCCCCTCTGGTTCAGGTGAAGACCATCCTGTTTGTAGAGGTCACACCTACGCCAGAAAGAGCCCCAATTATCCAGGTATCTGAACCCCCCCACCCTCCTGCGCTCTTTAACCGTTTTCTCTGTTCTTACTGAAATATCTAAATCCCAGAAACTGTAATAACCACTCCCGCCCGTGGTCTACCCATATCTCTGAAATGGCTACAACATCGAAATTCCAGGGACCAACCCATGCTGCAAGCTCACCCACCTTATTTTGGATGCTCCTGGCGTTGAAGTAAACACACTTCAACCAACTTCTTGCCTACCAGTGCCTTCTTGCATTCTTGAAATCTTAGTTCTGACTTCACTACTCTCAACTTCCTGCTCGAACTACAATTTGGGTTCCCATCCCTCTGCTGAATTAGTTTAAGAGCATTAGCAAATTTCCCCCCAGGATATTGGTGCCCCTCTGGTTCAGGTGAAGACCATCCTGTTTGTAGAGGTCACACCTACGCCAGAAAGAGCGCCAATTATCCAGGTATCTGAACCCCCCCACCCTCCTGCCACGTGTTCAATTCCTCTCTCTCTCTCTATTCCTTGCCTCGCTAGCACATGGCACGGGCAGAGACAACAACTCAGTTTGTTCTAGCTTTAAGCTTCCATCCTAGTTCCCTGAATTTTTGCTTTAAATCCCCAACTCTCTTCCAAACTATGGCATTGGTACCTATGTGGACTGTGACTTGGGGCTGCTTCCCCTCCCATCAAGGATCCTGCAAACACGATCAGGGACATCACGAACGCCTTCACCTGGGAGGCAACAACCATGACTCTCTATCATTCTACAGAACCTCCTATCTGTCCCCTAACTATGGAGTCCCCAAAGACTAATGATCCGCTCATTCTCCCCGTTCCCTTCTGAGCAACAAGGACAGACTCTGTGCCAGAGACTTGCTTCCCCCTGGTTAATTGCCCCCCCCCAAAAGTATCCAAAACGGTATACTTGTTGAGGGGAACAGCCACAGGGGATCCCTGCACTGCCTGCTGGTTCCCTTTCTATCCCCTGACAGTAACCCATCTACCTTCATCTTTTACCTACGATGTGACTGTAACTCCTCTCAATAACTCCCTCTGCCTCTCGAATGATCTGAAGTTCATCCAGCTCCAGCTCCAGTTCCCTAACGTGGTTTTTGAGGTGCTGGAGTTGGGTGCACTTCTCACAGATCCAGTTAGCAAGGACATTACTGGTGACCCTTACATCCTACATTCTGCAGGAGGAACATTCAACTGCCCTAACCTTAATTCTCACTATTCTAAATTTCCAATGGGATTACTGATAAACTGAAAAAAAGAAACTAGTCAATAAGATCATGGTTGAGCTGTTGATGCTTCAAATTTCACGTTCCCATCGACCCCCGATAACCTTTGATTCCACTGCTTCAAATGACTCTATCTACCTCTGCCTTGACAATATTCCATGACCACTCCCTCCAATCCGTATGGGCGGCACGGTGGCACAGTGGTTAGCACTGCTGCCTCACAGCGCCAGAGACCCGGGTTCAATTCCCGCCTCAGGCGACTGACTGTGTGGAGTTTGCACGTTTTTCCTGTGTCTGCGTGGGTTTCCTCCGGGTGCTCCGGTTTCCTCCCACTGTCCAAAGATGTGCAGGTCAGGTGAATTGGCCATGCTAAATTGCCCATAGTGTTAGGTAAGGGGTAAATGTAGGGGTATGGGTGGGTTACGCTTCGGCGGGTCGGTGTGGACTTGTTGGGCCGAAGGGCCTGTTTCCACACTGTAAAGTAATCTAATCTAATCTAATCACCGCCACTTACTGAGGCTGGAAGTTCTAAAGTTGCATAATTTATCTCTGCCTTAAAAGGATGACCCCTAATTTTCTACCAGTGCTCCCTGGTTCTGAACTCACTCACATGAACTCTCTGCACTAAAGACATAGATTGGCATTGCCAGCAAGGTAAATCATTTTTGATGAATTTGTTGGAGTGCTTTGAAGATGTTGTTGACAAAATTAACAGAGGAGTATCAATGGGCAATGGATGTATACTTGGATTTTCAGAAGCTATTTGGTAAATGTCCCCCACGAGAGGTCAGTTAGCAAAACTAAAGAATGTTGGATAGTGAGTAATGTACTAACATGGATTAGTGATTGACTACCAGACAAAAAATGGAAAGTAGGAATAAATGAATCATACTCATGTTAGTAGACTATGACTAGCTCACCAGATGTGTTCACAGGATGGGGAGAATGAAGAGAGAATGAGCAAACTGAGCCTGTATTCTCTAGAGTTCAGAGGATTGCTGTCAGAAATCAACTGAACACCAAGTGATGACCAGCTGAATGATTTCCCCAAGAGTGGAAAAAGTAAAGTACTATCATCTGCTCTCTCCCATACCTGTCCTAGTGACTATCCAAGGTGCAATACTGTCTTGAAATTATTTACTTGACCTGTAGGCCTCAGCACTAACTAGTGGTTATGCATCTGGACCAGTAATTCAGAAGCATGGGGATAATAGTCTAGATAAAGCAAGTTCAAATTTTGCTGTGGTAGTTTAAGCACTTGTATTCAGTTTTTAAAAAGCTTTTGCCAACAAAAGTAATGCAAACACAACTGCTTCCTTAATACCCTCCTGGCATCCTTACCCCATCTGGCCTGTAAGTACTCATACTATTAAGCCATTCATCTGTGGCAACCAGAGATGGGGAGCAAATGTCCACATCTTGAGATTGACTATTAAATAAACATATGGTGATGATCTATTTCCAAATGTTAAAATGTGACAACTCTGCCTACAATCCCAGACACCTTAATCCCATTCTCAGTTGCATGTTCTACTTTCTGTTTGTCCATATTGTATGTTTGGAGGCTTGAAATGCAATAGTTTCCTCTCTGATATAGACTGTGTCGATCATATATATATTTAATATAATTTGAATTAGTGCTATATATTTCCTTTTCTGTATGTCTGAAGGAATTAATAACTAACGTGTATGTTTCTGTAACTTTTTAAACAAAACAGATGGTGTAGGCTAATTTTTTTTTATTTATCATAGGAGAGTTTATGATCAGCAAGGTAATCAACTGTGTCTCAAGGTTTCCATTAGAACCTTCTGGACTTGGCTTTTTGTTAAGCTTTAGTGAGACACCCATTGCTTGAAGAGAGAATCCTTTGCGGATTTACTTCCAATTTTGGGCAGTTCTGCAAATAATTTTCATGTATAAGGTTGCTCTTAAGAAGGGGAGAAGATAGTGAGATTTGTTAACTTCAGAGTAATGAGTTATAGCGAGACTGGGTGTCTGTTCTGAAGAGGTTATTTGAAGATAATTACATTTAACCTCAGTTGTATGACAGCTCCAGGCAGAAGTTATCAGATTTTTCAGATTGGGAGTTGAAGTCAAATTAAACTCATCAATGTGTTAGTGAAAGGGATTTTTTGGTGTGGCGATTGTATCAAGAGTGTTTTAGGTACCACACAAAGGTGTTTCAGGATCAATAGGAATATAATTCATTAAGTGTTTCAAATTCTAAATAAATAGTTTTCTTTATTCTATTTTATCCTCAGTTTTTTTTGCATAATAAACTTCTGTTTTATTGTTAAAGCAAAGCCGATAACAGTACATGCACATATTTCTATGAGAGACCATCTCATTTGAACCAAAACTAAACAAAATATGATCTATCCAGCGAAATTTCAGTCTGGGATCTAACAAGCCAAGTAATAACATTAACTGGGATCATAACACCTTATTAATGGATAAAATCTAAATTAGAATATTAAAATCAAATACTATTTAATGAGAACATGAATTTTAATTAAATATGTGATCCTCAATGTTTCATGTTTATCCATTAAACAGCTTACAAAGACAAAATGCTTGGATTTTTCCATTAGAGTCATTGAGTCATACTGCATGGAACAGACCCTTTGGTCCAACCAGTCCATGCTGAACATAATCCCAAACTAAATTAGTTCCACCTGCCTACTCCTGGCCCAGGTCCCTCCAAACCTTTCCTATGCATGTATCTATCCAAATGTCTTTTAAACATTGTAATTGTACCTGTGCCCACCACTTTCTGAGGACTTCCATTACACATGCGAACCACCCTCTGTGTAAAAGATTTGCCTCTTATGTCTTTTTAAAATCTTTCTCCCCTTACCTTAAAAATGTGCTCCCTGGTCTTAAAATCACCCATCTTACTGAAAAGACAACTACCATAACTCTATCTATACCTCTCATTATTTTTTAAACTTCTATCAGATCCTACGCTCCAGTGAAAAAATCCCAGCCTATCCAGCCTTTCTTTATAACTCAAACCTTCCACACCTAGTAAATCTCTTCCTGAATTCTGTCCAGTTTAAGAATATCTTTCCGCTATCCAGGTGACCAGAACTGGATACAGTATTCCAGAAGATGGCAGCACAGTGGATCAGTAGTTAGCACTGCTGCCTCACAACACCAGGGACCTGGATTCGATTCCAGCCTCAGGTGACTGTGTGGAGTTTGCACATTCTCCCAGTGTTTGTATGGGTTTCCTTCAGGTGCTCCAGTTCCCTCCCACAATCCAAAGATGGGCAGATTAGATGAATTGGCCACACTAAATTGTCCATGTGTTCAGAGGTGTGTAGGTTAGGTGCATTCGTCAGGGATAAATGTAATAGGAGAAAGTGAGGTCTGCAGATGCTGGAGATCAAAGTTGAAACTTTATTGCTGGAACAGCACAGCAGGTCAGGCAGCATCCAGGGAACAGGAGATTCGACGTTTCGGGCACAGGCCCTTCTTCATTCCTGAAGAAGGGCCTGTGCCCGAAACGTCGAATCTCCTGTTCCCTGGATGCTGCCTGACCTGCTGTGCTGTTCCAGCAATAAAGTTTCAACATAAATGTAATAGGGTAGGGTATTGGGTCTGGATGGGTTACTCTTCGGATGGCTGGTATGGACTTGTTGAGTCAAATCGCCTTTTCCACACTGTAGGGATTCTATTTAAAAAAGAGGCCTCACCAATGTCTTATACAACGTCAACATGTCTTCCCAACTCCTATACTCAAAGGACTGAGCAATGAAGGTAAGCATGCTAAATGCCTTTTTAACTGCCCTGTTTTTATGTAAACTTCAAAGAATTATGTAGCTGCACCCCTATTTCCTTCTGTTATACAACACTACCCAAGGCCATTCCGTTATTTGTTAAGCCCTATCCTTATTTGTTGGACCAACATGCAATACCTCGCATTTATCCAGATTGAACTCCATCTGCCATTTATCGGCCCATTAACCCATTTGATCAAGATACCTCTGTAATCTTAGATTACCTTCTTCACTGTCGACTTTGCCACCAATTTTGGTGTCATCACAAACTTACTAACGATGCCTTCTATATTCTCATTCAAATCATTTGTATAAATGACAAGCAAAGAGGACCCAGAACCGATCCCCGTAGAACACCGCTGGTCACAGACCTCCAGTCCGAAAAGCAACCCTCCACCATTACCTTCTGTCTCCTGCCATTAAGCCAATTATGTATCCAATTGGCAAGTTCTTATGGATTGATAATGAAAATTAAGTTTTGAATCTGTTTACTATAACATATAATCCACAAATAACTCGTGACGATAGAAAGGAAACAGAAAAATGGGAAAACACTCAGCAGGTTAAGTTGGAGAGAGAAACAAAAATAACATTTCAAGTCAATTTCTTTTCAAATACCTGGCGGGGTCTGATGGAATCTGAAGGCTATCTCTATTCTTCTCAATGAAGATGTTGTTTGATCTGCTGAGGAATTCCAGCACTTTCAGAATTCCGCATTGACAATATTTTGCTTCTTTTTAGTTATGATGAATTCTGACTTCTCTTTACCAAACTTTACAATGGAGCCAATCATCCCAGCCAGGCTTTTAATCTTCAGATGACCCAGGAGACAAAGGGTGGTTCCCTTTGTTGATCAACTGATTGGTCCTTTGAATGACAATGCATATTTTCGGTACAAACTTTGAACCACTCTGACAGACATTGGAATGACTTCAATTGCGGTCAAGCATATGTGAGCTAACAGAAGAATGTATTTCATCCTAAGTATCTGAACTATTAAGACAGCTATGACCTAAAGCAAGTTCAGGTTGTACATTGTTTCAAAGCATATATAAACAGTGGAGACCTATGGAAAAGAGCATTAAACAGGTGTTAACAGAAGGACGTATTTTCACGTCAAAGGTCATCAATCAGAAAAAAATGTCCAGCATAAATTACAGTTCTTATGATGGCTTCCGTTCCCACTTGCACGCTGGCGCTGCCATATGAGGTACCTAAGAGAGGTATGCAAACACCATCTCTTATGAAATGCACTCCAGTCTCCAAATGGAAGATGAACCCTAAAGTATTTGTAGAGCTTTTCCAAAGAGTGCAACTGAAAATGTAATGTATCCAAATTTGCTTGGCAAGAATATATGTTTGGAGAAAGAAAAATAGAAAGATGAAGTGAATGTGAAACTAGCTAATGGAGTGTAATGTGCACTTCGCAATATTATGCTCACGGATGCAAAAATAGAAGTTGCTGGAAAAGCTCATCAAGTCTGGCAGCATCTGTGAAGAGTAATCAAAGTTAATGTTTTGGGTCAGGTGACCCTTCCTCAAAACTGATGGTAGCTAGGAAAAGTCAGTTTGTATGCAGAAGGTAGGGTGGGGGAGGGGGGTAAGGAGTAAAAGATAAAGTTAAAAATCACACAACACCAGGTTATAGTCCAACAGGTTTAATTGGAAGCACGCTAGCTTTCGGAGCGATGCTCCTTCATCAGGTGATTCATCTGATTCATCACCTGATGAAGGAGCATCTCTCCGAAAGCTAGTGTGCTTCCAATTAAACCTGTTGGACTATAACCTGGTGTTGTGTGATTTTTAACTTTGTACACCCCAGTCCAACACCGGCATCTCTGCATCATGAGTAAAAGATAGGTAGGGATAGAGCCCAAAATGAGAGAAGAATGTATTTCATCCTAAGTATCTGACAGACAAAGGAGTTGATCACAATCTGGCTGGGAGAGTGAAAAGCTGTTAATGGAGACTATTAGTGGCTAACAATAGGCAGTTTGTAATGGTAGACTATGTGATAACAAGACCTGGTGTCTGGGGTAGGGGACTGGGATATGGGGGTGTTCAGGTCCTAAAATTATTGAACTTGATATTGAGTCCAGAGGGCTGCAGGAATGTAAGTTTAGACCAGACTGGTGCTGGAAAAGCACAGCAGGTCAGACAGCATTCGAGAAGCAGGAAAGTCGACGTTTTGAGTATCAGGATTCCTGATGAAGGGCTTTTGCCTGAAATGTCAATTTTCCTGCTCTTGGATGCTGCCTGACCTGCTGTGCTTTTCCAGCACCACTCTGATCCAAACTCTGGTTTCCAGCATCTGCAGTCCTCACTTTTGCCGGGTTGAATGTAAGTGTTCAGTGAAGAGATCACCCAGTCTACACTTTGTTTCCCAAATGTAGAGGAGACCACATTGTGAGCAGCGAATGCAGTGGACTCGATTGTGAGAAATGCAGGTAAAGCACTGCTTCCCCTGGAAAGTGTATTTGAGGTGGAGTTAGGTAAATGGGCTGCTCACAATGTGGTCTCCTCTACACTGGGGAAATGAAGCGTAGACTGGGTGACTGCTTCGCAGAATATCTACATTCTGTCAACAAAAAACGACCCTGAGTTTCACATTGCCTGCCACTTTAACACACCACTCTGTTCTCTGGCCAACATCTCTGTCTCAAAGCTCAGCACAAGTTGGAAGAGCAACACCTCATTTTCTGTTTGAGGACCCTGCAGTCCTCCAGACTCAATATCGACTTCAATATTTTTAGAGTCTGAACTCTCCATGTCCAGGACCCCTACCCCACACACCAGGCCTCATTATCACATAGTCTGCCATTACACACTACCCATTATTAGCCACTAACAATTTCCTTTAACAGCTATTCACCCGCCCAGCCAAATCGTTATCAACTCCCTTGTGTGCCCTACTGTTCTTCTCTCTCTTTGAGCTCTATTCCTACCTTTGATTTACTCCTTACTTCCTCCACCCAACCCCCTCCCCTCCCCCACCACCCCACACCACAACCACCCCACCCCCCGACCCTTTCTTCTGCATATAAACCAACATTTTTCTAGCTATCATCAGTTCTGAGGAAGGGTTACTGGACCTAAAACGTTGACTTTGATTTCTCTTCATAGATGCTGCCAGATTTGCTGAGCTTTTCCAGCAACTTCTAGTTTTGTTTCTGATTTACACCATTCACAATTCTTTTGGTTTTTATGCTCACAGATGCTCAGCTTGGATTCAAGTAGGGCCACTTAGCTCCTGACCTTATTATTCCCTTGTTTCAAACATGGAGAAAACAGTTGGATTCTAACTGACTGCCCTCAACATCAAGGCAATATTTAATTGAATGTAACATCAAGGAGCCATGAAAAAAATTGAAATCAATGCAACCATCTTCACTTGTATCAGACTCACACAAAGGAAGATGGTTGCAGTTTATGGAAGCCAATCACTTCAGCCCCAGGAAATTGATGCAGGAGGTGATCAGATTAGTGTCCTCGCCCTAACCATCTTACTTTTCTTCATTAATGACTATCTCACCATTATAAGGTTAGAAGTGAGGATGTTCACTGGTAATTGTACAATGCTCAGTACCATTTGCAACCGCTCAAACATTGAAGCAATGTATACTAATACGCGCCAAGACTTGGACAACATTCAGACTTTGGCTGACAAATTAAAAACAATATTTACATCATACATTGCAGGCAATGGCCATATCCCACAAAAGAAAGGATCTAACCATTCCCCTTGATCTTTAAAGACATTATCATCACTGAACTCCCCACTGTTAATGCCCTCAGATTTACCATTAACCAAAAAACATTTACCATTAACCAAAAACTGAACTGGATCAGTTACTTAACTACTGTGTGATCTACAAGAGTAGCTTCTTTATTACTAAGGGGATGAAAAATCAACAGGAATTAACAGGTTAGCAGGAATGCAGAGGTTAGGTTAAAATCAGATCAGCCATCATCTTATTAGTTGGTGGATCAGGTTTGAAAGGCTGAGTGACCTATTCTTGTTCCATGTTTGCATGTTCATACATAAGTCAAAGGCTGGGAATACTGCAGCGAGAAACTAACTTCCTCACTTCACAAAACCTGCCCATTATCTACAAGACTCAGGTCAGCATGGACTTCACCCACCCGTCTGGATGATTCATGGAACAAAATGCAGTGGGTGAAGGACATACTGGCACTGGAGTGTGTCCAGCAGAGATTCACACGGATGATCTCTAGAATGGTAGGCCTGACATACAATGAATGGCTGAGGATCCTGGGATTGTATTCATTAGAGTTTAGAAGGTTGAGGGGAGATCTAATAGAATCTTACAAGATAATGCATGGCCTAGAAAGGGCAGATGCTGGGAACTTGTTTCCATTAGGCGGGGAGGTTAGAACCCATGGGCACAGCCTTAGAATTAGTGGCGTTCAATTTAGAACAGAAATGAGGGGACATTTCTTCAGCCAGAGAGTGGTGCGCTTGTGGAATTCATTGCCATGGAGCAGTGGAGGCCGGGACGTTGAATGTCTTCAAGGCAGAGATTAATAAATTCTTAATATTGCAGGAATTAAGGGCTATGGGGACAGTGCGGGTAGTGGAGTTGAAATCCCCATCAGCCATGATTGAATGGCAGAGTGGACTCGATGGGCCAAATGGCCTTGCTCCTATGTCTCTCCTATGCCATTCCTATGTCTTATGGTCTTATGATCTTAAGATAGATTGCCAAGAAATTTCGCTCGGCCTCAGGGTGAGAATCCATCCAAAACAAATTGACACAAATCACAGTCAATCATAAAAGCCTAACATTTAGCCCAATATTTTTAGGTATGGGTGCCTATATGTATGAAGTTCCAATATTAGTAGACACAGCATGCATTATAAATTGAATATGTTTTTAAACAATGATTTTTAAAAAGAAACTTGCTCGAATCCAAGAGATCAATGTTCCCAAAGTGAAAAACATATGACATGCTCTTTTCTGCAGCAGCCAAAAATTATTGAAATGGAGTAGTTCCAACTTTGTGAGTTTTAATAGTGGGCCTCTCATATTTTTAAAGAATTTTTGGAGCCATTAAGCTGTTTTCTGTAGTTCCCCAGTTTCCTTCTTCTATTTTTCAATTTGAAGTTATGTTTTTGGAACCTATTTCTTTTTAGCAAATTCCTCCACTAAAAAGTGTGGTCTACAATTTGTTTCAAATATTAGCTTAGTTTATGCACCTGGGGGAAAGAGGTGCTCTCCGTGGCAAAATCATCAGCATGTATTTTTTGAATACAATTATATTGTCACTGCAAATAGTGACAGAACAATCCTTATTCACTGCCCTATTATTCTTTATTTAACATTAATGGAAATTGAATTACATTTCCCGAGAAAGGTAAGTTGAGTCATAGAATGCTATGGAATTATTTTATATAATTCTATGAGTCATTTCTCTTTGTGAGTCTTGATAGTTTGCATTTTTCCATTTCACATTATGATGGATGATTTCAGTCATCATTAGCAGGACAGAAATGTGAAGAACTGAAAAATATACATTCTAGTTAAAAACTAAAGGGCATAATAATTATCCCTTAATGGATAATTAAATGAAAATGCCTTTAACAATCATCCATTACAAATCACAGTGGGTTATGTTGTTTTGCTAAAATTCTTCAAGTTCCACCATTTTTAGAAGGATAGCAAGATGTTGGACATAGTCATAGTGACCCTTTCACAGAACCCAAGCAAAGGAAAGGAACCTATGTGGTGCATCGGAAGGGAATGTCAGTCAGGAAAATCAGAGGGACACTTTGCCATTTGGTCAGAGGTACACCCAATACTCATTTAAACATCAGATCCACTGGGGCAACATGTACAAAAGCATACTTTTATGTTTTAAAGTGAAGACAGATTGTTGGTTTTTCTCATGGATACTTGTGAGTTTACTAACATACTGGCCCAATTGACTGTATAATCAGAGAGTAGAGAGTAGAGAGAGCCACAAGATAGCTTTGGGATCTGTCAAGAGTCCTGACACAAGAAATTTAAACTTTCTTTGGGCAATTACCCCAGGTCTGAAACCCTCCAAATGGATCGTCAGTTCTGAACTTGAGTTCAAGACTTCAAAGGGTTTTGGAACTTCAAAGGGTTCTGGCATTTGACCCAGGAAATGTTAGAAGATAAAAGAAACAGTTCCAATACTTCAATAACAATTCTACCAATGCTTCCTCCCCACCCAGAATCTCACTGAAATATGTGATCTTTCACTGACCCAAGCCAACTACCCTAACTTAACTGCCCCAACCCAACTTATCCTTGCCCCGTCAGCCACAAACAACTTGAATCATCCATCTTCCCTATCAAGGGGTAAGAGCAAATTACTGGTCCTGAAAACAGACAATGCTGGAGATCATGGCAGGTTGGACAGCATTCACAGAGAGAGAGCAAGATAATGTTTTGAGTCTAGATTCTCTTCATCAGACCTGAACTGATTCAGCTATCACCCCCATTCTGACATGATTCAATTATCCCCTCAACCTGACATGACCTAACTATCTGAAAGTGAGGACTGCAGATGCTGGAGATTAGAGTCAAGACTGTGGTGCTGGAAAAGCACAGCAGGTCAGGCAGCATTTTAAGAGCAGGAGAATCAACGTTTCAGGCAAAAGCCCTTCATCAAGAATGAGGCTGTGAGCCAAGTGTGTGGAGAGATAAATGGGATGGGGGTGGGGCTGGCCGGAAGGTAGCTGAGAGTGCAATAGGTAGATAGAGATGGGGGTAATGGTGATAGGTTGGAGAGAAGAGTAGAGCAGATAGGTGGGAAGGAAGATGGACAGGTAGGACAGGTCATGAGGTTAGTGCTGAGTTGGAAGGTTGGAATTGGGATAAAGAATTGGAAGGGGAAATGAGGAAAAGGTGAAATCCACATTGATGCCATGGGGTGGAAGGTCTCTAGACGGAAGATGAGGTGTTTTTCCTCCAATTGTCTGTTAGCTATGGAGTAGCGATGGAGGAGACCCAGGACCTGCATGTACTTGGCGGAGTGGGAGGGGGACTTGAAGCGTTCGGCCATGGAGCGGTGGGGTTGGTTGGTGCAGGAGTACTGAGGATGTTCTCTGAAGCACTCTGGAAGTAGGTGTCCTGTCTCCCCAATGTAGAGGAGACAGCATCGGGAACAACGGATACAGTAAATGACATGTGTGGAAACGACATCATCAACCAATATGAGGGGAAATTGCGGCCTTTAAAGAAGGAAGCCATCTGGTGTGTTCTGTGGTGGAACTGATCCTCTTGGGAGCAGATGTGGCAGAGGAATTGGGAATAAGGAATAGCATTTTTACAGGAGACAGGGTGGAGGATGTATATCTCCCGTGCATCTCATCCACTTCCCACACCTCCGCCCTCGAACCCCATCCCTCCAACCATAACAAGGACAGAACCCCCCTGGTCCTCACCTTGCACCCCACCTTACACCGCATCATCCTCTGCCATTTCTGTCACCTACAAAGAGACCCCACCCACCAGAGATAAACTTCCCTCCCCACCCATATCCTGATGAAGGGCTTTTGCCTGAAACGTCGATTCTCCTGCTCCTAGGTTGCTGCATGACCTAACTATGCCCCCAACCTGAACTGACTTGCCCTCCAACTGTTTGAACTTCCTACTCCCCATATGGCCCAACCTAACTCCTCCACAAACCAATATACCATCCCATCCCCTCACCCACCAGCCAGCCACCTACTTACCTTCATACCACCCAATCCCCTCATCCACCTGGCACCCGATTCCCTCACTGACCTGTCACACTAACCTCTCACCCACTTATTGTGTGTGTGTGTGTGTGTGTGTGTGTGTGTGTGTGTGTGTGTGTGTGTGTGTGTGTGTGTGTGTGTGTGTGTGTGTGTGTGTGTGTGTGTGTGTGTGTCGTGAGGGGTGGAATACAGAATCAGAAGTCACAGTCTGAGGATATGGGGCATACCATTTAGGACTGAGATGAGGAGAAATTTATTCACCCAGAGAGTGGGGTGCCTGTGGAATTCACTACCATAGAAAGCAGTCAAGGTCAAAATATTTTTGGAGTTGAACTTAATACTTGGGGCCGCAAAGGATATGGGAGAAAATAGGGACCAGGCTAGTCAGTTGGATGAGCAGCCATCATTGTATTGATTGGCAGAGCAGGCTCAAAGGGCCAAATAGCCCTATTCCAATTCCTGGTTTCTATGTTTCTTCCCTTACGCACTTATTTTATCTCCATAGACTTTCAAAGAGGCTTTGGACATTTAAAATGTGTTTACTTACCAAAGCAAACCAGTTCAACCCAAGTAGCCTGTATCTCCATTGTATAATAATAAATTTTAGTTTTAAACCATTCTGGCTGAAAAATAGCAATTGAGCATCCAACAGAATTACAGCAGCTCGTGCCGTAAAAAGCTCATGCGGCTTTCAGAAGGGTTTCAGTGCTTCTCTCTGCAAGGATTTCTATGCTTGGAAACTTCTGCAGGATCTTCTACAGGAAGGGCCCTGAAACTTTGCAGATAGGGAACTGTGAAACGTTTCCCCTGATCTGCATCAGGATTACCATTCAGGTTGAAACATATTGGGCTATTGTATTTGAGGAATAGTTCCTCTCCCTGAAGTGAACTGTCTGACTCACAAGGAATGCAATCCTGTCATTTTCATCCCTTTCAATTATCTCAGTCAGAATTGGTCATGAATTAGCCAAAATAACTGACAGCATGTGACTGATGTACATTGTTATTAATGGGTCCAACTTGTGGTGAGGAACAGATGCTCCATGAATTATGAGTCAAATAAACAGAAATTTGTTTTGATTGTGGTAAGGATAGAAATACCAGGTATTGAGTTATTTTATTGACCCATAAAGAGAGTTGTGCCTGTCCACCACTACCTTCTGTAACTGACAGAATCCAAAGAGAACTGCAAAGCTGATATACTTTCCCTTACTACAGTAATCAGTGCACTGTTTCTGAAAAGGGAGATGTGTGTATTTCTTAGCCCCCACATTGCATGTAGTTAAATTAACTGGCAAGAGCAAACTTTCATGGGTTTAAGAGGGTAAGTTATTCACATATTCACCCAGAGGTCTCAACCCTTTGTCACTCACATTAAAAAGATGCAGTTCAAGAAACTAGAGTATATTTCCAAGTTGTAAATAAGAAAACAAGTCATTGTTCAGACGCTTGGTTTGTTGTATGAAAAGTACTCTTTTCAGGACATTTGAAGATGGTATTTTCACTCCAAAAGAGTAATGTTGGTAGCTGGAGTCATATATCAGAGATACATGAGATATATCATATATTCTCTTGAAAACATAAATGGTCAGCAGGTTACAAACACTATATAGTTATTCCAGCAGGAGTTCAAGCTTCTTTGCATGAGAGCTTCGAAATCAGGCTGGCAGGTGTTTTTGTTTAAAAGATATAGCAGCCTCCAGGTGTTAGAAGGTTTCAGTGTCACTGCCTTCATCTGCTTTAACCTTTATTCTTCTGTTGGGTTTTCCCACCTGGTTGTTTCTCTCTCGCTCTCTGGATAATATGGGATTTCAGTATCACAAGACAGTTTTGGTTATATGATCAACAGCTATTGTTCAACCAAGATGGTTTAAAGGTAAAATTCATTGCCTCACAATGGAGGTACAGAGTTGCCTTCTTGTGATTAATTGCTTTTCTGAAGTTCTTCTTTTGGTAAAAAGTGAATTTGGTGACAAGAAGTCTGGAAGTCCAATGAATTTGAGTTTAGAGTAAATGCCGTGATTTCCACAAAGGGGTGCTGTCTAAATTAGGCTATTCAAGGCAGTGGCCACCACCCAGGGTTACTTAATTAAGAACTTGCCAGAAACTTCAAGTAGTCATTGTTGAATTTTCAAAATTCACCTGACCCTTGACAGCTGTTTCACAGTCTTAATAGTGGTAATGTTTAAAACATAAAATAGTGAATGCAATTGCAACATTTAAAAGGCATCTGGATAGGTATATGAATAGGAAGGGTTTGGAGGGATATGGGCCAGGTGCTGGCAGGTGGGACTAGATTGGGTTGGGATATCTGGTCGGCATGGACGGGTTGGACTGAAGGATCTATTTCCATGCTGTACATCTCTATGACTCTATGACTCTACTTATATCCACATTATTTGGAGATGCCGGTGTTGGACTGGGGTGTACAAAGTTCCAAATCACACAACACCAGGTTATAGTCCAACAGGTTTAATTGGAAGCACTAGCTTTCGGAGTGCCAGCCCTTCATCAGGTGCCAGCCCTTCATCAGGTGTTGTGTGATTTGGAACTTTATCCACATTATGTTCACAGGTCATGTGTGAAGTTATCAATAGGACAAGTTATCAATAGGAAGCTATCAATAGGATACTTTACAAAAATGATCATTTATCCTCAATATCCTGTGAGTTTTAAGACTTTACTGCATTTCCTCAATTTTTTGCCCATTCTATGTGCAACAGATAGCTCAATCTAATCACTAATAGTGAAAGTACCATTTCAACAATATGATCATCATTAATGACTGTCAATAAATTTATTGCTCAGCAAGTGAACAATTAAAAGTGTGAAATCTCAATACTGCAGCTAGTGAAGTGTTGTTGAAGATTTTAAAATGTGCTAAATATTCAGTTCTTACTTTCTTTTCTACTTCCTTTCAATTTCTTCTTTATCTCTCCAATCCAATTTTTATTGCACTCTCTTTATTTAGTTTATGCATGAATTCGTTCGCGAGAACTTACCCTCCTCGCTCCTTGTGATACTTTTACTATCCTCGAACCTCATTGGTTAAGAAGATGCACCATCTATCCTTTTCTCCACCTAAGGTCCCAGTTGCTCAGTTATGCTGTGCCATTAACAGCTCACAGTTCCAACAATATTGTAGCAAAAAAAACTTTGAGCTAAAACTGTACAAAAGAAATATTTAAATAGCTAGGCAAGTGCTGTCCTCCAGTAACATTTGGTCCATTAACAAAAAGGTACAGTGAACAGTCTGGTAATCTGATACTCCACTTAACTCCATTGCTAACTGCTGACTTTACAATTTTTTTCAGTCTTTCTGCTATTTTGGGGCTAATTTCTTCATACATCACCTACGAGGTGTTATGATCCTAGCTAATGTTAGGATACAGGACAAGTCAGATCCCAGTGCAAAACCTGCTTTGTTAGGTGCAAACTTTGGTTTCTTTAAACAATGGAGATCAGTTCCTAACACATTCAAAAGACATTGACTGTGTACTTTGAATACAAAAAAGTTAAACATTTATTAAACAGGATAAAAATAAATGAACTATATCACATTAGACTTTGGAAAGATTAAATTACAGGCATTGAAAAAGATACAAATTCCACACTATTCTGAATCGCAAGCCTCAACAAATATCTCCTACTATCTGCATATTAAGGCTTCACACTATGGTTTGGCTTTAATCAGTTTCTTTTACAAATTCTGTACTTTCCCTAGATGTTAGTTTTTCCAGCTATTATTGCTCTCCAAAACATGCAAAGTGAACTCATTTTGACTTTAGCTTCATAACAGTTACATGAGCTCCCCAAACCTACTCTCCAGCAGTCCTTCACTCTGACACATATCACACCAACTGACTGATTTTCTCGATTGTTATTAGATACTCAGCAATTGTTCATCTTTCTCTTATTTCAAAAAATGCACTGAATTTTTCATCTCAAGAATTTAATAACTTGTTAAAATGTATATAAATGAAGCAAACCTCTCAACTAGTCACCCTCAAAATCTCAGTTATTAATGATGTCTTCTGCTTCTTAATACATAAGATATTAAAAAAGATTTTCTTAAAGTCTTCCTGCAGGAAAAACAGTGAAATTATCTTTAAGAGGCATTTTCATTTTACCAATACAGTCCCCCATCATGATTTTTATTATATATATATATATATATATATATAGAATTTTCTCTGCTAAACCCATTGCACTAATCAATCTATCTTTCATACTACCAAAGGCACTCTCCTACACTTCTACCCATTCAAATTCCTTGCCTTTAAAAACATTTTTCAAAGAAGTCACTAAAATACTGAAGTTTAGAAAATAATAGAATCCTCTGATTCCTAAGAACTGCAAAATCTTTCATTTTGTCTTAGCTACTTTTGCTTCTCTAGTAGTAATTCCACCTCATCCCATTGTGTGAGACAAATAAGTTAACTTTGCTTCAAAAATTCACCTGTTAATAAGTTTGTGACCAAATTGAGTCTTTGTAATGGATTATTTGTTCAACTATTATACAGATCATCACAGTTTTGTTTGAACATGGTCAAATCATCAATAAATAAATCACACTTTTATTATACCTCAGTGACATTGACAGTTAATCTTTGAAAGGTTGCATGTCATTTTTAATGCAAAACGTCATTAGTTTGATAAAATCTACCCTAGTTTATGATGGCTCATATTTTTTTGTCCATAATATTCAATGGAACTTGTCAATATCCCTTTAATAGAACAATGTTTGTAATACCATGCTTGTCCAAACCTTTCAATACTGTCCTCTAATAGCTTAGCTTAGTTTCCCTACAGTGTGGAAACAGGCCCTGCAGCCCAACAAGTCCACACTGACCCTCCAAATATAATCCACCCAAACCCATTTCTCTCTGACTAATGCACCTAACATTATGGGCAATTTAGTATGGCCAATCCACTTGACCTGCACATCTTTGGACTGTGGGAGGAAACTGGAGCACCCGGAGGAAAGCCCGCACAGACATGGGGAGAAACTCCACACAGACAGCCACCCGAGGCTGGGATCGAACCCAGGTTCCTGGTGCTGTGAGACTGCAGTGCTTACCATTGAGCCACCATGCAGCCCACCATTCAACTAAATATAACTCCGCTTTTGTTACCACATTATCTTTTCGATAATCTACACATAATTGTTGCGACCCTTTTGATTTCAGTACCATTAGAAAAGGTGAACTCCAGCCGCTGTCATTTGGTTTAATAAAATCATATTTCATTCCTAACTTACCGCTTTCTCTCACTTGAGTTAACATCTCAGAATTGAGTTTGTAGGGATGTTGCTTTATGGGTGACGAACTCCCGAAATCAACATCATGTATGCCCAAAGTAGATTTCCCTGTTCTATTTGCATACATTAATTTGTGACTCAAATAACTTTTGCAAGTCACCTCGGCAGTTTTCTGGAAGATAGAATGATATCATATTTAACATTTTCAAGACATCTGTATTATTTTCATTACTACATGACTTTTTAGAATTTTAAATTTCTGATTCACTCTCAAATCACCATGATATTTTTACTTCACTTTTTAAATATTAATTTAAGGGCTTCTGTCACCTCATATCAATATACTGGATTCAATGAAACAAGTATTAACAAAGGTATACCTTTATCCAAAGCATAGGATATTCTGGACAATAGGCTGTAATCATGGTCTTTAATGTTTGAAGCCATCTTTATATTGTTTCTTGAAGTTATGTTTGAGAAGCTGAAAACATAAATTGTTCTATTGCCAAACTGTTCAAGCTTTGTTTTTGGCATAAATTTTTATCCTTGTTCTGAACATATTTCCTTGGCTAATTCATATGTTATAAAAGACTGAACTAACAATTATAATTATCATTGTACTTTCTTCCCAAAAGCACTGACCATAAGACCATAAGACATAGGAGCAAAGCAGGTCGTTCAACCCCTTGAGTCTGCTATGTTATGAAATGAGATCATGTCTTGAAACAGGTAAAGGTGGATAAATCCTCAGGACCTGATCAGGTGTACCCTAGAACTCTGTGAGAAGCTAGAGAAGTGATTGCTGGGCCTCTTGCTGAGATATTTGTATCATCGATAGTCACAGGTGAGGTGCCGGAAGAATGGAGGTTGGCTAACGTGGTGCCACTGTTTAAGAAGGGTGGTAAGGACAAGCCAGGGAACTATAGACCAGTGAGCCTGACCTCGGTGGTGGGCAAGTTGTTGGAGGGAATCCTGAGGGACAGGATGTACATGTATTTGGAAAGGCAAGGACTGATTCAGGATAGTCAACATGGCTTTGTGCGTGGGAAATCATGTCTCACAAACTTGATTGAGTTTTTTGAGGAAGTAACAAAGAGGATTGATGAGGGCAGAGTGGTAGATGTGATCTATATGGACATCAGTAAGGCATTCGACAAGGTTCCACATGCGAGACTGATTAGCAAGGTTAGATCTCATGGAATACAGGGAGAACTAGCCATTTGGATACAGAACTGGCTCAAAGGTAGAAGACAGAGGGGGTGGTGGAGGGTTGTTTTTCAGACTGGAGGCCTGTGAAACAGGCCACAAGGATCGGTGCTGGGTCATCTACCTTTTTTCATTTACATAAATGATTTGGATGCGACCATAAGTACAGTTAGTAAGTTTGTAGATGACACCAAAATTAGAGGTATAGTGGACAGCGAAGAGGGTTACCTCAGATTACAGCAGGATCTGGACCAGATGGCCAATGGGCTGAGAAGAGGCAGATGGAGTTTAATTCAGCTAAATTTGAGGTGCTGCATTTTGGGAAAGCAAATCTTAGCAGGACTTATACACTTAATGGTAAGGTCCTAGAGAGTGTTGCTGAACAAAGAGACCTTGGAGTGCAGGTTCAAAGCTCCTTGAAAGTGGAGTCACAGGTAGATAGGATAGTGAAGAAAGTGTTTGGTATGCTTTCCTTTATTTGTCAGAGTGTTGAGTGCAGGAGTTGGGAAGTCATGTTGCGGCTGTACAAAACGTTGGTTAGGCATCTTTTGGAATATTGCGTGCAATTATGGTCTCTCTCCTATTTGAAGGGTATTGTGAAACTTGAAAGGGTTCAGAAGAGATTTACAAGGTTGTTGCCAGGTTTGGAGGATTTGAGCTATAGGGAGAGGCTGGACAGGCTGGGGCTGTTTTCCCTGGAGCATCAGAGGCTGAAGGGTGACCTTATAGAGGTTTACAAAATTGTTAGGGGCATGGATAGGGCAAATAGGCAAAGTCTTTTCCCTGGTGTCGGGGAGTCCAGAACTAGAGGGCATAGGTTTATGGTGAGAGGTCAAAGATATAAAAGAGACATAAGGGGCAACTTTTTTGCACAGAGGGTGCTACGTGTATGAAATGAGCTGCCAGAGGAAGTGTTGGAGACTTGTACAATTGCAACATTTAAGAGGCATTTGGATGAGTATATGAATAGGAAGGGTTTGGAGGGATATGGGCCGGGTGCTGGGAGTTGGGACTCGATTGGGTTGGGATTTCTGGTCGGCATGGACTGGTTGGACCGAAGGGTCAGTTTCCGTGCTGTACATCTCTATGACTCTATGACTCCTTAACTCTACTTTCCTGATTTTTGCCTTCATATTTGATTATCTTACTGATTAAACATCGATCTATTTCCGGATTGAATTTACTTAATAACTCAACATTCAAGATCATTGACCGGACAACTCGAGGCTGTGAGGTTGGATATGGTTGAACAATTGATTGGACAATGATTAATGAGTGGACATCAACTCGAAAGATGACATATAATGTGGGAAAATGTGAACCTACTCACTTGGCCAGGAAGAATAAAAAACAATATATTTTTTAAGTAGACAAAGACAGGTGAACCTTTATTATACTCTCTCTATGGCAATAACATCTGAGATAAGGATACCAAGGCTGTGCACAATACTCTAGACATAGTCTCACCAAACACCGATACAATGAAGCAAGACTGTACTCACAATGAAGGCTAACATTTCATTACCTTTTCTAGTAGCTTACTGTGTCTGCATGGTGGCCTTCAGTGACCTATCCACAAGAACACTTTGTACATCTCGAGATTCGAAACTCTTACCATCTGAGATATACTCTGCACGTATGTTTCTCTTGCCAAAGTGGATAACCTCACATTTTGCCTCATTTATTCCATCTACCAGGTTCTTGCCCACTCACTAAGACAAATTGAACTTCCTCACAAAATACATTTCAACTTATTTGTATCATATACAACTTTGGAAATATTTCATTTGGTCCCACCTCTAAATGATTGATATATAGAGACAGTACAAAGGTGATTTTGTCTTATGGACTGAAACATGTGTCAATTTATCTGCCCTTAGCAAGGTAGAGTGGCATGGGGTTAACATGACTTCATAATAAACCAGAGACAAAATGGGGTGCTTCCTCCTATTTCTTTAAAAGCCCAAAAGTGAGAGGTTATCCAATCGACATGGACAGAATACAAATAGAGTAACACAGAGAGACAGTGATCAATAAGATCAGAAGCTAGTATTGTCTTCAGTTACTAGCAGGGAACCTCACTCATGTAGGGTCCACATGGTATATGGCTTTTGCATCATTTCTGGGCACACCTGAATTTCTGAAATACAAACATTGTTAGCGAGCTGTTTGTACGCATCAGGGGAGTCCTAAGCTAACATAAATGTGATGGTAGAGACACAAAGGCTGAAACATTTTATTTAGTAAAGAAAATTGATCCCTCTGAAAATTCATAAAAGTCAGAAATCTTTGTTTTATCATGATGCAGAAGGGGAGACTTAATTGTCTACACCTAATGATGACTGAAGAAAAATCAGTGGGACGGAGCAGCCCCAGCAGCATGAACAATGCAGCAGACACAGATTCACCATCTCTTGCAGTGCATGTGACAGCTGCAATATGCCATTTTTAAACTGCATTTATATTTCTGAGTGCAGCTCACCGACAATGCAAGTCTCATCCTTGGGATTTGCAAGGTATTGACAACCAGGAAAGTTTGCAAAGTTTGTTGTCTAGTCTGTCTGTTGGTCTGCATTCATTGCCAGCTTAAATCCATCATATTTCTTCTTAATGATCCTTTTGAAAAATTGCTCTTGGAAATGACATAGAAGTTACAAACTCCCAAAAACAAATCGTTTCCTGAGTGTTATTTTCTCTAATTTGGCTTTTGTATGCAGTATCATGAGGGTAACTGGGAAAATGTATTCCTTTACACTAACAAAGGTTTGCTATCCTGTGGGTAAAACAAAATATTTGGACAGAATCCTTTTTATTCCCATGTGAGCTCCACGCTAAAAGCAGCTTTTACTTAAGTAATTTGATAGTGGACAATATGAATCTAGATTTGGAGCCCACCCAAAATTAGTCCCAATAAAATTATCATTATAAAATCATTTCACTACAAATGGAAATTTTATTAAGTGTTCTTCACAGATTTCCCCTCTTTGCTCCTCTTGCTATCCTGAAGGTGTTGACAAATGCTGGTATGCAGGGATAGCATTCCAGAGGAGGTGACCATTACAAATGGCATGGTACTATTTAAAGAAATAAAGGCAGTTCTCTCAGGATCTTGCACAACATTCCTCCATTCGCCAACACCAAAGACAAATTGTCTGGTTGATCAGCTCTTTGCTGTTTGAGGAATCTTGAAATGTGCGTAATGCTCTGCTCACCTTTTTTGACAATAGCGCTACAACTTCAAAGTAATTCATTATGTGTGAAGCATCTCGTCATGAGGCATCATATATTGTTGTGATCTTTCATTGAGCCCCAGTATCTAAATTAATTAATCTTTTCTTGCAAGATACCAGCAGAGAGTGCCAGTTCAACTTAAGACCTCATGGTTTTATGTTTTATTCCATACTTGTCTACTCTGGGATTTTCCCATTAATGCTGTCATCTTGCTGCAATTTTCCTGTAACATCCACTCATGTTAATGTAGGAGACAATGTGGATAGAAAGTGCAGTAACAGAGAACCCTTTTGACAATACAAATATATTTTCAAAAGAAGCCACTGAAGGTCAGCAGAAACGCTGGTAGATTTGTCCATTCCTTTGGCCAAGTCATCAATTGTTTCACACAAGGCTGCCACTATCAGTCAAATAGCTCAGCACAGGTCAATGATCAAGCCAATCGATATAGATCAGTACCACATTAGACAGTGCATTTGGCTTACCAAGCCATCATAGGGATCTAATATATATGTATATATACATAAAAATGTTATATGCATCAGGAAGGTATCAGGAGACATTTAATGACTAAAGTTACATGGTGTACTTGATATGCATTTCTTTATTTCTCTCTGGTGCCTTTAGTATAAATTTAACTTTGACTGATTAAAGCAAGTTTTTGTTCGTTATAAATTGTAGAGCCTTGAAATTCAGCTGTTATTTTAGCAGAACTGCTTAACCTCTTGATTTGAAATTCTTTTGTAGACTATTTTGGGAGATTAACACATCTATTTTTAAATCCTGTTTCGAATTTGTGTGTTTGTTCATTCATATGTTTTGAATGCTATTTTAATTGCGCTTCTATTAAAATAGGGATCAAAGCAGTTTCTGATCAACACGTTAAGTACTGATATTTAAAGAATCTAAGTTCAAGGTTTATTTGAGTTTATATGTTAGGTTTTATTACTCAGTCATGGAACATGGACATCGCTGTCTAGGCCAACATTTATTGCCCATCTAATTTCTTTTCAGAAGGAGATGGAGAGCATCTTCTTGAACCACTGCAGTCATTACTGTTACGGAGGGAGTTCCAAGATTTTGACCAAGTGACAATGTAGGATTGGTGATATAATTCCAAGTCTGGATGGATTGGAATGTGGAGGGGAATCTTGGTGCAACATGGCCACTTTCATTGCTTGACTGGAGTGTAAAATGTTCTGGCTAGTGTTCGGTCCATGAGACTGAATTTACAAAGTCAGTATGGGTAGTAATCAAAGCAGTTCATTCCCCATTTCGAATCTGTTGGTGCAGTTCATGACCGTAGGACATGCAATACCATCATTAGGTATCCTTTCCAAACATGAGATCAATAGCCTGACAAGAACATTCATTAAGAGCAGCCCATCAAAGGAGTGCAGGAATAGGGCTAGCCAAATAAATTGGTTCTAATCATTCCATGTAAACAAGAAACGACTGTGGTGAATGGACACAAATCATCTCAGTCCCAGAACATTGCTGCAGGAGTTCCTAAATCTGAGGTCTGAAAAAGAGTCATACTGGAGTCTAAACATTAACTCTGTTTCTTTTTCTATAGATGCTGCCAGACCTGCTGAGGTTCTCCAGCATTTCCTTGTGTTTGTTTCAGAACAAAGTGGCTTGCTTCATTGGCACCCTATCCATTACCTGTGTTTCTATTTGTTCTGTGGGCACTGAGAGCTAGGCCTGCATTTATTGGTCATTCCTTATAGCTCTGGAGAAAGTGAGCTGCCTCCTTTAACCATTGCAATGCTTGGACTACAGGGACATCCACAATGTCGTTGGGTGGAGAGTTCCAGTATTTTGACCATCAACAATGAAGGAATTTTCCATATCAGGATGGATTGTGACTTGGCAGGGAGCTTGCAAGTGATGGTATTCCCATGCATCCACTGCCTTATCCTTCTAGGTAGTAGTAGACACATGTTTGGAAAATACTGTCAGAGAAGTCTTAGCGGACTATTGCAGTGCATCTTGTTGACACTATGATAGGGTAATGAAGGGAGTGAATGTTCAAGATGGTAGGTGAGCTGCCAATCTTGTAGGCATTCACTCTCTCAACCATAATGGCAGCACTGTGTATAATCTACAAAAGCACTACAACAACTGATTTAATATTATGGAACACCATTCCGAAAAGCACTGCAGATGAATACACTACATGGAATACACCCCCCATTTGAGTGTCAATTAGGAATGGGCAACAAATCTAACCTAGACAAAAATGCACAAATCCCATGAGCATTTTTTTTTTAAAAAAGCTCCTCTATTCCAGCATTCAATAGAATATCGTTGAACCCTCATCTGAACTTTATCTGTCCACCTTGGTCTATAATCCATAACAATTGAATGTAGCTCCTTGTCAAGGAACCAGCTAGTCTTTACTCCCTAGTCAAGGAAGCCTAAATTAACCTCACTTAGATTGACAGCTATGTTTACATCTGTCATTTCAATCTCCCATCATGGTACACACAAACAGCTTATTTGGAAACAGATAATTAAGGCTGTAACTCTTTTCATTACTGAAAGACAAGCCCAGTAAAGCTATTGAAAATTTTCTTCTGATTAATGTAAGTTTGAACAAATACTTTGCAAATGAAGCAACTAGACCATTGATTTTAGATTCAGGGGTGGAAATGTAATAAAGACTAGATACTTGTCTTCTGAGTTAATAGGCAATTCTTCTACAAATGACCTTCATGAGAGGCTTGTACCATCATACAGGAATTCGGCACAAATAATCTATCACAGCTGTCAATGACAATGGGCCCAATGTAAATCGGAAAGTGAGTGACCTCCTGTATATGGATGTGAAGATGCTGAGGAATGCAGCGAAGAATATTGATGTTGCAACATCCAAATTATGCAAATTGGACTCCAAAGTGGGCATCCTGCTCTGTTTGGGATTTGGAAGAGATTCTCTTCAGTTCATATGATTTGTTTAAAGATTCTCCTGCCAGGGTGGAACCTGTCAATCAATAATCGATAACAATTTTTCAGGCACAGAAGGTTTGAAAATATCGATGTCATGCTGGGAGCTTTTCATATTAGACCACTACTGCAACAATAGCTTAAGGCCAGCAAAAGTGACTGATTGACCAAATCAAAGACCAGGACATTTAAACCATACATAAAGCAGTGGATGATGTGCAGTTGGAGGAAAAAGACATTTTAATCTCTGTGGCAAGCAAACTGGAACTTTTTCTGGCAATTCAGACTGACCCCCATGTGATTGTATTTCTCTCTTCTGAACTCAACATTATAAGGAAGAAGCTTTTGAGCATTTCCTGAAAGGGATTGTATTTGTTTATGCAACTGCAGCCCTAAAGTTGAGTAAAGTTAGTGTTATGGACAAGAACAAATTCTACGAAATCTCCACGGTGGATGTAGGACTCAATGTCAAAAAACTTATCATGTCTGAGAAGGATGGGAAAGAGCTTCACAACAATTCAAAAGGATCAAATGTAATCATAGCCAAACAATTTTTGGGAAGAAAATCGCTGATACACCTGTCAACTTGCATGAACTGACTGTATCTCAATCGGTAAATTAGAACTATTATTATTCCAATTCTAATAGCCAATTTGAAGGTATTCAGTCATTTTGATGTTGGTTATTTCACCCAGTCCATTAGAATACCTAATGATTTCAAAGAAGTCATTAGCATTTGGACTTGTCAGAACACAAGTTTATTCACTTAGGTGTGCTACCCAGATGCAAGTGAGGCTTGACATTTTTCTATCCCCCATGAATGAGTTAGCTTCAGGCCCACATTTTCTATCAATGGCAAGAAATCTTTTGTTTGGTTAAGTTTCCATGGTTTGATTTGCATTAGTCCTTTCCTTTGATGATTGATTTCAGTGATTAAGCAAGCTGAGGCACTCTTCCAACACAGGTTTTAAATACTGATGCTTGTACAAACATTCCTCACTTTGTCTCACCAATAGCATTATGCTTTCCAATCATCTCAACCCTTATTGCACCTTCTCAGTACAACTGTATTTTACATATGCAAGCTTCACGTAGATTTGGAATACATTATAGAGTAACGATGATGTATTCATGGTGATGGAATTCTTATGGGTGGATTTACCAGTCATCATTTCTCAAGTTTTCTGAAAAATTAGTGTTTTATTTAATCACTCTCTTTGACTCTTCTAATTAAACATTAATGATATTTCTTCCATGGTTTCCCGGTAAACCAGCATTTCATTCTTTTGCCCCTGGTTTCCATACTTTCACCAACATGGTAAACTAATCAATTTCCTTGTAGCTATTTTCCTAATCAATCTGTTCAGAGATGTTATTATGCACCACTGGAGCAGATGGGACTTGAACCCAGCCCTCTTGGTCCAGAGGTAGGGACACTGCCACTGTACCTTAACAGCCATCTGTCAACCATACTTGTATTTCCATATTTGTACGAAGGATAATCAGTACTGCTGGTTCACAAATACATTCCGGCAAACCACCAGCATCACATAACCAATCAATCCTAAATTGAGTGTAAATAATATGGGAGGGTAATAGGGGTGGTGGGGGGTCTTGTGGCACAGTGATAGTATCCTTACTTCTGAGCCAGGAGGTTTGTGTTCAAGTCAAATGCTACACTGTCAGGGAAAGTAACAATCTGAAGATTACACTTAGAGGGAGGGTGATTCAAACAAGTTGCCACCTGCTACTTCCCGTCCCCTGCCCTGACCCCTACAATGGAATGTATCATGTTTACTGCACCGTATGTAGAGGTTACATTCTGACAGCCAAGGTTAAACAACTCGTGCTGAAAGACCACTGCAGACATCAGAAGCTCTCTGTTAAATAGAACATAGAACAGTATAGCACAGTACAGGCCCTTCAGCACTCGATGTTGTGGTGACCTATTATACTACTCTAAGATCAAAGTAACCTACATATCCTTCACTTTGCTATTATCCATGTGCCTATCGCTTAAATGTCCCTAATGTATCTGACTCTACTACCACTGCTGACAGTGCATTCCACGCACCCACCACTCTCTGTGTAAAGAACTTACCTCTGACATTTCCCCTAAACCTTCCTCCAATTACCTTAGAATGATGCCTCCTCATGACAGCCATTTCAACCCTTGGAAAAAGTCTCTGGCTATCCACTCTATCTATGCCTCTGATCATCTTGTACACCTCTATCAAGTCACCTCTCATCCTTCTTCGCTCCTATGAGAAAATTCCTACCTCCCTCATCCTCTCTTCATAAGATATCCTCTCCAGCCCAGGCAGCATCCTGGTAAATCCCCTTTGTACTCTCTCTAAGGCTTCGACATATTTCTTATAATGAGGCAACCAGAACTGAGCACAATATTCCAAGGGTGGTCTAACCAAGACATTATAGATCTGCAGCATAACCTCATGGCTCTTAAACTCAATCCCCCTACCAATGAAAGTTAACACACCATATGCTTTCTTAACAGCCTCATCAACTTGGGTGGCAACTTTGAAGGATCTATGAACATGGATCCCAAGATCCCACTGTTCTTCCACATTGCCAAGAACCCTGCCTTTAACCCTGTAATCTGCATTCAAATTCGCCCTTCACACTTTTCCAGGTTGAACTCCATCTGCCACTTCTCAGCCCAGCTCTGCATCCTGTCAATGTCCAGTTGCAATCTACAACAGCCCTCCACACTATCCACAACTCCACTAACCTTCATGTCATCGGCAAACTTACTAACCCATCCTTCCACTTCCTCATCCAAGTCATTTATAAAAATCACAAAGAGCAAAGGTCCCAGACAGCTCCCAGTGGAACACCGCTGGTCACCAAGCTCCAGGCTGAATACTTTCCATCTACTAGCACCCTCTGACTTCTATGGATCAGCCAATTCTGTATCCAGAAAGCCAAATTTACCTGTATCCCATGCCTCCTTAGTTTGTGAATGAGCCCACCTTGGGGAACTTTATCAAATGCCTTGCTAAAATCCATATACACCACATCCACTACTTTACCTTCATCAATGTGCTTTGTCATATCCTCAAAGAATTCAATAAGGTTTGTGAAACATGACCTGCCCCTCACAAAGCCATACTGACTATCTCTAATCAAACTATGCTTTTCCAAATAATCATAAATTCTGTCTCTTAGAATCCTCTCAAATAATTTGCCCAGAACCGACATAAGACTGACTTGTCTGTAATTCCCAGGGTTATCCCTATTCCCTTTCTTGAACAAGGGAATAACATTTGTCACCTTCAATCATCTGGTCCTCCTTCAGTGGTCAGTGGGTACCAAAGATCATCACCAAAGATGCAACAATCTCTTCTCTCACTTCCTGTAGTAACCATTGGTACATCCTATCTGGCCCAGATCACTTATCTATCCTCATGTGTTTCAAAATTTCCAGCACATCCTCCTTCTTACCATCAACCTGTTTGAGCATATCAGCCTGTTTCATGCTGTCCTCACAAACAACAAGGTCCCTCTCAGTTATAAATACTGAAGCAAAGTATCCATTAAGGACCTCCCCTACCTCCTCTGACTTCAAACACAAGTTCCCTCCACTATCCCTGATCAGACCTATCCTGACTCTGGTCATCTTCTTGTTCCTCACATAAGTGTAAAACACCTTGAAGTTTTCCTTAATCGTACCCACCAAGGCTTATTCATGCCCCCAAATGGCTCTCCTAAGTCCATTCTTCTGTTCCTTCCTGGCTACCTTGTAACCCTCTCAAGCCCTGTCTGATCCTTACTTCCTCAACCCTAAGTAAGCTTCTGTTATGTTGTGTTCTTTTGTGAGTATCTCTTTTAGACTTGGGCAGCCACAAAATCACATATTGGTTTGAGCTCCTCTTCTCCCATGCTCTTTTTATAAACCTGCTATTGTCCAGCACTTTAGGCTGCGATTCTTCAATTGAAAAAAGGCTGCTCAGAAGCAGAATGTTAGCACTTCCATAAGTATTCTGTAGTATCTCCACTAAATATTATTGTTGTAATTTAGCAAATGTCTTTCCTGAAAGGGTTTTAAATTACTTACAATTACTTTCAAAAATAATAGCTTCTACGCATTGAATTGGAATGCCTTTCCATGTGGTTTTGTAATTTTGATATTTGATATACTCAGTATACAATTACATTTTGAATCATATTGAATTAATATTGAGATCTGCACCAGAGTTATCCCTTCCAAAAGTCTGAGACCTTTGTTCTCAAACCTACATATGGCTTTGGTTACCATGATTTATTCACTTGCTGGACAGAATTGGCAGATTTCCTTCATGTGATTGATGGCTGCATTGTGTCAGACTTTGTCAGAGAATTGGAAGCACCTGTCTGAAAGTCGCTGAAGTAGTGACTGTTTTTTGGGCGATAGAAAAGCGAAGATCTTTATGGTCAAGTATTTTAACCGCATTAAAGAAAGAGCAAACCCAAAGTCTTTTCACTTGCAATTCCTGTGCTTGTTGAATTTCATTTGTTTATTTAAGACAGGCAAGATCTCACCCCTGTTGGTAAAATCTCTGCTTGTTTCATTGCCAATAGATTCGATGCTGAGAGAAAAAAGTGCTTGACAATATTGTCAATCCACAGAACATACCTCAAGTGTCCACGGCACAGAAACTCATGGGTTGATTGTCAGATCACAATTTAATTCTGGATCAGTGGTGCTGGAAGAGCACAGCAATTCAGGCAGCATCCAAAAAGCTTTGAAATCGACATTTCGGGCAAAAGCCCTTCATCAGGAAACATTTAAGTCAGTTGTAAATAATTCAGTATTAATTAATGTAAATTTCACCAAAATGGCAATGTGCAAGTAGCATTCAAATCGCCAGTGTTAGTTTATATGCATAACTATCTATACCAACAGCTGCAGGTTTGAATAATGCAGTAGGCATCCTGGTGCCAAAAATATGAAATTGTTTGTAAAGCAATTTTGTACCAGTTATATCAGCACCTTCCAGTGCACTTCAGAACTAATTTCTTTTTTGAATTGGAGTCACTATAGTTGTGGAATGGAAATTTAATGAGATGCAGCTTCTTAAAGAGACATGCATACTCATAGTCTTTGGAATAGCAGATAAAGTTGGATGGTGGTGAGAAAGGCACTACCTGTGAGATCCTTCATGTATACACGGATGCTGCCCTTGAAGTGGCTGAGGGGGGCGAATACAGAATCTCACACATCTCCTGCTGGAACGTGCCTTTGCAAAGGAAGGCTGGAGAGAGGCGCAGTGATTTTTGTCAAGGTTTGTCCTGAGCAGTTCCATGATGCAGGACTCTGTGCTCTACGGTCTGTTATCCGGGACGCACACCAAGACAAACATTGTCTGCGCTCGGAGGACCATCAACTTGGTGAAAGATACTCTTTGGTCTGCCCAAAACCTGTTGGTCTTCTAATGTAAAGTGTTGCAGATTGGGACATCCAAGGTCCAGGACTATGTGCTGAGGGACGCAGTAAAGTCTCGGGCAGCTGCCACCAAGGTGCAGTGAGAAAAAGACCATTGGCTGAATTCTTCCTGCTGACTGTAACTGTGGGGCCACTCAGTCATCGGACATCCAACCCCTACTCTCCCCCACCCCCATCCCATGCCTTAAATATATGTAAATGTAGGCATGTACAAGGGAGAAATGTGTTTGTTTTGTTTGTTGGAAAGATTCAAACTCCAATGTTTGGTTGTTGCTTCACATGCTACTGTACAGAACCAAACTGCTTTAGTGACTATGTATGTATATAAAATTATTTTTATAAATAAAGTATATTTTTGAAATGAAGAAAAGATAAAATCTGTCAACCTTTGCCAAAGTTGAAGGAAGATCGGGTTAAATAGAAGCATATTGAAGTGAAGGAAGAGGGCATAGGGTCGGTGTGGTTACAATGGGCTGAATGGTCTGCTTCCACACAGTAAGGATTGTATGATTCTAGGAGGGCAACCTTTGCAGAGTATTGAGGGGCAGTCCAATTGATTAAAGTGACCTTGTATCTCTTTTACTGAAAGCCTGAGCTTATTCTAAACTCTGCTGTCTGCAGTCTGAGTGGTATCAAATCACATTCAGCCCTCACCACCATCCTTCACTGATCCTGGGCCCTAATACCAGAAAGTTAGATTTTTCATTCTTAGATCTAAACAGCTTCATGATCTCACAACTCCATCATCTCTGCATTCCCCCGCCCCTGGCCTTCGCACCCCCCACCAGGCTCTCCTGCTTTGTTCCTTTGACTAAATTTTTCTGTCTGCCCCCTGCTTTAGGTTCAATGTTCATAAGTGTACTTTCAGTTGGCTGACTATTTCGGATTGTTTTTATTTCGGATTGACTGTGTCTAATGACACTAGCAAAAGGTCTTCATCGCACATACACGACATTCTGCGCTCACGCCCTTTGTAAAAGGCTCTGCCAGTTAAAAACAACATTGTGTTGCTATGAATGCCGTGTGTTAAAATTAACTTCTTTGACTGACTTTTTTTGTGACCTTGGTTGGCTCCATCTGAAAAGGAGATCTGCCCACTCTCTGAGTCTCTCGCCATTATTATTCATTTAGGGTCAGGAAGCAGGGGAAAGAATGTAATTATTCTGACTAAAACCGGACATTGTAGTTAGGCTATTAAAAAAGGAGACAGAGGAACTCGCTATTTGGAAACAAGACTACGCAGCCAGTCAGGTCTCAATTTTTTGAAACAGAAAACAATAAGTGGGGGGAAACATACCTAACCTGCCCTCATCCTGATGCCCACCTGTGTGTGTGGCTGCATCAAGCTATGGTTGTATGCGAACATCAAGTGTCACTGAGATTCTACCTGTCCCTGGTGTTGTGATGGTGGGACTGGCCTCATCAACAGGGAATGCTCGAAGTTAGTTGGGCTATTCCATGTCGCCTGTCTTTCATGAAGAAATTTGCAAAGAAGAACATCTTTGTGGTAATCAGGTAGCCTGTGGAAAAAGGAGAAGGTGGATCATAGAATCCTATAATGCGGAAGCCATTCAACCCAGCGAGTCCACACTGACCCCCTGGAGAGCATCCCATTAGACCCTGCATTTCCCATGACTAATCCACATAGCCTGGACATTATTGGCAATTCAGCATGGTCAATCCATCTAACCTGCATACCTTTGGACTGTGGGAAGAAACCGGAGCTCCCGGAAGAAACCCACGCAGACACGGGCAAGAATGTGCAAGCTCCATACAGATTGTCCTTCGAGAGTGGAATTGAACCTGGGTCCTTGCTGCTGTGAGGCAGCAGTGTCAACCAATGAGCCACCTTGTCTCCCCGTTCTGTCAGGTCGTTCCCTGAGCAGACTGTCAAAGTCATTTCGCAGAATGCCCCATTGCCAGAACTTTCCAAAAAGCACCAAGACATCACTTGGCTGGTGGTCACTTGAATCGGGAATCATACCTGGATCCCTAGCACTGTGAGGCAGCGGTGCTAGCCACTTAGCCACCGTGCCACCCAAAAAGATTGACATGGGATAGTAGTAGTGCAAGTTGCATGGGAGAGCAAAGTGGATTTGAGGAATGTTGATCAGCCATAATCCTATTGAACGGTGGAGCAGGCTTGAGGGACCAAATAGCCTACTCTTGTTGTATTTCTTATGGTCTTTTGGACAGAGATGAGAAGGAATTTCTTCTCTCAGATAGGGCTTATGCCCAAAACGTCGATTCTCCTGTTCCCTGGATGCTGCCTGACCTGCTGCGCTTTTCCAGCAACACATTTTCAGCTCTCTCAGATAGTAGTCAATCTCTGAGATTCTTTACCACAGACAGCTGCCTGGGCTGGATCATTACATATATACAAGGCTGAGAAAGACAGATTTGTAATTAGATGGAGAATTAGAGTTAGGGGGAAAAAGCAGGAAAGTGGAGTTGAGGATGATCAAACTCACCCTGATCTTAGAGAATGGACTTCTGGATTCATTCACAGGAAGTGAGTGTTGCTGGTTTGACGAGCATCTATTGGCATGCTTACTGTGTCCTTGTGGTGGTGCTGATGAGCTGTTGCACCCATAGGTAGACCCATAAGGCCGTTGGGAGGGAATTCCAGGATTTTGACCCAATGAAAGAAGGTGATATATTTCCAAGTGAGGATGGTGAGGGGTTTGTAGAAGAACTTGCAGGTGGTAATATTCCCAAGTATCTGCTGCCCATGTCCTTCTAGATGGGTACATAGAGTTACATAGAAGAATACAGCGCAGTACAGGCCCTTGGGCCCTTGATGTTGCGCCGATCCAAGCCCACCTAACCTATACTAACCCACTATCCTCCATATACCTATCCAATGCCCGCTTAAATGCCCATAAAGAGGGAGAGTCCACCACTGCTGCTGGCAGGGCATTCCATGAACTTACGACTCGCTGAGTGAAGAACCTAAC
>NC_057714.1:91626444-91693829 GCF_004010195.1 Chiloscyllium plagiosum | reverse complement strand
TCTCCAGCTTCCTCATTTCCCCTTCCCCCACCTTATCTCAGTCCCAACCCTCGGATTCAGCACCATCCTCTTGACTTGCAATCTTCTTCCCGACCTCTCCATCCCCACCCCCTCTCCGGCCTATCACCCTCATCATCACCTCCTTCCACCCATCGTATCCCCAGCGCCCCTCCCCCAAATTCCCTCCCCCCAACCTTTTATCTCAGACCGCTTGGCACACCAGCCTCATTCCTGAGGGAGAGCTTATGCTCCTGCTCCGCAGATGCTGCCTGGCCTGCTGTGTTTTTCCAGCACCACATTTTTCAACTCTGGTCTGGAGGGAAGGTCTAATGAGGAAAGGGTGAGAGATTTGGGTCTGTTCTCATTGGAAAGAAGAAGGCTAAGGAGGGATTTGATAGAGACATACAAGATGATCAAAGGATTAGATAGGGTAGATAGTGAATGTTTTTTTTCCTAGGATGATGGCGTCAGCATGTATGAGGGGGCATAGCTACAAATTGAGGGATGATAGATTTAAGACAGATGTCAGAGGCAGTTTCTTTACTCAGAGTGTGATAAGGGCATGGAATATCCTGCCTGCCAATGTAGTTAACCCTGCCACATTGGGGAGACTTAAACAATCCTTGGATAAGCACATGGATAATGATGGGATAGTGTAGGAGGATGGGATTAGATTAGTTCATACGTCAGCGCAACATCCGGGGTCAAAGAGCGCTGTATTGTTCTATGTTATATTAAATCATTGTTTCTTCATTTTTCTCAGTTTTACCTAAGAGTTTGTACCTGGGCATCTTTGTACCTAAGATGGCGCTGGAAATGATGCTGTTTTACACTTTTCATTGAACTCATGTATCTCTAGACATGTGACTGTAAACTTTATTTGAATTCTAAATTGCTGCAGCATTCCTTGTCTCTGATCTGCTCTTCTTGCCGTTGTATTTATATGGCTAGTCTAGTTGAATGCCTAGTCAATGGTAACCCCAAGATGTTGATGGTGGGGTATTTGGTGATGGTAATGTCATTGAATGTCAATGGATAACATTCAGATTGTCTCTTGTTGGAGATGGTCATTGCCATTATCATCAATTATTGTAAATGCTGTTTAGAGAAAGTACTATGCCATCTTCGTCCATTCTGGTCTGCATATGACAAAGCACTATGCTTTACTTTTAATTGGCTGGTGCGTAGCCAAGCAGGCATTCAGTTTGAGCAATTAGGGATAGGCAACAAACGCTGACCATGCCAAAATGCACACATCCCATGGAAGTATAAAGGGACAAAAAGAACATTGCTAGAGACCATAAGAAATAAGTCATTTAAACCTGACCCGCCATTTTATAACATCATGTCTGATCTGGCCTCAACTCTTTTGCTTGTGCCAGCTCCTCCTATTCTCAACTCAATATTTCAAAAATGTATCCATCTCCTCTTCAAATGGTTTCAGTGGTCTTGCCTCCACAATACTCTGGGATACAGAATTCCAGATACTTGCTACATTGACAGGAGAAATGCCTTCGCACCTGTTTTAAATGTTCCAAAACTATGTTCCCTAGAGATTTCCCCACAAATGGAAACATTTTCTCAACATCGACCCTGTGAATTCCCTTCAGAATTTAGTATGTTTCATTAAGATCACAACTTAATTGTCTAAATTCTAATGAATAAAGGCCTAACGTGTTTAGCCATTCTTGACAACTCGGCCTGTTCATCCCAGAAATCAGCCTGGTAAAACTCTTTTGAACTGTTTCCAACACCTGTACATGCCTCCTTAAGTATGGGAACCAAATTGTGTATAGCATTCCAGATACAGTCATAGAGTCATAGAGATGTACAGCATGGAAACAGACCCTTTGGTCCAACTCGTCTATGTCGAACAGATATCCCAGTCCAATCAGTCCCACCGGCCAGCACCCGGCCCATATCCCTCCAAACCATTCCTATTCATATACCCATCCAGATGCCTCTTAAATGTTGCAATTGTACCAATTTCCACCACTTTCTCTGGCAGCTCATTCCATACACGTACCGCCCTCTGTGTGAAGAAGTTGCCCCTTAGGTTTCTTTTATATCTTTCCCCTCTCACCCTAAACCCATGCCCTC
This sequence comes from Chiloscyllium plagiosum, assembly GCF_004010195.1. Lineage (NCBI taxonomy): Eukaryota > Metazoa > Chordata > Chondrichthyes > Orectolobiformes > Hemiscylliidae > Chiloscyllium > Chiloscyllium plagiosum. The sequence goes on along the minus strand of NC_057714.1, from coordinate 91,691,729 downwards.
TAGTTCTGGACTCCCCGACTGCAGAGAAAATACTTTATCTATTTATCCCATCTATGCTCATGATTTTGTAAACCTCGATAAGGTCACCCCTCAGCCTCCGACACTCCAGGGAAACCACCAGGGAAAATATGGCCATATCAATGCGCTGTTGGTTGTAACAAAACTTCCCTATTTTTAAAACTTCTATCCCCTATTTAAAAAGGCCAAAATTCCATTTGCCTTCCCAATTACTTGCTGCATTAGCATGCTAACTTTGTTGTGTTTTATGCATAAGAACAGCCAAATTCCTCTGTGCTGCCAAGTATTTTGGAGTCTCTCTCCGTTTAAAATAATAATTGGCCTTTTAATTCTTCCTTACAAAGAGCATGATCTCACCTCAAGCAGTTTAATTGAATTCTCATAAAGTAACAGGCCTTAAGGGACTGTGTCTAAGAAGTTATTGTTAGGTTAGTTATTTATAAGTTTGGAAAAAGAGTCACATCAAACTCAAAACGTTAGTTATGTTTCTCTTACCACAGATGCTGTCGGACATGTTGAGTTTCTCCAGCATTCTATGTTTGTTTCAGATATCAAACATCTGTAGTTTACTTTTAAATCAGGCTATTTAAAGGGTCCTACAGCAGATCTTATTTCATAATGGATACCAACTCTAAGCATTGTTCTGTTCGCTCTGCAAATCACAACCTGCTGGGTGTTTCCATCAGTTTCCAGGTTGTTTTCAGAATTCCAGCACTTTTAGTTTAAATAGGCACTGCATGTTTTGGGATAACATACCACTTGCAGAATTTATGTTCATTCGAGATTTGTACGAAAAAGCAGCAACCTTACAAATTTGAGCGTAATCTCTTAGGAGTTTTTCATGTAGGTGCCTTTTTAAAATAATGACCACCAAAAACAAAATCATTTACATTGTAGACTGCTAAGCATCATGTCTGAAAATAAATTCTGTGTTTCCTTTTCAAACTTTATTTTTGAATACTTAATTCTGTTTTTGTTTCCAATTTGGGCTATTATAATAAATTATTGGGTGGAAATCATCATGAATATTTTCGAAAGTAATCCCATGGTGGAGGTAAAAGGCCACAATAGGAACCACAATTAATGTAATACAGTTTATATTGTTTTGTTTGTAGCAGTCAGTCCCTCACTAATAATGGCCTGGCTGCCTCATTATTTTCCCAGCACAAAATTGGATATCTTCACTTTGGCTGTTTTAGCATATTATGTATTTGTGTTCAGCAAAGAATGGAAAGGATGTAGTCTCGGCTGAAGCAAGGTTCCAACACAATGTAGATTTCCAGGTTAAAGGAAATTATCCCAGACATGAGTAGAAAATTCTTTTCCATGTACCGTACATAGTTTTGCTGCAAGTGAATATTGTCATTGGCTTGATATTTTCAGACATAATTGAACTGATTTAGAACTGTAATGCAAACAGAAGTTTGCTTTAACTTTGTGGTGGCAGTGCTTGAAGTAATTGGCAGTTACTCTGTTACAGAGCAAGTGGAAAAAGTTCTTTGTGTTCCAAATGAAATGATGAAAATTGAACCAAATTAGAGGATGACATCAAGTTAGTCTGGGTCAACCACACACATAATGGAAGCTGAAGCCCAGATAAGCCTTACAACATGGGACCACCATTAGCTCATCGTTTCTATGAGTTAAAACCCAAAATAAATCTTATTACCCCATTGCTTTGCTATAATCTTAGCAACACTTGGAATGAACATTTGCTGCTGACTCCAATATACCTTACGTGACTCATTTGATCATAATTCTTCATCTTCCCCTCCCCACCCACCAACAACTCAATGAAATCTCATCTTAACATCCCTTTGACCAAGGGAAGAACCCCATGTATCTCAAGATTTCTCATAATTAACAGAACTTTGCATTTACACTACAGACAGTGACCGTTGGCCTATTCTTTGCCAGTATTGGTTATTGTTAGGTAAAAGGCAAGCAAATATTCAATCAGCTAGAATAGTATTGAATGGTCTACTCCTGTTCCTAATTGTAGTTTCTTTCTATTATGCAGCATTTGGGAGCAGACAATTAGCACCTAACGCCAAGTTACACAAACAGTGGTGTCCCAATGATTCTTCATATGCTACATTTTTGCTACTGTCATTCTCCATAAACCAACTGCAAATCTCCTGCTTTCAGACATTTGTTACCACTACTCTGTAACTGGATGCAATGTCAGTATTCTTCCCCTTTGTCCTCTGCTTTGTTCTTATTATAGGATCTTACTCTATAATGCAAGGAGAAATCAGTATCATTATTCACTGAAGTTGTAATGGTAGAATGTTGGAGAAAGTGAGGACTGCAGATGCTGGAGACCAGAGTTGAAAAATGTGGTGCGGGAAAAACACAGCAGGCCAGGCAGCACCCGAGGAGCAGAAGAATCGACATTTCGGGCATAAGCCCTTCTTCAGGAATATTGGGAATGAGAACAGAAGTGGACAGAATCATAGAGTACAGATGAGGCCCTTTAGCCCATCAAGTCTGTACTCCCAAAAATACAATTCGCACGATTTCCCACACTAGGCCCATAGCCTCGAATGTTATGACACTCTAACTGTGCATTCAAGTACTTTTTAAAGGTTGTTAGGTTTCCTATCTCAACTCCCTTCCCAGGCAGCATGTTCCAGACATGCCACTAATCTCTGGGTGAAAAAGATTTCCCTCAAATTCCTTCTCAAACTCCTGCCTTTGAGATTCTACACCTTTGGCGTCATTTCGTACTAACAGCTGGTGTGCCACTTTCCTGGCATCTTCCCCATGTGGAGGTGGGACTTCACATTTGTAAAGTAGAAGAGCTTTGCATTTTCAACGAGGACACTTCAATCCCATGGCATCAACGTGGATTTCACCAGTTTCCTCATTTCCCCCTCCCCCACCTCACCCCAGCTCCAACCTTCCAGCTCAGCAATGTCAATTTTCCTGCTCTTCGGATGCTGCCTGACCTTCTGTGCTTTTCCAGCACCACTCTAATCTAGCATCTATTTTCAAAGAGGAGGCAGCCATGTGAGGCAAGTGAAAGGCCAATTGAGACCAACTGGAGTTTTCAAGTTGATCTGCAAGAAGCCGTTACATCAGGAATGGAAAAGGCACTATTGAGGTAGTATGGGCTGAGGTTAGAAACAGGAGAGGAGACGTCACACGGCTGGGAGTTTTTGTTATAGGCCTCCACAGAGTGCTAGAGTTGTGGAAGAGAGGATCAGCAAAACAATTCTGGGAAGGAGTGCAAGGAACACGATGGTCATTATGGGGGACTTTAACTTCCCCGACATTAACTGGAAATGCTATAACTCTAGTATGTCGGATGGATCAGTTTTTGTCCAATGTTTCCTGACACAGTATATTGAAGGGCTGACAAGAGGGGAGTCCAAAAGAGAAAATGCTGGAAAATCTCAGCAGGTCTGGCAGCATCTGTAAGGAGAGAAAAGAGCTGACATTGAGACTAATTGACCATTTGTCAGCTTTGACAAAGGGTCAGTTAGACTCGAAACGTCAGCTCTTTTCTCTCCTTACAGATGCTGCCAGACCTGCTGAGATTTTCTAGCATTTTCTCTTTTGGTTTCAGATTCCAGCATCCGCAGTAATTTGCTTTTATTAAGAGGTGAGGCTACACTGGATGTGGTACTTGGCAATGAACCAGGCCAGGTATTTGATTTAGTGGTAGGTGAGCACTTTGGAGAAAGTGACCATAATTTGGTTACGTATAGTTTAGCGATGGAAAGGGATAAGTACATGCCACAGGGCAAGAGTTATTGATGGTGGAAGAGCAATTATAATGTGATTAGGCAAGACTTAGGATGCATAGAACGGGGTAGCAAAATGCAGGGTATGGGGACAATTGCAATGTGGAGCTAGTTTAAGAAACAGATATTGCGTGTCCTTGATAGGTATGTCCCTGTCAGGCAGGGAGTAAGTGATAAGGTAAGGGAACCATGGTTTACTAAAGAAATTGCATCTCTTGTTAAGCTGAAGAGGGAGGATTATGTGATGATGAGATGAGATGGTTCAGATGAGGTGATGGAGAGTTACAGATCAGATAGGAAGGATTTAAAGAGAGTTAAGAAGAGCAAAGAGAGAACATGAGCAGTCTTGAGCAAATAGAGGAGAAGAATGAGATACGAGATATTAGACTAGAAAGGATTGAGGTTAGTCACGCACAGGTGTTATCAATTCTAGGAGTGAAAGTAGACAAGTCCCCTGGGCCGGATGGGATTTTTCCAAGGATTCTCTGGGAAGCTAGAGTAGTGGTGTTGGAGCCATTGGTTTTGATCTTTAAGTCATCATTGTGTACAGGTTTAGTACCGGAGGACTGGAGAATTGCAAATGTTGTGACCTTGTTCAAGAAGGGGAGTAGAGATGACCGAGGCAATTATAGACCAGTGAGCCTTACTTGTGTTGTAGAAAGAGTTTTGGAAAGGATTATGAGAGATAGGATTTATAATCATCTTGCAAGCAACAATTTGATTGGAGATAGTCATCATGGTTTTGTCAAGGGAATAAACTTCATTGAGTTTTTTGAGAAAGTGACCAAACATGTGGATGAAGGTAGGGCAGTTGACGTGGTGTACTTGGACTTCAGTAAAGTCTTTGATAAGTTCCACATGGTAGGCTGATGGGGAAAATGCAGAGGCATGGAATTGAGGGTGATTTAGCAGTTTGGGTTAGAAACTGGCTTTCTGTAAGAAGGTAACGAGTGGTTGTTGATGGAAAATATTCAGCCTGGACTCCAGTTACTAGTGGTGTGCCACAAGGGTCTCTTTTGGAACCACTGCTGCTGTTATTTTTATAAATGACTTAGACGCAGGCATAGGTGGATGGATTAGTAAATTTGCAGACGACACTAAAGTTTGGGTTAGAAACTGGCTTTCTGTAAGAAGGTAGTGAGTGGTTGTTGATGGAAAATATTCAGCCTGGAGTCCAGTTACTAGTGGTGTGCCACAAGGGTCTCTTTTGGAACCACTGCTGCTTGTTATTTTTATAAATGACTTAGACACAGGCATAGGTGGATGGATTAGTAAATTTGCAGACGACACTAAAGTCGGTGGAGTAGTGGACAGTGTGGGAGCATGTTGCAAGTTGCAGGGGGACTTGGATAAACTGCAGAATTGGGCTGAGAGGTGGCAAATGGAGTTCAATGCAGCTAAGTGTGAGATGATTCACCTTGGGAAGAATAACAGGAAGGCAGAATACTGAGTCAATGGAAAGATTCTTGGTAGTGTGGATGTGCAGAAGGATCTTGGCGTCCATGTACATAGATCCCTGAAAGCTGCCACCCAGGTTGATAGTGCTGTTAAGAAGGCATACGGTTGGGTTTTATTGAGTTCCAGAGCCATAACGTCATGCTGCAAGATACAAAATGCTACTGTGGCTGCATTTGGAATATTGTGTTCAGTTTTGGTCACCCCATTACAGAAAGGATGTGGAAGCATTGGAAAAGGTGCAGAGGTGATAACCAGAATGTTGCCTGGTCTGGAGGGATGGTCTTGTGAGGAAAGGCTGAGAGACTTGGGTCTGTTCTCATTGGAAAGAAGAAAGCTAAGAGGGGATTTAATAGAGACATACAGGATGATCAGAGAGTTAGATAGGGTAGACAGTAAAAGCTTTTTTCCTAGGATGATGATGTCAGCTCGTACGAGGGTACATAGCTACAAATTGAGGGATGATAGATTTTAGACAGATGTCAGAGGCAGGTTCTTTACTCAGAGAGTGGTAAGGTCATGGAATGCCCTGCCTGCCAATGTAGTTAACTCAGCCACATTAGGGAGACTTAAACAATCCTTGGATAAACACATGGATGATGATGGGATAGTTCACAGGTCAGCACAACAATTTGATTGGAGATAGTCAACATGGTTTCGTCAAGGGCATAAACTTCATTGAGGTTTTTGAGAAAGTGACCAAACATGTGGATGAAGGTAGGGCAGTTGACGAGGGCCGGAGGGTCTGTTCTGCACTGTATTGTTCTATGTTCTCTATGTTCACTATTTTGAAGAGCTGAGATGATATAAAACAGATGATCTGGTCAATGTCTTCTCATTGTATACAAATTGGTTGCCAAATGTCTGACATTATCACTGCAATCACTACACCTCCAAACACTTCATTGACTGTAAAGCAATTTGGGGCACCCTGAAGTTATGAAAGTGTGATATAAAGAATAATCTTTCTTCTTTTCCATGGCACTGCATTAGGATACATTGAAATAGACCAGAGTAAAATTTGTAAATTGGAAGGAGGTATGTTGGTAAAGTCTGCAAATTGTACACATAACCTAAACTGCACATAAAATAGGCAAGGTCAGAAGCAAAAAAAGTTCACCAAGGGAAAATCTGGCTGCATGAGGAAGACCCTGAAGTTGACCCAAAGAAAAGAAGGTGGAGACAAAAAGCCAGTATCAATGGGTTGATAAATTAATCAAAAATTGAAATGTAAAGCAGGTAAAATTTATAATCCTCAAACAAAATTAGGATGAATATTGCTAAATAATGAATGCTACCTTTGATATCTGAGTCCATCAGAAAATTCTTCACATACAATCTTTTGAATGAGCACAAATATGCAGAGTGTAACCAAATTGGCACCTATCTTTATTAAAATGGTAATTCATCATTACAGTGATGGGAAGCAATGGGAAATAATCAGTTTACCCAAAATTTTAAGCAGGGTACAGCCCTTTGGCAGATTACTGCTTCTTTGAGAATGAGTTACAGTCCAGAACGTCTGTTGGTATTGTGCAGTTTATCCAAAGATACTGTTTCATATTTGGCAAAGTTGACCAAACAAAAAGGGAGGAAATTGCAAAAGCACTGTTGTTTTCATTAATACAAAGAAACATAAAATGCTCAATGTAAGCCTTTTTTTCCTCAGTTTTACACATCAGAAATCAAACTGAGAAAATAGCTACAGTAGTTTTTTTTTCAGCACAAGAAACATAAGATACATAATCAATTTGTCACAAAAAAAAACTTTATCTGTTCCAACTAACGAAAGATCGGGAAAAAACTCTCTATACAGAGGTAGAGTCCAGTGCACAAGGCTAAGCAAGAATCACCAGTCTAAACCAGACTGAGCAAGATTCTACTGAGACCACTTTACATTTTAAGTAAGCATCAGACTGTATGTACATACATACAATAAATAGGTTATACAATCTTTGACAAGTTTAATAAACTTCACAAAAGTACACTTGTACTCAGATAATTACAGATATCATTAATGTTCATCTCACTAAAATTCACTCGCAGTATGTTAACACGATGATCGGTCTCCCTAAAATACTTGGAAAATTGTGTATCAAAAAAATTAAACCGATTAAATCAGTAAGGGTGGAAAATATTAATCTAGATTTAAAATTTTGGTCAAAATAGATTGGAATTTTAGGTATTGATTCGATGATTAACACAACCTAAAACCTAATCCTGCTCCCCTGTTCTTCTGCAGACATTGGCTTTTGCTGGGGAATGGTTTCATGAATGGCAGCAGCTCTCTGGGCACATCACCCCATCAGTCATTGTCTTTTCATGTGAGACTAGACAGTCAACGATGAGCATCACAGCCAGACCCAGTTCTGTCTTCTATCGGCATTCACACTGCTGTCAGCAACGGACACTGGAAGGCATGAACCAGCTTGAGTGCCTGTGTATTTTAAGTTTTAATGCTGAGGCCAATTGGAGCTCCCAAACTATTACTCCATCCCTGGTCTCTATGGCTTAGTACTAACCTGCACATTGCATTCATTCTCGGAGCCACTAGAGCAATGCAGTTAAGTAATTTTCATGTTGTATCATCGAGTGGAATTTCTTCCTGTTAGTCCACAACAATTTGCCTTAGATGAGCAAAATGAAACTGAAAGCAAAATCAATGAATGCACCACCTGAGTCACGCTTATCTTGGACAGACGCATTGGCATCACTTTGCCCAGTGCTCAGATATTTATACTTTTCTCACTCATCGGGCACACTGTGTTTTCAATCATTCGTTTCATGCAAAAAGAAAATTAAGTAGGTGTTTCTGATAAAATGGAGCAAAGACCTTCCATTCACAGGTAGGTGCAGTATCATCTATGCTTCAGTTTCCATCAAAGTCCTACATTGCAATCAGACCAGTGCAAGATACGAAACTAAGCTTTATGAACAGTCGAAGTTTTGGACCCACTTGTGACTAAAGTTGTGCACGAGTGGCACAGCAATAAGCTTGATTTGAGCATGAAAGATAAAAGTTACAAAAGCCTAGTGTGCCTATTAAGGAATAATACAAAAGGAATTCCAAAAGGTTCCAGAAGAGGGTACTGCTGAAGTTCCTAATCAGAACATCAGAACAGAAAAGCAAATCAATTTCATCTAACCCTGCACCCTCCCCCTCCCTCCCAGATCTGTCTGTAAATAGCAGACCCATGACAAAATCTGTCTGCATGTAATGGAACATATTGTCAAAAAGGATACAAAAGGCAAAAAATTCTAAGAAATTAAGAATAAGAATTTTTTTGATATATATACATACACAATTTTTTTACTATAACGACTGCATCTGCATGCTAACATAAGCTGACAAGTCAAATCTACACATGAAGAGATGACAGATAATAAAATAAAACTTTGAATATATTCATAAAATGATTAGCAATATGAAAATAGAAGTGGATACCCTAATATAGACCGAAGTGGCATCTTGTGCTTCTGGACAGCCTCTGGATTATACAGAACACTGCAGCAAAACACAAAGATGATCGCGTACTGGGACAAAAACCATGTGCGGTCTCTTGTGGAATATATCGAGGGCATAGGACCAGGTACAGCCCACTGTGGCAAGTTGTGTTTAGTGTGTGAAAAGACCCACGTAAGACAAATGTGCCAGAGCTGTACACTTCTTATGGTGGTTACTCACAGGACAGAAAAAGGGCACCTTGGTGGGGTGTGGTGATGGTGGTGGTTGGGAGTGGGAGATTTGTCTCCTCTAGGAAGATACTGCCTGTGTATTTGGAATCGATGCAACCTGAAGCACACCTCAAAACGAATTCGGACATGCAGCAGATCGTTGCTGACCATCATGTGACATTTCACACAAGTGGCTCATCTTTTCACACTTGTGAAAGTTTTGTTCCTGCAGGCCATTAAGTTACCAGTCACATCTTTAGAATAAATTAAATTAAAACACTGCCACTCCACAAATTGCTTCAGACGCGCGATGAAAACGAATCTCTTGCTTTATCCACATGCCTCTGTATCTTCCCTGCAAATAGGTCGACTGTTTAAAATGACAATCTTTCTCCTCAATTTGCCAGCCTCATATCCCGCTTTTTCATTAGTTACATGGCTCCCCACATCAAAACCCATTTAAAGGGGCTTAGAGGCAGTGAAAATGCTCGAGATGACAGTGCTTTCTCACAAATTCATACTGTTATTTTTGTTGTCTCCAATGAGATTTTCCATTTTCCTGTGCTACACAAGATGGAGGCACTGTAAAGGCATCTTGCCAAAGTCTTTAAAAGTCTCTTTTGCTCCCCCCAGGTAAAAACTGGATGGACGACAGCAAATGTACTCAAGCAAAATTGCCCACTGTTAGGGAATGATGGCCGGGGACCATCTGATCACAGTCAGATTATCTGCACTGGCTGAGCGTTTCCGAGCGGATTTCCTCAAGTCTTTGTACTTGTCCTCACATAGTCGGGATAGTGCCTGGAAAATTTAAAGGCAACAAGGGTTAAAGGTGCAACAGATGGTCTAAAGTACAACTGAACAAAGAACACTGAAAGTTTGGGAGCGTGCATGGGCGTCATTCTCCACTTATAGACACTGTTTTAATAAAAGTTACTCAGGCAGTCAGAACGATTCATGGCCTTGTGCCAGCAACTCTTCTAACCTTTGAACCTTCACACTTCAACTTGTCAGTTGGCAAGATATACTGCACATTCTGTGTATTTGTGTAAATAACCTTATTTGTTACACTTAAAGGAAACTGGTCACTGTCTGTTAAGTTGTCTACTTACAAACCAGGCATGTAAGACAGCGGTCAACTGCAGGCTATTTACTCATGGTAGCAGCTATACAAATCTGATACAATTGTCATGAAAATATTGGCCCGGATCTTCTGAAACCTCTGGAAAAGTGTACAACTCTGAGTTGGACTCACAGACTTCAGATGGTTCCAACTGATTTATCCAAATAGTTGGAGGGAAGGTTAGAGAAATTAAAACCAGCTACAACTCCTGAGTAACTACAAAATGGAAACTCATGTCGCTCCCAAACAAGGGAACACCCTATCCCTCCTTCCACGCCAAACTGAGCTGTCATCACCTCCCAGTCCAACCTCTTTATCGAACACTGTCACACCTCGACCCACCAAACTGTCCCTTCACCCACCTACGTAACAAACACCTAGTTCTCAAAGTACTGAACAGCTTCTTTCTACTCCTACATTTATGATGTTATGGTCAGCTCGCCAAATGAGCATTATGACTTAGTGCTAATTTCCTGTTATTCCCCTCCCCCCCAATATCTCTGCATGTAGATGGTTATTTGAATGGAAACAGAGTTGAAAAAGCTTGAAATACACAGGAAATTAGATAGCACCCAAAGGAGACAGGTGACAGGTTCAGGTGGGACATTCACCTGCCCCTCCCTCTCACATACTAATCTATTTCCTGTGTTCTGCCATCACTTCCCAGGTTTGCAGCTTTTTCTCTCCAACAGCAGCAGCAAGCATCTTTGTCTTGTTTAGATTCATTTACATATTTGTACCTTGCTCCCACTTTAAACGCGTCATAATGAAGCCTAGTCAACACTAAAGTAACTCTTAAGGGATTTGATTGTATTATTCACTTCCCTCCTAGGTATCCAACACAGAGACTGCTCCAATTAGGAACAAACTTTCTTCGAGATGGTGTAAAAATTATGACATAAAGAAAGGTCTTTAACGTATCGGTAGAATCAGGTAAATCCATACGGAATTGCCTTTCTTGGGAATGATAAGCTTCTCAACAGATGAATGCTTCAGGCAATTCACTCTCTGACTTGTCCCTGGAACCTTATATAAATCTTGATCCTCCCACTCTGAATAGTGCATTTCTCCTTATACATTGAGAGCTGCAGAATTCAAAGACCTTTTAGCTCTGTGAATGAGACAAGGGACTCACTAAACCAAGGAATCACCTGAACTCTGCCTGAAGTATGCCTGAACTCTCAAGATAGTGTGCACTGGCACCATTCAGACTCTATTATATTGAGAGACAGGCTGCATGATTGAAAGACAGAGATCTAGGATTGAAATAAGCAGGTCGGCAAGACAAGCTCAGACAAGGACAATTATCTTTACCTGACTCTGGGATAGTGTATGGAGTTTAAAGTTGACACTGTCTGCCAATATCCAAACACTTCCCACCACTTGAGTACAATCATCTTGTGTGTTATTGTAAAAAGCCTGTCATGAATATCTGCACCACTACTCTTTAACATTTCAGTTCTGTCTGAGAAAACTGACTGTATTGTTCCCTCCAACCTAAATGCATTTTCTCAAATGATTACTACTCCCAACAGATCGATCAATGCTATATATCGGTTAATTGCAGATAACACCGGAGTAGCAGCATATAAATTCATTCAAGCTACTCAAGAAGCTTTCAAATCAAAACTGCCTACCACATCCCATTTATGTATAAGTGAAAAAAACAGTCAGTACCCATTACACTCATAATTCAGCATCATCTCAATGCAGAACATCTCACTTATAAAGCTCTATTTCATAATGTATGTCTTGAACAGGTTACAATTTATGTGTGCATTCAATTACAGAATCAAATTTGACATGATTCTTGCAGTTAGGTATAAATCAAAATCTTGTTAATAAATCAACAAAGAATTAATAAAATCAGGGCAGGTACAGGAACAAAGGTGCATTTCAAACGATTCCTGTGCTTTATGGAGTATACACATATCAGAAAGTGCACAAATGTTTAAAATTATATTTCAAACCAGGCCACTATCAGGATACACTCCAATATGGCTGAGTAAGATGCCTGTCTTCAATACCATAAATTTAACCACAATGTTGTTTCCTGCCATATTTTACAGGAAACAGAAGGCTGTTTCGAGCAGTAAAATTATTTAATCAGCAAGTGCTGACAAACTGACAGCTACATTAAGTAGAGTAGGAGTACTTAAGGTATTCCTCAACTTAACAGCAAAGCTAAAGAACTTTAAAGTTATTTGGTTCCAAAGATTGGATTACAGTTGAATGAATACTTTAGCCACCTGTTTCCTCACTTCCTTTTAAACAACCTCTTAAGATTTTCACTTTTAAGCTTTGCTGAGTCATAAGGTGTTTTGCTTTTTTTCAACTTATTCTGATTTATGGCAACTTTTCAATTTTAATTTCACCTTATCTCTGGATAAGTTCAGTTTCGCACTGAGGCATAGTTTTATAGTGGCTAGTAACCGTGCTGCTAAGATATCTAACTAACCATGTTTTGCGTATGATTCTCAAAAGTTCATTTCGAAAAGTTATTCTGGAATACTTAGGTCTCCTTCCTATTAGAAAGATGTTGTGAAATGTCAAAGAGTTCAGAAAATATTTACAAGGATGTTGCCAGGGTTGGAGAATTTGAGCTAGAGGGAGAGGCTGAATAGACTGGGGCTGTTTTCCCTCGAGCGTCGGAGGCTGAAGGGTGACATTATAGAGGTTTATAAAATCATGAGGGGCATGAATAGGGTAAATAGGCAAAGTCTTTTCCCCAGGATCAGGGAGTCCAGAACTAGAGGGCATAGGTTTAGGGTAAGAAGGAAAAGCTATAAAAGGAATGTAAGGGGCAACTTTTTCACGCAGAGAGTGGTGCATGTATGAAATGAGCTGCCAGAGGAAGTGGTGGAGGCTGGTACAATTACAGCTTTTAAAAAGTATCTGGATGGGTATATGAACAGGAAGTCTTTACAGGGATATGGGCCAAGGGCTCACAAATGGGACTAGATAAGGTTAGGATATCTGGTCAGCATGGATAATTTGGACTGAAGGGTCTGTTTCCGTGCTGTACATCTCCATGACTCTATGACTAGCCTGTCCTCACATCATCTATCCATTCCAGTATGAATCAATGCAAAGTCATTGAGAGGAAAATATGAATCAACTCCTTTATTCCTCAGAGCAGGCTCACTGTCATCAATTGCCTACATCCTCCCTTTGAGTGGCATAAGTTCAAGGCGACTAACCAATTATGTCTCTTGTTGAGATTAATGAGCTCAACACAGATGGGAGTTTGAACCAGAGACTTTTCTCAGCCTTGTGGTCATTACCACAGATGCCCAAATGTCGTGTTTTAAAATTACCTAAACATGATTTTACAAGTACACATATGTAAGTTAGCTCACTGAACTCGAAAAGTTTGTTTTCAGACATTTCATCACCATAACTAGGTAACATCATCAGTGAGAGTCTCTGGTGAAGCACTGGTGGTATGTCCCACCTCTCTATTGGTTTCTTAAGGTGACTGATGTCATTTCTGGTTTTTCTTTCAAGGGAAGGTAGATAGGGTCTATTCAAGGGAAGGTAGATAGGGTCTAAATCGATGTGTTTATTGATGGAGTTCTGGTTAGAATGCCATGTCTCTAGGAATTCTCGTGCATGTCTTTGTTTCGCCTGTCCTAAGATGTCTGTATTGTCCCAGTCAAAATAGTGAACTTCATTGTCTGTATGTATAGAAACTAGTGATAGTGGGTCGTATCTTTTGGTGGCCAGTTGGTGTTCATGTATTCTGGTTGCAAGATTCCTGCTAGTTTAGTCCGATGTAGTGTTTTTTTACAGTTCTTGCATCGTACCTCGTAAATAACATTAGTTTTGCTGGTGGTATCATCTGGATCCTTTAGGGTCATTAGTCGCTGTTTAAGTGTGGTGTTAAGGGGTCTGAGTGGTCTGGAAGTCATTTTTGACATGTCCTTGTTGGAAGGTAATGTGGCGATAGTTTTTGGTTGCATTGTGTCTGCTTGTTTGGGTTTGTTTCTGAGGAATCTGGAGGTACCCAATAAACACAATCCGCCGATTCCTCAGAATCACAAGTACTCTGTTAGAAAGCAATTTCCTAACAGGGCCAGGTCTACAAACAAGCATCATTTTTGGGAACGTGGCACAATTTCACCACGCCATATGGCACTGCAGGTGAATCACAGTGAGAGTCCCTCACCTCAAGCTTCTGTGCTCTGTCCCTGCTGAGCGGCTCCAATGGGAAGCTAAGGTTGTTGGCTTCTGCTAGGGAACGGAGATCGAAGTAATACTTTGCATAAACACTGGACGGCACGTTGATGTTAAACTGAAGCAACTCCAGAAACTGACGCTCCAGCTCATTCCTGCAGAGAGAGTAGACACATTATGAACAGTATGTGAGCATGCCTGGAGATCCATAGGACAGATAGAGAAGAAAGATACAAAAAAGGTAGACATACGATAAGATAACAGTTAATGTTACACCTACATAAAACAACAGCTGAAACATTGTTTCCAATTCTGGGTACATTACAAAAGATTATTGAGTTATTGGAAAACGTACAGAAGAGATGTACCCAAATATTTTCTAGGATAAAGAATTAGTTATTTTGGGAGACTAGAGGAATTGGGTCTTCATCTTTTAGCAGAGAAAGTGAGAGAGATATTAAGAGTCATAATGGATTTAGAATGAGCAAATAAAGGGAAACTGTTATCAATTGTTGAAGGATCAAGAGGTAGCATAAGAAAATTCCTTTTTACATAACAATAAATGGGCTTTGAAATTTGCTGTGTAACCAGTTACAATAATAGCCTTTCAGAGGGAACTGGATAAATACTTAAAGGTGAAAAATAGGAAAACAAGGAGAGACTGGGTATGGAACCAACTGGATTCCTTTTTGAAAGAAAAGACATCTTGTTGGGCTGAATGGCCTGTGTGTGCTGTGCGTTTCTATCCAAAAAGATCACACAAATAGAGACATTAAACACAGTTACACAAACAAACATACTATGTATATCAGAATTTTTAAAATATTATGGAAATGACAAGATCCTGATTTTAGACTTAACATTAATGCCATGTGCAATTATAAGTAGTCCTCCACTCAGATACCCAAGTTATAACATTCAAAGAAAGAATGAAGTCAAAATACAGCCATATCTGGCTAGTCTCCAGATGGCATTTCAAGCCAATGCTTACTGCAGTGTACAGCTATCATGTATTATATTGTATTATGTCACTATGGTCTTACTAGGCATTAGGGCTGTTCTCTCATTAGACAGAGACAATTGGTGATGGTTTAACCTGAGGGCTACCATCCCTCAGGTCAGGTGGAGAGGTTGATAACCTCAGCTGGTGATGGGAATTCAACCCACGCTATCGGCATCAAATGCTCCACAAACCAACTGCCCAACCAACTGAGCTCATCCACATCATATTCTTCAGAAGGGCTGATGAAGGGCTTTTGCCAGAAACTTCGATTTTCCTGCTCCTCAGATGCTGCCTGACCTGCTGTGCTTTTCCAGCACCACTCCGATGTAAACTTTGGTTTCCAGCATCTGCAGTCCTCACTTTTGCCTACATTCTTTAGAAACCAACCACCCAATCAACTGAGCTCACTCACATCACATGCTTCACAAACTAACCATCCAGCCAACTGAGCTAAACCAATCCCTAATTAACATGACAACCTGAACAACTAATAAAAGATAAAAATTGAAATTGTTGTTCTATGAAAAAATTTTTACACTCCAGACTTTAATATGTGTCATTGACACTGTGATTTGAGTATTGTTGAGAAAAGACAAATACTGTCAATGCTTTTCACCTTACAGCCATCAGGACAATTCACAATGAAGACCAATATAAGGGAAAACAAAATGTACACTGTATGAGAGGATGATGCTGATTGGCTGGCCAGTGGACACTGACTTCCAGAACATGTCTCAGAAAATGCACAAAAGAACATAGGAACTGTGCCACATGTTACAAGAACTATTTGAAACCATCTTATTATAAGTATCAGAAACAAAGACGTAACTTTTGTACCACCACAAAAACCCTACAGAATCTCAAACTCAGTGAAGGGTCACCCCTACCTCCATGTTTAATTTCCTTGTTTTGCAGGCACGACCAGAATCACTTACTTTTCAGCAAAGTTCAGGCATTCACTCAATGTTTTTTTTAAATAGTTAATGCCTTGTCCTGAGACCCTTAAATAAACCGCCAAATCACGTCACATCTGGTTGTAACATACGTTTCTGAAAGAAATCTCTTCAAAAGACTTGTCCTCCTCTCTGACATCTCGACAGGGGAGGCAATGGCCTACTGGTATTATCACTGGACTGTTAACCCTAAGATCCAGGTAATGTTCTGGGGACCTGGTTCAAATCCCACCACGGCAGATGGAACTTGAATTCAATAAAAAGCTGGAATTAAGAGTTTAATGATAACCATGAATCAATTAGCAGGGAAAATCCCATCTGGTTCACTAACATCCTTTAAGGAAGGAAACTACCATCCTTACCTCATCTGGCCTGCATGTGACTCCAGACCCACAGCAATGTGGTTGATCTTAACAATTAGGGCAATAGGATGGATAATAAATGCTAGCCTGGCCAGCAATGCCCCCATCCCGTGAATCAATAATTAAAAAACCCAGCCTTCTGTTTCTTATTTTTGTTGACTTTCATGCCACTGAGTACAGCTAGGAGACTGTTAGTTACCACACTGCTCAACTGTTAGTTACCACACTGCTCGACTGTTAGTTACCACACTGCTCAACTGTTAGTTACCACACTGCTCAACTGTTAGGATCCTCTTCTCTCTGAATGAACCTGCACACTGCCTGATTTCTTCTGGATTGTTCTTGACTTCTGTTGCTAGGCAGCAGCACTTGTGTCACTCTCTTCTATCCTTTTTCCAATGTATTGAAGTCCTCACCTCAAAGGTGTAATGGCCTCATTAAAGTGCATGTAAACAAATCAAATCTCCTGACTCCCCTTTGCCAACCACAGAGAGAAAAAAACCCAAAAACAAAACTAATAAAAAAGCCTTTCCTTTTTTAAGGCAAAGAAATAATTTTAACTTAACATGGCCTTGCACTTTGGAACCTACCGCCATAGGCAACAGAACAAAGCCCTTCCCGATGAAGGGCTTATGCCTGAAACATTGATTCTCCTGTTCCTCGGATGTTGCCTGACCTGGTGTGCTTTTCCAGCACCACACTCTCGATTCTGATCTCCAGCATCTGCAGTCCTCACTTCCTCCATAGGCAACAACAAAACTATATAATGAATCTTCATCACACTATGTACCAAAATTTCCAAAGTGCAATAAAACTGGACCAGATAATCCGCTCCAGCACTTTCAGACACCAGGGACACAATGGAAGTGTCCTTGACATAACCTCAGTTCCGGGCAAGGGTTTTTGTCCTCATTTCTGCCAATGCAGGGTTAGAAGTAAGGTGAGGGCTGAGTGGGTTCAGGGCTTCTTACTCTTTCTAACTCACTGGGGTTCTCAGAAATGTCAGCTCCTAAAACATATCAGGGCCTCCCTGAGCCAGCTGACACCTTGTTATATTTTGTCAAACTCTTCAGAGAGCAGGGCCACTTCAATAACTTTTAAATACTCAAAATGGTTTCCCTGATCCCACTTCTGACAGGCACAGTGTCTCATGTAAAGTTGAAGTAGGCCACAATCAAGCTGTAGTCTGTGGCTCAGCCATCTTAAAAACCAGCAATGGTGAAATGGCAACAGAGCGCCCTCGTCATGTTAAGAACATAAGAACAAACCTTAACAGCTCCCTGCTCTTTTCATGTTGGGTGAGGTTAAAATCAAGGTGCACGTTTTCAGATGATATCAGCAAAGGGGCAGTATAAAAATGAAGAGGTCAAGAATAGTTTCTCGGGGTGTACGGACCTATTAGCATGGGACAGAGGAGAAGTTGTGGCTGGAGATTCTGATATTATGGGCTACCATGATGCCAAGGAGTCTGAGTAGTCTGCCCTCCCATCTATCTAACCCAAACTTTGGATCCGCTACGTAGATGGCACTTTTGTCATCACAAAATGGAACAAATTACAGGAAACGTACAACATCATCAACAATATCCTGATAGGCATAAAATTCATAAAAGAGGAGGAGAACAACAACAGACTTCCATTCCTAGGTGTGACAGTTGAATGTACAGTTAATGGAGAGCTTCAAACCAGCGTCTACAGAAAACCAACACACACAGATCAAATACTTAACTTCAGAGGCAATCATCCCAACACCTACCAACTGAGCTGCATCAAGACATTATTTCAATGAGCTACATCACACTGCAGCACCCAAGAACCACAAAAAGCAGAAGAAAAATATGTACACAACATTTTCAAGAAAAATGGGTACCCAATAAGCACAATCCACCAATTCCTCAGAAACAAACCCAAACAAGCAGATACAACACAACCAAACACTATAGCCACATTACCTTAAACAGCGACTAATGACCCTTAAGGATCCAAAAGATACCACCAACAAAATTAACGTCATTTACAAGACACAATGCAAGAACTATAAAAAATCACTACAAACTAGCAGGAAACTTGCCACCAGGATACATGAATAACAACTGGCCACCAAAGACACGGCCCACTCTCACTTGTTTCTATACATCCAGACAAAGAAGGATACCACTTTGACTGGGACAATACACACATCTTAGGACAGTTGAAACAAAGATATGCATGAGAATTTTTAGAGGCACGGTATTCTAACCAGAACTCCATCAATAAACACATCGATTTAGACCCTATCTACCTTCCCTTGAAAAACAAAGGACCAGAAATGACATCAGTCACCTTAAGAAACCAAGACCTATAAATAGAGAGGTGAGACATACCATCAGTGCTTCACCAGACACTCTCACTGATGATGTTACCTACTATGGTGATGCAACATCTGAAAACAAACCTTCCAACTCAGCGAGCTAACTTACATACTTAACATCAACCTGAGCTACAAATCTTCTCAAACATTCCTAATAGATTGGGAGTTTCCAAATTCAGAGGAAACTGGAATGAGTTTTTGAGGAGGGTGATGACAGTCATTTTGAAAGTGGGAGTGATAGTTCCTGAGGAAAGAGAATGAGCAAAGGATGTTTGTTGATCAGCAGAAATAAACAGAAATGCAGAAACTCGAGCAAGGATCAATGGCATATTCAGATCTCATAGGCCATGGTGGATACTGAGAGGAAGAAGGAGCTGTCAACATAGGAATGGAAGCGATAACAGGGGATAGATCAAAGTTAAATTCTGAGGTTCATTGACAGGATAGCTTCTCAGTTTGGAAAATTTAAGAAAAAACATTATAATGTTTTGCAATCACCACTGACTTGATTTTTGGTACTCACATGTCTTCCACCGTGATATCTTTAAGGATTTGGCAGTAATCTACGTTCCAAACAGCCTGATCGTCCCAGACCTTGGATGCAAGCAGGATGGCGCCTAATACAATCCGCTTCCAGTTGCTAGGGCAGATGTCAATCTCTGCGTATGTTAACAGTCTCTCAAGATAGACCTGAAATTAACAAATTAAAAAGTAAACATTACAGAAATCAAACCAAAAATTTATCATCTGCTTCTTTATTTTCTCCCCTCCAACCTGTGTGGAGATCATTAATATTCACGACAACAATATGTATTTGTGTTGCAAAGTATGATTAACGGAGTATAAATTTTTCAGCTTCATTACTGAGCGCTCTGAACAACTGGAGATGTCACTGGAATGAAACAACACTACAGGCTGAACCATGGAGGCAGACAATGCATGAACATTCTCCTGCTGGCCAGTTGGTTTCCGATGCTGTTCCCTGTGCTGGCTAGTTTTTAAAAATTCTTTTTATTTTGAAAGACCCAACTCCAAATTACCCAATATCTAATTAAACAAATAATGTTGCAAACGCCACCCATGAGCGCTAGGAATTGGGTGAGTAAGGGAATTGGGTGAAGAGGGGGACAAAGGTGCTCTTTTGCTTGGTCAAACTTTTTTCACACAATAGGAGTTGGTTTTTATTCTGCCACAGGGGAAGGAGGTGAGGATCTGATCATTGTCTCAGATCTATTCCATTCCTAAAGCTTAAAGTAGTACAGAAACTCATGAAAATACATATAAAAAGGGAAATTACTGAATAAAATGATTAAGCAGTGAATTAAAACACATTGGGGCTGACTGGGAAGCTGATGTGGCATGACTTCAGCATGTAGGTGTGCCTGGATGATGGAGATCCTGGGCAAACGTACCTGAAGTAAGTCAGTGTTTGTGGATCAGGGAGCTTCAACTCAGGAGTCATTAAACTGAAGGCTGAGCTGCAGACACAGTGACATGTCAAGGAACAGGAAAGCTCCATGAATATTTTCTACCAGGACGTAGTTACACACCTTTGGATAGTGTCTTCTGATTTCATCAGTGGTCACCGAGTCAGGGGAGGGGTTGCAGCTGAGGCTGGCAAAGGGATCCAAAACACAGGAATGCTGGAGTCTAAACCTTTGCAGCAGTCTGATAAATTAGACTGACTGTCATTTGGTTTAACAAAACCTAAGCATTGTTGAATAAAAATGTCTTTCAGCTTGCACTCATCAGGACAATTCACAAAAATACCAATTTAAGGAGAACGGTCTGCATGAATTGCTACAGTCCACATGGTACTGTTAGGGAGGGAGTTCGAGGACATTGACCCAGTGATAATGAAGGTACAGCAATATAGTTCCAAGTTAGGATGGTGTGTGCGACTTGAGGAGTGATCTTGCATGTGTTGCTGTTCTCATACATCTACTATTCTTGGTGCTGTAGGTTGAAGGTTTGAAAAGGCATCAAAAGTAATAGTTAGCATTAGGTAGGTAGGTATTATAGTACATAGTTGGTAACTGGTTTGGTATTATAAATATAACTGATACAAGGGGAGATGACTGTACATAAAACCCTATCTGCTGCAACACAGAGCAATGTTAGTGGTGACAACGGTTTCATTTATGAATTTAAATGAAACAACAAAATCCCTTTGAAAGAATATTTAAGAGCAAACATTATATTTGTAGTAGATAGTTACAAGACAAAAACTAATCACTCAGGCCATTTTTCAAAATTGCATTTACGCTCAACAAAAGCCTCTTCCTCTCTATTTCATCTCAACCTATTAACGTATGTTGTTGCATTCATGCCACTCTTTGGATAATATAATCTTTTTGTGAATTCTTCATGGAATTCATTACTTTATTGTTACTGTACTATGATTACACGTAATCCATAAAAAAAAGTGAAAACATCTTCCTACATTGACCCTATCAAACTCTATTAGCTCATCACTCAGTCTTATTTAGGGAAGTTTCCCAGGCTGTTCATTCTATATAGATGAGAAGATCACCTTTAAACAGTAAAGCAATTCACTTAAAGTTGTGACTGCATTCCTGAAAATTGTGTCTTTAAGCGAAGCCTGATTTCTCATAGGAATTATAAAGCTGGAATGGAGATCCTGCAGACGTGCTTAGAAAAAAACATCAGGTTGAAATACTGTACTGCACATGAGCAGAACTGTGCAATATAAATAGAAATAATTTGCAAAACTAAATAAACTACTAAATACAAGTAAGGTCATTAGTCAGTCAAGTTCTTTCTCAGAAGAAAACAACTTTAAAACACTATTCAGTTTAAATTGTGTGCATTTAAAAAGGCTCACTAGATTAATTCGACAGATGTTAGGCATGTCTTGAGGAGAGATTGCGCAGTTTAGAAGGTTGAGAGGAGATCTAATTGAAATATAGAAGGCCCTAAAGGGGATTGAAAACGTAGGTGTAGAAAGGATGCTTTCCCTTCTGGGACAATCTGGAATGAGAGATCATAGTTTTAGGATAAAGGGAAGCAGATTTAAAACAGATGAGGAGGAATTACTTGGCTCAAAGGGTTATGAATCAGTGGAATTCACTTCCCCAGATTGCAGTGGATACTTATGGAGTAGATGGACAGTTTTTAACTCGGAGTAGGTTGAAGGGTTACAGAGAATAGGCAGAAAAGTGGAGATGAAGCCAAGACATGATCAGCCATGATTGTATTAAATGGCAGAGTCTGAGGGGCTAAATTATCAACTCTACTCCTGGCTCTTAGGTTATTATGTCCTACATTGCAAGTAAAATAACCTGCAAAACAAAATAAATTTTAAACACAGAAATACAATGTATATGCAAGTACTGTAAATAGATTACATTCTAAAACCGCTCATCTGAAGTTTTAATGGATGAAGCCCCACCCAGTGGCAGAAACTAGTTGGTGCAGGAAGCACTAATTGCACCAATCAACTCATACCATGAGGCGGAGTCCAGACCTCCAGTAGAATTTCAGAATGGTCAGAAACGGATACCAGAAGCCCCAAAGATAAGGATGTAGGGTGGGAAAGGAAGCAGGGAAGGGGCAAAGAGGGCAGGAGGAAGGCTGGGGGGAAACTGAGTATAGGAACAAAAGCATCAGGGAAAGGTCTCAAAAGCAGGTAGACCACAGATGAGGGAGTCTGGAGAATAATGTTACACTCACAACATAAAACAAAGTTAAAAATCACACAACACTAGGTTATAGTCCAACAGGTTTATTTGGAAACACTAACTTTCGGAGCACTGCTCCTTCATCAGGTGGTTGTTATCTGATGATGATGCAGCAGCGCTCCGAAAGCTAGTGTGTTTCCAAATAAACCTATTGGACTATAACCTGGTGTTGTGTGATTTTTAACTTTGTACACCCCAGTCCAACACCGGCACCTCCAAAACATAATATATTTGTTTTATCATAATTTTGTTACTGAAACTTAAGTGAAACAATGTTAACGGAGTCAACTTTAGACACAGATCTTTATAAAAAAGAAAATACTTCACAACACTAAGAATATTGCTATACAATAGGAAATGCAGAATAAGACAAACATAATGCTGACACCAAGTAGTGTTAGCCATGTAATTACGGTCATGATGAACTAAAAGTGGAGCAAAGAGGGAAAAAAAAGTTCATGACACAAGCAAAACAATTCAATGGGATTATGAGGAAAGTAAACCTCTCCATTTCAGTCTCATGATGAGTGTGGTAGTGAGGGATTGCAAGATGAAGGTGATAGATGGACTATCAATCAAGTGAGTTGTTTTGCCCTGGATAATATCAAGCCTTTTTGTTTTGTTTTATTGAAGCCACAACTATGCAGGCAATGAAGAGTATTCCATTATTATGATTTGAGCCTCGGAGATGGTTGACAGGCTTAGGGGAGACAGAAAGTGAGTTACTTGCTGTCAAATTCCTAGCCTCAGAGCTGGTCTTGTGGAGACCGAGTTTATATGTCCAGTCCAAATCAGATTCTGGTCAAAGGTAAATCCTAGCATGTTGACAGTGGGGGACTTAGTGATGGGTAATGCTACTGAATGTCAATAAACAATGATTAGATTTTCTCTTGTTGAAGATTTGGTTTTTGTTTTGCATTTGTGTGGTGTGAATGGTCATTGCCACCTTTCAGCCCAAACTGGATATTGCCAGGGTCTTATTGCATTTGAACACGGGCTGCTTCAATATCTGAGGTGCTTTCAACAGCACCGAACATTGTGCAATCATCAATGAACATCCCCACTTTGACCTTTATCATGAAGAGAAGGGTCACTGATGAAGCAGCTGTCGCTTAAAGACACGAACCTGAGGAACTCCTGCAGGGATATACTGGAGCTGAGATGACTGATCAACAACAAAAAACATCTCTCCTTTGTGTTAGGGCCAATAATGATGAGTGGTGAGTTTCCCCCTCCCCCGATTCCCATTGACACAAATTCTGGTAAGGCTCCTTGAATGTGGGTTTGATGTCAAGGAGAGTCACTGTCAACAACTTCTGAAATTCAGCTCGTGTTCATGCTTGGGCCTAGGCTGTCTCATAGACTAAGTGCCAGTGAGCAGGTTGTTCCTTTGCAAGTGCTGCAAGTTCAACAGCCCCTTCCATAATTCTGGACATGCTTCAGAGAAGACTAACAAAGCAAAATTAGTTAGGTTGGATTTGTCCTTTCTTTTGTGACCAGGACATATCTAAGCAATTTTCCACGCTGTCAGGTACATGTCAGTGTTGTAGCTGCACTGGAACAGCTAGCTCTGAAGCACAAGACTTCAGTACATTTTTTCTTGAGGTCATGGCCAACAGACTTTGCAATCCCCAGTACCTTCAGCTGTTTGACATTACATGGGGTCATATTTAGTGATGTTAGTTTTGGCATCATACTTGTCATATAAGGAGTATTTGAGGACTCTGGGTCTGTGCTCTATGAGGGGACCATGCAAGTCGAAACAGTTGTTAAGACAACTAATAGGATCCTTGGGTTTATAAATAGAGGCATATGGTAGAAAAGCAAGTGATGCTCCACTTCTACAGTTCACTGGTCAGACCACATATGGAATATTGTAATCAGTTCTGGCAACTTTATTTAAGGAAGGACGTTAAAGCTAAGGAGAGATTTCCAAGGAGATTTGTTAGACTGATACCAGGAATGAGGGATTTTAGATGGCAGGAAAGATTAGAGAAAGAAGGTGGTGGAAGAGGGTTGCTTTTTGGACTAGAGGCCTGTGACCAGTGGTATGCCACAAAGATCGGTACTGGGTCCATTACTTTTTATCATTGATAAAAATGATTTGGATGTGAATATAAGTTGCATGGTTAGGAAGTTCACAGATGATACCAAAATAGGTAAAGTAGTGGACCGCGAAGAAGATTATCTCAGAGTACAAAGGGATCTTCATCAGAGGAATGGCACTTGGAGTTTGATTTAGATAAATGTGAGCTCTTGCATTTTGCCAAGGCTGATGAGGGCAGGACTTATACAGTTATTGGGAGGGCCCTAGGGAGTGTTGCTGAATGAAGAGACCTAGGGGTGCAGGTGCATAGTTCCTCGAAAGTGAAGTTGCAAGGAGACAGGCTTGTGAAGGAGGCATGTGGCACACTTGCCTTCATTGGTCAAAACATTGAGCAGAGGAGTCGGGACATCATGTTGCAGCTGTCTAGGATGTTGGTGACACTACATCTAGAATATTGGGAGCAATTCTGGTCACTCACCCTTCAGAAGGATGTTGTGAAACTTGAGAGGGAGCAGAAAAGACTTACAAGAATGTTATCAGGACTGGAGGGTTTGAGTTATAGGGAGAGGCTGAACAGCCTAGGCCTTTTTTTTCCTGGAGTGTCAGAGACTGATGGGTGACCTCGTTTATCATGATGGACATGGATAGGGTAAATAGCCAAGGTCCTTTTCCAGTGATGGGGAGTCTAAAATGAGAGGGCACAGGTTTATGGTGAGAGAGGAAAGATTTTAAAAAAAGGGGCAACTTTTTCATGCAAAGGGTGGTGTGTATTTGGAACAAGCTGCCAAAGGATGTTGTGGCGGCTGGGACAATTACAACATTTAAAAGGCTTCTGGATGGGCATATGAATAGGAAGGGTTTAAAAGGATTTGGGCCAAATGCTGGCAAATGGGACTAGGTCAGATTGGGATGTCTGGTCAGCGTGAGTGAGTTGTACCAAAGGGTCTGTTTCCATGTTGCATGCCTTTGTGACTCGAAATTGGGCTTCATCTCCTGGGAGAAGAGAAGATTAAGAGGTTACTTTACTGAGGTGGTCAACATTCTGAACAATTTTGACAGGGTAAAGAATGATATTCTGCTTCCACTATTTGATACGTTAGTAACTAAGGGGTCACAATTTCAAGATTATCAGCAAGAGACCCAGGAGTGAGATGAGGGGAAACTTCTTCACTCAAAGTTGCTATGATTTGGAATGTGTTGCCTGGGAGAGTGGTGGAGGCGGATTCTGTGGGAGGTTTCAAGAGGGAGCCAGATATAAATTTTAAAATGATGAGTTTAGAGAGCTATGGAGATAGAGCTGGAGAATGGGACTGGTAGATATCTATTTCATGGGCCAGTACAAACATGAAGGGTTGAATGACCTCCCTCCGTAGTGTAACATTCTATGATATTGTTCCTTTCTTTTCACTTTGTGACAGTTTAATATAAGGCATGTTAAGCCTTTTAGGAGGGCAGTGAAGAGCCAACCATATCACTGTGGATCTGGAGTCACTCTGATCAGAGTCTGAGACATTCATGGAGAGTAGAGGCCTATCTCAGTTTGAAAGCTGGTCTCCAGTGATCCAGAGAGCAGAAAGTGTAGGCCACGGAAGTTGGCAGGTTTAATAAGCTTTTGATTGAAGGTTAAAGATACTTATGTAGAATTCAATAAATTGTGCCACATTCTTAAGAAAACAGCAACACTGCAAATGCAGCCCAAGTGTGTTTAGAATGGTTAAAAATTCCACAAGAGAGGACAGCTTCAAACAAAAGAAGTAACAGCATGAAAATGCAGTTTTCCATCGAATCATTGGATCCCTACAGTGCAGATAAGGCCATTTGGCCCATCTCCTCACCGAACAGCATCCCATCCAGGTCCCTCCCAACCGCCCCGTATCGTATCCCTGTAACCTTGCATTTCCCAGGGCTAATCAACCTAGCCTGCACATTCCTGGACGCTGTGGGAAATTTAGCATGGCCAATGCACTTAACCTGCACATCTTTGGATTGTTGGAGGGAACCAGAGCACCCGGAGGAAACCCAGTCAGACACGGGGAGAATGTGCAAACTCCACACAGACCGACAGCCCGAGGTTGGAGTCGAACCCAGGTGCCTGGTGTTGTGAGGCAGCAGTGCTAATCTCTGAGCCTGAACTGATTTACACAGAAAAGAGCAGCTTGTGGCAGTAACAGCCAAGGGAGGTCATGGAAGATCACAGCATCAACAAATTGGATGGGTTGTCTGAGCACAGACTTAAGTATTTGAAAGTGATACATGAGAGGACACGAACATTTCCTAGACAGGGGGAAACTGGCCTGATGGAGAGAAAACACCATAACTTTTGCACGAAATAATCATCTAAAGAGGAACAATACGTGAATAGCTGATATAATGTTTACCTGACTCACAAGAACACTCCACAGATGTCTAACAAATATTTATAAAAATGAAGAGATAAAGTTAGGGCAACTATGTACCGAACCCCATGTTTTGGTTGTACATACTGATTAACACTACTTCAAAATCACTGACCACAGAGAATTTTGTTTTTCAGATATTCCAGGACAATAAGCAAAACATGCTTTAGGGAGCCACAGAAGCATTTTACTTCTTTATTTATTCACAGGATGTGGGCATCTCTGGCTAGACCAGCTTTTTTTGCCCATCCCTCATTGCCCAGACTGCAGTTGAGACTTAACACATTGCTGTGCTTCTAGACTCACAAGTAGGCCAGACCAGGTACGGATGACAGGTTTCCTTCCCGAAATGATGAGTTAACCTAATGAGTGAACTCAGAATTCTCTGCTCAAAAACACATTTAAATATGCTTCCAAATTTATTCGAACATACCAAAACACAAGAATCTCAACTGCTTTTGGAATCTGTATTCCTCTACCCAGTGACACACAGCAGAGTTCCCCACAGCTTATTTAGCAACTCAATCAGAAGCATCATGTACAGCAATGTATACATATTCTACATTAACAAGATGTGTTCAAAACATGTCACTCATTTCATCTCCACATCTGACAACCTGTTCTGAAAACAGAAATGGTTGCATGATAAGAAAATTCAGTTGCAATGGTAATTTAACACAATATAATTCAATACAGCACAAGAACAAGCCCTTCAGTCCACCAAGCCCACGCGAATTCTAATCCTTATTTAGACCCAGTACTTATTGCCCATACATGGTTTCTATTCTTCTGTTAATTTCCTGCTCATGCATCTATCAAGATATATCTTAAACGTTGCTAATGTGCCTGCTTCCATCATCTCTACTGACAGTGCGTTCCAGGCACCCACCATCTTCTGTGTGAAAAACATCCCCCTCACTTCTCCCCTAGACCTTCCTTCTCTCACCTTGAACATCTGCCCTCTTCTAGTTAACCTTTCCACCGTGGGGAAAAAAACCTTTGACTACCCACCCTATTTATGCTCCTCATAATTATGTAGATCTCTATCATGCCGCCCCATTAGCTCCTGTCTTTCCAGAGAAAACAATCCGAGTTTATCCTCATGACCAGAACCCTTCAGACCACGCAACATCCTGGTAAACCTATTCTACATCCTCTCCAAAGCACTAATGTCCTTCTAGTAGCATGGCAACCAGAACTGCACGCAATATTCAAAATGTGGCCATACTAAAGTTTTGTACAGCTGTAATATATCTTGCCTCTTTTGCATTTGATGCCCTGGTCAATGAAGGCAAGCATATTGTATACATTCTTGACTAAGTTCATTGTTTTCTGAACAGATATAATAGTACAAGACATTATGAAGTATGTCTATGTTTCTGCTGAAAACAAATGCTCCATATAGTCTGAAGTTGGAAAAATAGTGCAGTCTAATTTTGACCCAATTCTGTCTGACTGTCCTTTCAAAAGGATTTTCAGCACTGTGCTTGGTGAAAGCTGGATGAATTTGCTCAACAGGCTAGCTTGTGAAACAGTGGGTAACAATGGGCGAGAGTAACAATTTAGTGCAGAGAAGAGGAATAGTTGCTAAATAATTTAAACCGAGGGTCAACAATAAATATTGCAAATATTAACAATTCAAGTGGATAAATAATCAAATAGGATCAATCAAAATGAACATCAAAGGGAAATGTATCACATTAAATTAACAATGAGATATCAAATAGATATTTAAGAAAAACAGTGGGAAAGCAGTTGCTTGCAATGTCTGCAGAATGTGGAATCACAGGAGCCTGTGTGCATTCTGGATGGACAC
This sequence comes from Chiloscyllium plagiosum, assembly GCF_004010195.1. Lineage (NCBI taxonomy): Eukaryota > Metazoa > Chordata > Chondrichthyes > Orectolobiformes > Hemiscylliidae > Chiloscyllium > Chiloscyllium plagiosum. The sequence goes on along the minus strand of NC_057714.1, from coordinate 91,662,906 downwards.
ATGTACAGTACCTTGAGTTACTCAAACCCAAATTCAGTGTTTCTCAACTTGAGGAATAGCTGGAGTCACTGCAGGACATACCACAGGCTGAAAGTTTCCAGCAATTAATTATCCAGGATACAATCCCTGTGAGATCCCAGTGAGGTCAGAACAATACTAAATCGGATACTGTTTAGGCCAGTCGAAGGAAGCAGAATCGGTGGGAATCTACTGTGCAGCCACCTGCCAGTGTTGGACACTGTGCCGACAGGATGACTGTGGGGGAATCTAAATAGGGCTTACATTTTCAAACCAAAGATTTCCCATTCAAGTCAGCAATGGGTAAGAATTTCAACCGTAGTCAGTTATTAGCTTTTGGATGTTATTACCCCAGGTCGCAAGCTTTTATTCGCTCATAGGATGAAGGCATGGCTGATTGGACATGCCCTTACTTGCCCAGAGGGTAGTTAAGAGCCTCTCTTTCCTGAGAGGACAATAGTGAACTAGAGCAGTTTTTAATGACAATCAACAGTGGTCACATGGTCGCCATTAATTAGCTTTTTGTTCCAGATGTTTATGATTTTTATTAGGACGGCACCACAGCATTGCTGTCTCATAGTGCCAGGGTCCTGAGTTCAATTCCACCCTCTGTCTGTGTGGAGTTTGCACATTCTCCCCATGTCTGCGTGGGTTTCCTTCAGGTACTCCGGTTTCCTCCCACAGTCCTAAAATGGGCAGTTTAGGTAGATTGGCCATGCTAAATTGTCCATACTGTCCTGAGGTGTGTACACCTCAGGTTGATCAGACATGGGAAATGCAGGGTTACCAGGATAGGGTAAAGGGGGTGGTTCTGGGTGAGATGCTCTTCGGACGATCAGTGTGGACTCGATGGGCGAAGTGGCCTCTGTTTGTACTGTAACAATTCTATGATTCTATGAAATCGAATTTCACCACCTGCCGTGAAGGGATTTCAACCCGGTCCCCAGAGTCTGAGGCTTTTGAATTATTAGTCCAGGGATATTCCCCATTATTTCACCACTTCCCAGGCATATACTGAAGGATGAGCTAGTCAGATATTAGTCTTAAAGAGGGAGTTGTATAAGTCCAGGAAAGCAAGCAGAAAAGTAAAAAGATAACATCAGTCAGATCAGCCATGTCCCATTGAACGGGAAGAGCAGGCTCCAAGAGAATTGATTTTGACTAGCTCCTATTTCTTTTGTTCTTTTCAGAGAAGAAAAATTCATCCTTCACATCACCTTTGGTTCTTTCAACAATCATTATAAATCCATGTCCTCTGGTTCTCAAACCTTACACTAAAGGGAACCATTTCTCCCTATCTGCATGGTCCGAACCCCTTGAGTTTTGAATACTTCTATCAAATCTCCTCTCAACCTTCTCTCTTCCCAAATCCACAATGCCCTGACCCCTTGTGCTTTCAGATATCTCTAGGAAATCTCTTTCCCCAACTTATCCAATCTACCCATGTGACTGAAATCCCTCAACCAAGGAACCGATCTTGTAAATGTTTTCTGTAAAATCAATTGGACATATTATTCCAGTTGAGGCTAAACCAATGTGTTACAGAAGGTTCTTCATAACTTGCTTTTAAATGTCACACCTCTATTTAAAAAGCTCAGGTCCCCATCTGCCTTTTTAACCACACTCTCCACCTGCCTTGCCACCTTCTACCATTTCTGGAAATACATTCCTGTGCTGCCATCTTGAGAATGACACCCTTTATTTGATCTTTCTGCCAAATGATATCACTTCCCACTTGTCTGCAACAAATTGCATCTGCCACATGCCAGCCAATTTCATCCATCTCTGTCTAGTTGAAGCTTATTTATTCAACTCAAGTTTTAGGCCAGCTCCAAATTCTGAAATTGTACTCAAGTCTCAGCCTTTTATGTCTGTCAAGAAGAGCATTGGTCCTGGTGACAACTCCTGCTAATCAACTCCACATTCACTAAGTCCGCAACTAAGTTGTGGTTGCATTCCTAAAAATAAACATGCTCCCATAAAAATCAAAGTTAAGTCTGGAGTTAGGTTCCTTTAGGCGTTTGTTGCTTAGAATCAACAATGTACATGTTGAAGTACTGCATACACATAATGTTCCTCTCTGAAATAACTTGAGAAAGAAAATAAACCACAAAACATAAACCCTAATGCTAATTCTAAAAGAAGCACTGTACAGTTAGATACTTCCGGACCTTCCCCAACAAAAAAACAACTGTAAACATTTTGATGAAGTAGTGTATCTTCCTAAATATTTACATTTGTAAATAAAAAAAACTTAATGTAAGAAATTAGAAGATGTATAGAGAGAATTTAGAGGGATACGGACCAAATGCTCGCAGATGGGACTAGGTTAATTTAAGATTTCTAGTTAGCATGGATGAGTGGGACTGAAGGGTCTGTTTCCATGCTGTACATGGCTATGACTATGACCCGACATACGTCAAAATTGCATTGACCCAATGAAGTTTTAACAGGCCAGGGTCCATCTAGTGGCAGATGTTTGTCAGTGCAGAAGTAGCTAACTGCATCAACCAACCTTCCTCCACTAGATGGAGCCAAGGACTCCCAAGCAAGTTCAAAACAGAAGCTGACACCATAGTGCTTGAAGCTAAGACTGGAGAGCAGGACCGTGAATGGGGGCAAGATTGGTGGCAAAGAGAAATTGATGGCAGACAGAGGAACCGAAAGAGGGTCAGGGGACTTCTGGATAAAGTGTGGAAATGGTGCTTACTTAGTTCTTCAATTCTGCTCTACCTTAAGTGTGGGTAGCCTTTTCAGTTCCTAATCAGCCCCACTCTTAAATTGGAAAGGCAAGGGTTTCAGCATGAAGCAATGCAGAGCTGACGAAGGTGCATATAGGATTTAGAGAGACAAACATCATTGTCATGAAGTATAGCAATAACGAAGAGTCAACAGAAGGAAAGGCCAAGTGTGAATGGCGATGGATGTAAATGCATTAACTGTGGCAAATGGTTGGCATACACAAATAGTCACATGATATTATGATGTAGAGATGATGATGGAGACCTAGCTTAAACATGGAGGTGACAGATGTTTAATATTCCTGGTTATAAAGTGATTAGGAAAGTGAGGGAAGGAAGTAAAGGTGGAGCAGATAGAATGCTGACCAAAGGTACTGATACAATGCAAAATAAAAACTCAGGCTTCAAAGTCACAATCTTGAGACTGAATTAAAGATCAACAGAGGATTATTACACAGTAGGCTATATGCCATAGGCCACCAAATACTGGGACAGAAACAGGGCAGCAGGTTTACAGGCAGAGATATCATAAAGATTATGATTATGGTGGACCTTAATGATCCATATATATAGATAATAAAAACAACAGGGTAAAGGGCAAAGAATTGGAGGAATTCCTGAAGTGTGCACAAGAGAATCTTTTGGTCACTATGTTTGCAATCCAAATCAGGAAGGTGGCTATTAATCTAGGGAATAAAACCGAGTGAAGCCTCAGCAGCAGAAGAGCTTTTGAGAAACAGTGATCATAACAACATTGGGTTTAAAGTAGTTCTGAAAAATGGAACAGAGTATCAACTGGAAAAAGGTTAATTTCAGTGCATTGAAAAGTTTTTGACCCATTTGGATAAGCAAAGACTGGAAGGTAAAAGAGCAAAAAGCCTTGGGAGACAGGCAGAAAATCTGGAGCATTCATGACAGACTGCAATACAATGCATTTTAGTAAATAAGTTAGTCAATAGCAAGATATAATACATTGACTTATGGAACCAAATAACATTTGGTACCTACTTACCAATGTGACAATAGCACATTCTGCAGTGAGCTGGGCAGCACTGAATAACGTTCGAACAAAACGGTAAATCTGTTTTTGTTCTGGATCGTGTCGATCGTAATCTGCTGGCATTTCTGTTTTCTTTGGAAAACAAAATGAATCATTATATTAATAAAAGTCTAATTTCCTTGGTAATTGGCAGCATGTGATACAGTCTACACTATTATATTTTAAATTCACCAATAATGTACAATTATGTTCCAAAGAGCTACGAAGATCTTCAACATGTTTGCGTTCTGTCCTAATTTTTGGTCTCTTAATGTTCCTGTTTCGTGATGATTTATGGGCTCACCAGGAGGCCTCTAATTTTAAAATAGATCGGAAGTGTCAGTGCAGTCTACAACGAGAGAGACGCTGTAGTTATCACAGGCGCCAACATCCACCTGAAAACACTTCCACAAGGGAAGCCTGAAAAATCATTCACTCACTCAGGGTTATTAAGCTGAAAAACGAGAACCTTAGTGCAACATTAAAACAGAAAAGACTCTCCTGTTTTTAAGACAATACAACATATACCAATTGAGGCATTTGGATGGCTCCTAAATTTAACTAAATAATATAATGGCGCCGTGCCTACAGCACACAGATTATAGCAGTTCAAGAAAGCAGGTAGCCACCACCTTCCCCAAGGACATTAAGGATGGGCAACAAATGCAGGTCTAGCCAGCGATGCCCAAAACCTCATGAAAAAAATTTAAAAATTAATCGCCCTATGATTGGTTCCATATTGTGTGATCAGAGAGTGAGTGAGTGAGTTCTTGTCTATCCAGGATATGTACTAAATGAGTGAATGGGTGCTATTCTTTGGATTTTGTTCTCATGAGGAATAGCATGATGGGCAGCATGGTGGCTCAGTGGCTAGCACCGCTGTCTCACAGTGCCAGGGCCCCAGGGTTCAATTCCACCCTCAGGCAAATGTCTGTGTGGAGTTTGCATGTTCTCCCCATTTCTGCGTGGGTTTCCTTCGGGTGTGTCTGGCTTCCTCCCTCAGTTCAAAGATGTGTAGGGTGAGATGGATTGAAATGCAGGGTGATGGGAATAGGGTGGGATGGTCTTGGCTAGGTCAGTAGGGACTCGCTGGGCTGAATGGCTTCTATCTGCATTCTCGGTATTCTAAAGTTCTATGTGACAATGAAGGTTGAGAAAGCACAGTGAAGAGAGTGCAGCAACAGATAAATCACTTGCTAATTTGATAGACAGTATGGAAACCATGGTGGCTAAATTTGCACATCATGCAAAGATAGATAGGAAAGTGTGAAATGAAGAGGGCATAAAGGAAGTTGCAGACCGATTACAGATAGATTGATTTTAGTCAGCAAATATCTGGCAGCTGGAGTATAATGTGGGAAACTGTGAAGTAATCCACTTTGACAGGAAGAATAAAAATGGATTACTTAAATGGAGAATGACTGCAGGAGTCTGAGTTGTAGATGAATCCAGGTGTTCTACTGCATGAGTCCTAAAACATTACTCTGCAAATACAGCTAATGTTTAGCAAGAAAGCCAATAGAATGCTATCCTTTATTATGAGAGGAATTGAACATATAAATAATGATCAGAAACAAAAAACAAATTGCTGGGAAAGCTCAGCAGGTCTGGCAGGACCTGTGGAGAGAAATCAGAATTAGTGCTTCAAGTCCAGTGACCTTTTCATTAATGATGTTATGCTTCAGTTATACAGGGCAGAGGTAGGACCACATTGTGAGTACTTTGTGCAGTTTTGCGCTCTTTATTTAAGGAAGAACGTAAATGCATTGGAGATGGCTCAGAGTTGATTTACCAGATTGATACCTGGAATAAATGAGCTGTCTTCTCAGTAAAGATAGGACAGACTGGGCTTGTTTCCACTGGTGTGAGAACAGTGAGGGATAATTTGACTGAACCGTACTGGACAAGATAGACGTGGAAAGGATGTTTCCTGTTGTGGGTGAGTCCAGAACCAGGGGGCGCTATTTTAAAATGAGGGGTCACCCTTTTAGAACAGAGATGCAGAGATTTATTTTCCCTCAAATGACTGTGCAACCAGGAAACCCTCTGGCTCAGAAAGTGATCTAGGCTTTTGGGGTGGGGGGGGGGGGGGGGGGGGGTCACTGAATACTCTTAAGGCTAAGATGGATAGATGTATGTGAGCCAGGGGAATCAGATGTTATTGGGAATAAATAGGAAATGAAACACAGCTACGATCTCACTTGATGGCGGAGTTTGATCAAGACTCGAAAGAGCGATGAGCAAAGTTATTCTCTCTCTGTTGTAGCTGGTGCCTCTTCATACACTCATGTGCATCTCACAATCATGGGAGTTGTGGGTATAAAGTCTCATCTTACATTCCAACACGACTTTATACAACAAAAGAGTACATTGAACAAAAGGTCCTTACTGACAATGGATGGAGCTTCTCATCAAATATATCTAATAACATTCGCCCATCTGAATCTCTAGGAAAAGAAAATAACTGATGGTTACAATAGGTTTTGAACAGACATGTATTAAAGGGTCAGTAATAGTTGAAATGAACTGCTGTACAATTCCAACGTACCTGTTTCTGATGTGGTAATATATTGCAAGGGCAACACTGCAAAGAAAATTGAACATTAGTGCCAGTCTTAGACACTGTAGACAGTCTTTAACTGTGAATAACAGAAAATGTCAGTAATCTTTAACTGTGGATAATACATTGTTCACATTTCTTGCCCATCAACAGCTATCAGATTATACCAAAACTAAACCAAAGAACTGCCAATGCGGGAAATCAGAAACAAAAACAGAAATTGCAGACAAAAAATCAGAAGTGAGGAAGAGTCACTGGATATGAAACAAAACCTCTCCTTTCTCTCCACAGTTGTTGCCAGACCTGCTGAGTTTTTCCAGCAATTTCTGTTTTTGTTTCTGCCACATTACAGGATCACAGAACATAGGACATTACAGCGCAAAACTGGCCCTTCGGCACTCAATGTTGCACCGACCTGTGGAACCAATCTGAAGCCCATCTAACGTACACTATTCCATTCAAGTCCATATGCCTATCCAATGACCATTTAAATGCCCTTAAAGTTGACAAGTCTACTACTGTTGCAGGCAGTGCATTCCATGCCCCTACTACTCGGAGTAAAGAAACTATCTCTGACGTCTGTCCTACATCTATGACCCCTCAATTTAAAGCTGTCCCCTCATGCTAGCCATCGCCATCTGAGGAAAAAGGCTCTCCTTGTACACCCTATCTAACCCTCTGATTATCATATATGTTTCTATTAAGTCACCTCTCAACCTTCTTCTCTCTAATGAAAATAGCCTCATGTCCCTCAGCCTTTCTTCGTAAGACCTTCCCTCCATACCAGGCAACATCCTAGTAAATCTCATCTAAACACTTTCCAAAGCTTCCACAGCCTTCCTATAATGCCATGACCAAAACTGCATGCAATACTCCAAGTGCAGCTGCAGCATGGTTTTGAAACTCAATCCCTCTACCAATAAAAGCTAACACACTGTATGCCTCCTTAATAACTCTATCAACCTGGGTGGCAACTTTCAAGGATCTATGTACCTGGACACCAAGATCTCTCTGCTCATCTACACTACCAAGAATCTTAGCATTCACCCAATAATCTGCATGCCTGTTACTCCTTCCAAACTGAATCATCTCACACTTTTCTACATTAAACTCTATTTGCCACCTCTCAGCCCAGCTCTGCAGCTTATTTATGTCTCATTCTAGCCTACAACATCCTTCGTCACTATCCACAACTCTACCCCACCTTAGTGTCACCCACAACTTTACTAACCAATCCTTCGATGCCCTCATCCAGGTCATTTATAAAAATGACAAACAACAGTGGACCCAAAACAGTTCCTTGTGGTACCCCACTAGTAACTGAACTCCACGATGAATATTTCAACCACCACCCTCTGTCTTCTTTCTGCTAGCCAATTTCTGATCCAAACTGCTAAATCACCCTGAATCCCATGCCTCCGTATTTTGTGCAATAGTCTACCATGGGGAACCTTATCAAACACCTTACTGAAATCCATATACACCACATCAACTGCTTTACCCTCATCCACCTATTTGGTCACCTTTTCAAAGAACTCAATAAGATTTGTCAAAAAGGATCATCCAATCTTTTCGCCCGAGGGGCCATGTTTGTTTTTCTCACTCAGGGATTTGTTGAGCATATTTCAGGACAAGGCAATCAAAGTTGATCTCCCTGTCATTGAAGTAGCAAAAGAATGTGCACTTCTATGAACATGATGCAAATGAGAAGACTGACATCATTTCATCAGTTGAGAGGGGAAGCAGGGCAAGCTGCATTGCAGTTTCCTGTCTGACTTGCCCAGAGGTTACTCCAAATCTGGGCAAGTGGAGATTACTGCAGTGAGCTGCTGCTCCAGTAATTGGCTGTTTTTCTTGACTTCATTGAGAAAACTGCGACAGCCTGAGGCCTGGAGACTTGTGGTAAGTTTTGGGTAGACTGTGAGGAGGGATGTGGGTGAAGAACAAGGCTTTTCCTTCTGCATTGGTACCAGTCCCTGAAGTAGTCACTGAACGCAGAACGTGTCAGTGACTTAAGCACTACTTGGTACCTTTCAGCATCTCAAATTCCTCCTCAACGATATTAATCTCAAAACCTCCAGGGGCTCAGTATGTCAGAGAGCTGCCATTAAAAGTTGTTCATCCTAGCCACCATGGTCTTTGTAGATTGGGTGCACTGGCCCATGCTAATAGTAAAGGGAACATCTTATGGACAAGATCTGGCGTGCAGTGACACAATTAAACCAAGTTCATTGTTAGAAGTTCAAGCATTGTCTTCACCTCTCATCATTAGCAGTGTGTCTGTTCCATAGAAGTTGGCATGTGGCTCCTATGATTAAGACATATCTAGATTATATCTAGATTAAATTTAATTTGCCATTCATGTATTTTCTGCAATACTGTGTTTAATTTTTGGGAACCCTCTTTAGAATCAACTATTAGGCCCCAAGTCTCTGATGCAAATTAGAAAACAGACATGGTCTACCACCCTGCCCAACCTCTGGACACCCCACTCAACACTTTGACTATTCCAACCACACAAACAGAACTGTTTAAGAGTCAGCAACTATTTTCTACCCATCAACCAATTTCTTCATCATTCCAAAGTTCTACTTTGAACCCTCAATTATTAAACTCATATGAAGGCTTCTCTGTGCAGCACTTTTTCTTACAGGTGCTTTACAAAAGTCTACAAGGAACATATATAATCACGGCTTTTATTCCATTTCATCAAGACTGGTAAGGTCCATATTGAAAATTACAGATAATCCTCAAATCTCATCCTAGTAATAAACGCTCGCATTTTACAAGCTATTGAAGTATATAGTCTGCTTTGCAATCTAGGAAAAAGAGGAATTTAATAATAGGAATTTAAATACACTGGTCAATCAGCTTTTATAATGGAACATAACAAACATTTTGAGCTTGCATGGTTCAAGGTTCAGAATTACAGTTCCTCCCAACAGCTTTATTTGTACAGCAATTGACAGTCAAAGACAGAAACCTGTGCCCTGAGAGGTGTTGTATGTAAGGTGCTGCACACTGGATTAACAATGACCATAATATGATCATGCAAGCGAGCAATCTCATTCTTCTTATACCTTTTGAAAGGTGGCAAATACTAGGTCAAAGCATTTGATCTAATACTAATGGTCATATATAATTACAGGTAGAACACAAAAAGCAAAATACAATAAACAGACGAGTACAACATATCATTTTGTTTCCAAGAGAGTGGTTGTGGTTCTGCTCAGCAGCTTCAGACAAGGTTCCCTGAAGGAAGTTAAGTAGTGATGACCTTCTTAATGCTCTTATATAGTGTAAAGAAGGGAACCAGATATTACAATTATATGGATGCTTTGACGTCACATTCAGTTCCACTTACAATCAAATAATTTCCTCTCAGATATGCAGTTAAAATATTAATCATGTGAAACAGATAATACGTTCAATTGATTTGAGTTGGAGTTAGCAGAACCAATATCCAATGCATTTCAAAACATCAATATTTTGACTAAATTGACTTTGAAGGTTATTGTGCTGCAGTACACAAACACTAGTCCTTGAGTTTTGTTAAGGGAAGTGAATCTAACTAAAAGCTCTATAAAATAAAAGGAAATCACCTTACGTGTCACATTCTGTACCCACCATTTGATAGTATACTTCAAGTTTGGCTGGCTGACAGTGCTATCATCCAGGAATATGGTGGAGCAGGAGCTATATTTCCTTCTGATCTGTCCAGGTGGATGCTAGGAGACAAGGTACAAATGAGTTTGGGCTGACACAAACTGTACGCATCTCATGGTAACACCTTCCTGGTTGGTACTGGCACAATGCTAAAAAGCTTTAGATGTGGCATCAGCAACCAGTAAGCAAGTATCCTCCATGAAATGGGACTCCACAGACATTGGACATAGCAAGTCACATCATTTCTATTTCGACAGCATGTGATCAGCACAATTACCACTGCTTATAGGTTTCAGTGATAATCAAAAGACTCAAATGTAAGAAATCTCTCATCAAAATTCCATATTATTCATGATGTAAAGAAGTAATCATCAGTACAATGCCAAATCAAACCTCTTTATTCATTAATCTATGAACAGACAGTGTGATGGCTACAATCTGCATCATGTTGCTGGTTTGTCATGCCACCCAGACAAATAAAACTAACAAGTCTCTTCTTCGTCCCACAAAAAAGGTTTTTAATAGTGCACTTACATTAAGTGCAACTGACTGTTCACTTGATCCATTATTTAAATTCTTTCAAGTTCTAAGGCATGACTTTCATTTTTAAGAAATAAGAAAATTCTTCATCTACCATATTTCCTCAGCAGCAACATCTGCTTCGTAGGTGAATGGCAGGCTGATTGTATCTAAATTTCCACCCCTCTGCTCCAGTCCAGTTCTCCACATCCTATTCTGCTCAATGATCTTAACAATGCCTCTCCACTCCAAGGCCTTCTCACTTCAAGCTCATTACACTTCATGCTTTCATTGTCCACATTGTTCAGTCCAAGCTCGCTACATTAATTTCCATTGGCTCACAACTCCAATCACATAATCGATCCTTGTTCTAAACTCTTATTGCCTCACCTTGTTTTATTCTGTTCTTTCATTGCCCTATCTCCCCTTGCAACCATGTTCTGCACACTTGTTCTGCTCTCCTTCCATTTACAGTGGTTTTCATGAACTTTGAGGTTAGAGTACAGATGGCTGGAAAAAGAGATCAAACTTGGTCAGGCAGTCTATGCAGTTCAAGTCCAAATGCATCAAGAGGAGACAAAGAGAACATGGACAGAGGAGTTGGGAACAGAGCATGGTGATAAAACAGACCATCAGCAGAAGATGGAAGCTTGCAGTCACACAGTCTGGGAATACTAAGTTATAGTTGTGTTAAAGAGGTGATAGGATTTTCAAAGGAATTGGAAAGAGATGTTCATAAAATAACAACTGCCTTTGGTAAGACATAAGCCTGAAGGTAAAATGCAACAAGGTCAGTGTGGCAAAACTATAAAGGCATGTTCAGCCTGTGTGCTGAAGGTTCATGCTAAAGAAATTCAAATGTTCTTCCAAAACAAACAATCCACCATGTTTAACATCACACAATTTTAGAAATTTGATTTCCCTTAGGAAAACAATAAGTCAAAACAATTTCTTTTGTTTTTTGAGTTACACAATGAAATTACCAATGACCATGTCACAATAATGGAATATTAACAAAACGCCACAGAAAATTAAATAACAAAATTATATTGACAAAGCCAGAGCCCCCAGTTAGAGAGAGACAGATTATGTGAAGGGGAGGGTGGGGAAAGGTATCACTAACAGATTACAAAGAGTGGATGGGTGCAAGTAGTCTATGCACTGCCCAAAACGTGGCTCAGTGGTTAGCACAGCTGCCTCACAGGTTCAATTCCAGCCTTGGGTGACTGTCTGTGTGGAGTTTGCACATTCTCCCAGTGTCTGTGTGGGTTTCCTCTGGGTGCTCCGGTTTCCTCCCACATTCCAAAAGATGTGCAGGTCAGGTGAATTGGCCATGCTAAAGATTGTCCATAGTATTAAATGCATTAGTCAGAGGGAAATGGGTCTGGGTGGGTTACTCTTCGGAGGGTCCGTGTGGACTTGTTGGGCCGAAGGACCTGTTTCCACACTGTAGTGAATCTAATCTAATCAGCACCAAATCTTCAACATAGAATGCAAATAGGTTGTGGAGTACTTTCTGGACTATTTTAAATTCTTAGCCAGGAACACATGTGGAGACATTTGTCCAACTGGAATTACAATTCCAGTAAAAACCTGGGTTTCTCCTTAAACAAAAAGAGATTGCCATTCCACAAACTCTTACATTAGTTAACTTATAATCTTATTCAGGGACAAATAATATTGGCATTTGCACTGATGATAACTTGATGTTAATGAAACAATACTAAGAGAAAAATCGTAATTGAAACCCAAAATAATGCATATCGTTATTAACAAAATATGGCTTAACTTGCCAACTGATCCACCAACTTACTACAAAAACTTTAGAACATAGCCTCCCATCAGATTATCACACCCAGTCCCCATCTTCTTATCTGACAGACTGCACTATGTCATCATGTATCACTGCATCCAGCAGCCACTTTCTTAACCATGAGAGTTATATGTCCTGGGATGTTGGACCACCTTGTTAGAATATCTGTAGGCTTGCCACAGAAACACTTCCTGAAATACATTGCTGGGTGAGCACAGCTTCCAATCTCTGCTCTACGCCAAACCTTTACACCTAAGCCTTCCTTGAAAAATGTCTCAAATGTGTCCAGTTGTTATATAGTAGCATAGCACAGGATTGGTTATTTGGTTTGACTGGTAACACAGAATTAGAAACGTTTCTATTTACAAATCAGTGAAACCAGAAGAGCATGAAAACAGCTGAGAAAAGCATTAACAAATGATGAGAATTCGAAATTAAATATAACTACCATGCCTTCAAAGCAAACCCCCCCAAAATAAACAGGGCCTTACCATGCTGAACAAACAGTCCACATGTTTAGTGCAACAAATGCTTTAAGGATAAAGGAAAACACTTGAAAAAGAAAAGGAGAGAGAAGAAAATGAAGGTCACACCATGATCAAAATTAAAACGACAGGAAGCAGTAAGAGAAATGGACTACCATCACACCTTTCTCTCCCGCACAGAGCCAGGAGTATCTAATCGATACAGGAGTCATAAACAAATCACTATATTCCCAGACAATGCTGGTGCAGATTCACATGCCATTATTTTGCAGAACCTCAAAGCCACATAAGCATCACCTCCTCCTGTAATCCAGCAGCCTTCAAAACCAAATCCAATTAGTTTATCAATGAACCTCTGCTGTTCCCTACTCTCAGTTTCATGGTTTCAAAAGCACAATTTGAATCACGGAATGGTTAGAGCACTTTAGCAAGAGCATCCAATTTTCTCTCTGGTCAGATAATGATTCAATTCTTTTTTGAATGCGTCAATTTAATCCTCCTCCTCCACAGGCTCTAGCTGCGCAGGGCACCTCCTTACCACTCGTTGCATAAAACAGCTTTCTTCATGTCGCCTTGAGTTCTTCTCATATTGAATCAGCGTTCTCTGCTTCCAAATCCTCTTACTAACGGTTGATCTCTAAGTAATCTGCTCAGACAAGTCATGATTTTGAACACCTCTATTAAATCTACTCTCAACCTTAGAAGTGGCCAAAGAAGGTGAACAGTCTGAACTCTTCCCCGGTTTATTTACGTAATTGAAGATCCTGTACTGGACGTCTCAAATCCTTCTTAAACAGTCAGACCCAAGATTGGGCACAATGCTCTGCTTCTCACTAAATTCAGGTTTAGAAACGTTTAGAGTAAACTTGCTTGCTTTGGTGCAATATGCCTTCAGCTACCAATTTCTGGATCGGATCCCAAATGCCTTACTTACCACATTCGCAACTTGCCCTGTGACTTTAAATAAATTTTGCACATAAACCCCAAAGTCTCTCTGATTCTCCACCACACTTAGAATGGAAATCTTCATTTTATATTTTCAATTCTCATTCTCCCTACCAAAACTGCTGTTTCACATTTCTCTGCATTAAATTTCATCAGCTACCCGTCTGCCCATTCAACCAGCCTTTCTATGCCTTCTAGATATGTTCTCATAGATCACAAAACTTCCAGGTTTCGCAGCACCTGTAACTTTTGAAGTTCTGCCTTTTGTATCCAAGTCTAAGAAATTAATAACCATTTAGAAAAGCAGTGTCCTAATACCAAGCCCACAGCAGCCACCCTTTCCATGACTTCCTCTGGTCTGAACAGCATCTATTCATCACTGTTCTATATTTCCCATCAATCAGTCAATTTTGTACCCCTGCTCCAAATGGCCCTTCTATTCCTTAGTCTTCAACTTTCTTGACAGGTCTTTTACAAAGCAAATTAAAAAGTGTCTTTTAGAACGCATGTATATAACATCAACTGGATTATCATTATCAATATATTCTGAAATGTCAAAAAGAAAATCAAATTAAGTTGTTGTTGACAAAGGACACATTTTGTTAAACCTGTTGTTTTACAGTCATCAGGACGTTCACAAGAGCACCAATGGAAAGGGGAGCTTGCTAAGACTAAGCTGACAATCAATTTAACATTATCAGTACAGCCCAGAGTGTGGCACAAAGATCCACGTGTTAATACACCGGACTCTGTTCTTTGAAGACTAAAAGAATAAGTACACACGCTGTACCAGTTTCAACACTAAATGTGCAATAGCCATTGTCTGTTTCATCCCTCGAGAAAATGTCTTGACCTGGCTAATTCAACCTGACTGGTTTAAATTTAAACAAAGCTTAGCAGTTAATTGTCAGTCGTTGTCCAATTGGCATATTATTCATGGTAACACCTCTACTAAGCAGAGGCCACTTGTCAACCAATGAACAGTCTCTGCATGTACAGCATAAGATGTTGTCCTCTTCTGAATGTGTATTATGCCTGGCAGATATAAAGCTTCAACAAAATGGGTCTTCTTCAGTGATTCTCAATTTCTATATGACAAAAAATTAGTTAAACATGATTTTGCCTGTAACAAATCTGTACTGGGTTTCCTGAATAAATTCCCCAGTGTCAAACTGTCAGTTGATTATCTCAATTATTGTTTTTAATTCTGGGTTTCACATAACTTGAACATAAATTGAATCCTGCACTCAGTCATGAAATTACATGCGAACTTCGCAAACATGTACTTTTTGAACTAAGGCTCAGTGTTTCACTCAAAGGTTGTTAAATAAGGGGGCAATTTTGTTTTTAATAAACTGGGTGCTTTCCTGTGAACAGAACAACCAGAGAATTTTCCCTCTCAGGATTTACCATCACTCTAAGGAAGAAACATTGACAGCTATTCATCTGTTAGTAACATTCAAACGCTGTTCAATGATTATACTGCAGCGATAGGCAGAAGGCCAGATTTATTTGATCCACATAATTTCATATGCCCCATTGTCTTTTATGACACAGTCTGCATTATGAATTCCCCCACATTGTAGAAAACAGGCCTTGCTTGCAATGCTCCTCAAGGATCTAAAATTACAAATCTTCCAGCCAGCAAGTCGTACACAACTGCAGCTTGAGGTGATGATACCTTCATTTCGAAGGGGTATAAGGAAGTGAGAATATCCTGCACTCACACCAAGCAGGAGATGGGTATGGATCTCTAGTGACACAACTGAAATTACAAAACAAGTGTTGTACAGTCTGTTCTCATATAACGCAATAGTTCCATTCCCATGTGATCCCACATTGTAAGAAAATCACATAATAGCAGCACCATTTAAACCAATGGTATTGGAATCGTGTTAGAGCCAATACAGATAAGGAAAGTTCGCATTCTACTAAAAATGGTCTAAATTTTTCAATTGCTTTGTAGCCAATTCACTTGAAGAAAATGCACGTTATAGCAGAACCGACAGAATCCTTCTACCTTCCACCTCATCCCCCTCCCCAATATAATCACGACATGCAACACTTAACGCCATATTCAGATATTCCTTTATTGTGCCGTGATTTCATTTTGTGTAACCTTTCCATTTCAGCCAATTCTTTTGTCCCTAGCAATACCTCACAACATTTTTTTTAAAATTCATGTATGGGATGTGGGTGCCACTGCCAAGGTATATACTTGTTACCCATCCCTAATTGCCCGCGAACTGATTGGTTGTCTGGACTATTTCAGAGGCCAGTCAAGAGGCAACCATATTGCTGAGAATCTAGATCACATGTAGGCCAGATCTAGTATGGCTGGCAGACCTTCTCTCTTGAAGGACATTAGAAACTGTATGAAATTTTACAACAATCAACCGTGGTTGTGTGGCCACTATTAGGTTTTAACTGAAGTCAGTTTTTACAATCAGCCTTTGTTGATTCCAAACTCACTTCCCCAGAACGTTAGTCTGCTGCTCTGGATTGTTAGCCCAATGTCATTATCACTTCATCACCCCTTGCGGTCTGCCTTTTGCCTACAGTTAGTTATATCTGTGGTGATCATGGATTGTAACTGAATATTCAAGGATATTCAACACTTAGGAACAATTGGCAAAAAGGAAATGAGATAGTGTGATTAATAAAGGATGAGAGCAGTATGTTAGTGAGAGGGGATCTGAAATCAGAAGATCAAGACACAGAACTAGTTTGGGTGGAGCTAAAGAAACAGCAAGGGACGGCAAGCATGGTGGGAGCTGTTGAGAGACCATCACAAAGCAGTAGTAACGTAAGGCATGGTATAACTTAGAGGTGCATATCAGAAGGGCAATACATTTATCATGGGTACTGCAATCTACTTTTATACGCTTTAACGCTCATTAGCACTCATACTGTGGAGTATGAATTTCTGCAATGTCTACAAGACAGTTTTCTAGAATAAGAAATGAAACAGAATGAATTATTTTGGATCTAATATTGAACAATGACAAAGGGCTAATTAATAATTTCATTGTAAAGGCCTTTAGGGGAGAGAATTTTACATTTAAGTTTGAAACTAGGGTTGTAAAATTGAATCAAATCAGAGGGCTGTAGAGACTCAGTCATTGACTATGTTCAAGACAGTGATTGACAGATTTCTGGATATTGAAGGCATCAAGTATACTGGATAGTGTGGGGAAAAGAACATTGTGGTAGAATATTGAAGTTGAACAGCACAGCAGGCCCGAGTGGCCAAATGGTCTAGTGCGGTTCCAATTTCATCTATTCCTCGCTCTCAGTCTAACAAAAGGTGCAAGCTTCTGAATCACTGAAAACTGACCAAATTTCAAACCTTCCTGAGAAAGGATTACCTTTACTCATGCTTGCCTTTGATAAATATACAAACAATATTTGACTCAAATTAAGAGGGATAAACAAATAACCTTCCCCACCATGACAAAAACAAAGGCTTGATTTTCTTTGTCAAAGTCTAGGTTATTGCATAGCTGGAGATGAGTAATTTCAATATCTAGAAAAGTTGATGACAACTTTAAATCAAGTATCAAATCTGTTGAAGGGTATTAAGTACTCCAAACAAAGAAAGGAGTTAATTAAAAACCACAAAATATGCTGAGATTATAGGCAGAGTAAGAATGTCGAGCAGTACTTACATGATTTATATATAGGCTTTTCCGCTTCTCTCTGACTGTGAAACATAGAAAAATAAATATTGTTAAAAATCTCAATGAATTTAACAGTTTTAAAAAAAATACTCAATGTTGTAGATTATGGAAATCTGAAATAAAAGCAGAAAGTACTATAGAAACTCAGCAGGTCCTGCAGTATCTGTGGAGGGAGAAAGAGTTAATGTTTTGAGTCCAGTATGACTCTAAATAAAAACTGAAGTAACTGCAGATGCTGTAAATCCGAAACAAAAACAGAACATGCTGGAAAAACTCAGCAGAACTCTTTTCTGATGAAGGGTTACTCGACCCGAAGCGTTAACTGATTTCTCTCCACAGATGCTGCCAAACCTGCTGAGCTTTTCCCAGCAATTTCTGCTTTTGTTTCCAGTATGACCGTTCTTTGGTTACTTGGGTTGGAAACGTTAACGGTTTCTCCCTCCACACATACTGACAGACGTTTCTCCAGCACTTTCTGACTTTACTGCATTTAGCAGGAGATATTCTAAGAAAATTAATATCAAACCAAGGTAAAGGAAATTAGGTGGGATGACCAATGTTTTGGTCAAATAAGGAGGTTTTATGGAAGGTCAGAGGATTGGAGGTCATAGGCACTGTAGCCATTGGCTGTATCATTTGAGAGAGTTAGAAGAGGAGATAAGGGAGGACATGGTGTGAATTATGGTTTTTATCTTTGAAACAAAGTTGAAGGAACCAACTAGTTAATTGTCAAATTAGGCTAATGTTGTCTTTGGCTACATCGGTATGTTAGAACCAATACATTTAAGTCCAAAACATGTTAAATGGTACTTTAAGTAATGCTTTGTCAGTCTCTATAAAAACCTTGAACAAACATCATCACAAAATTTGCTTTGGCAAGTCACAGTTACTCCATTGTATGAAAACTTCTTACACCCATCATTCAGTTTTACTTAAAAAGCCTAGGACAACAAGATATAAAGGATTCATTGTTGCTGCTGTTCATCTTCACTTTCCATTCACTGTTTATTGTAGTAGTTGTACCATGGTACCTTCCTCAGCCAGTTATGATGACACAGAAGTTAACACAATCACAGAAATTTCTCATCATTGTGAAATTATTTTTGAACAGTACATACTAAAAACCATGCATAATTAACATTCCTATTGCACAGCATTGACTCAACTCAATGTCATTTACACATCAATACATATGTATGATGTTTACAGGGTTTTACCAAAAAGGTTAGTAGTTCATTTCTAAAAGTCAATACAATTAACTAAATTGCAGACAAGTTCTGTGAGTATGTGAAGCTCATTTTACCAGAGAAAGGAATACTCAAAAGCTCATCCAAATCTGTTCAGTCGCTACTGGAAATCAGTTAACCTTCCAGTGTCTTCATTATTTGAGTACACTGATGTACCACTTAATTGCACCCATCCAGTACAGAAATAGTTACGGCATCCTTCAGCAGGAAATGTCACTGAGTTTTAGATGGACTTACAAAACAGCATTCATTTCAGCAAAGAATTCTATCGATATAATTGACAAAATCAATAACAACAGAATATCCACAATAATACTGCATGTAAAGACTCTTTGACAGTGACCATGTGTCTTACAGAACCCCATTAAAGAACATGGGAAGAAAAGACTGCTACTTTTTCATCACTGGTTTCCTTGATATGCTACTGTACAGAACCAAACTGGATTTGTGACTACATATATATATATATATATATATATATATAAAGATATTTCTTATGAGTAAAATATACTTTTGAAATAAAAACAAACTATCCTGCCTGGTTCCACACCCAGTAGATTTTTTTTCTTCCATTATAACATCTTCGTGTAATACAACAAATACTATGCACCGACCAACTTTAGTAAATTTCATAGGAACATGGAGAACCATAAAAAAACAAGAAACATTGAAGAATACCTCACACATAAATAGTCATAAAACAACATACAAACAGACAGCATCAGGAAAGGACATAGTAACAGCACCGGAAAATACAACACAACATTCAGATTAGAGAGCAATTTATTGCAGACGATCCAGTGAATTATCATAAATCACATTCCTTCAAAATTTAAACATCCTGCTCATTTAATTCAAACTAATGGATGGCCGAATATGCAATATTATTACATCCTGTTAAAATAACATTTTCAGGAAGTTGATGTAGGAATCAAGAATGTATTTTCTAAAAGCAACAGACTTGTCTAAGGATGTTGTTTTACAGCTTAAGAGTGTTTTCAATGAGGTTGAGTTCTAGTCAAAGTAAACTATGCTGCTTTAATATTTTTACTCACTTGGGCTTTCAAATCTATACACTCAGCAAGAAAGCAAGTGAGCATCAACTTCACAGCACAGTGGCTCAGTGGTGGGGTGGCATGGTGGCTCAGTGGTTAGCAATGCTATCTCACAGCGCCAGGAATCCAGGTTCGATTCCAGCCTCTGGCGGCTGTCTGTGTGGAGTTTGCACATACTCCCTGTGTCGGCGTTGGCATAGGTTTCCTCTGGGTGTTCCAGTTTCCTCCCACAGTCCAAAGACGTGCAGGCCAGGTGAACTGGCCATGCTAAATTGCCCAGTGTTAGGTGCATTAGTCAGAGGGAAATGGTTCTGGGTGGGTTACTCTTCGGAGGGTCAATGGGACTTGTTGGACCAAAGGGTCTGTTTCCACACTGTAGGGAATCTAATCTAATCTTCACGGTCTTCCACAAATTTAATCAGTGGAAGGGGTGATGATGATTTTGTGGTAAGGTCACTGGACTAACGATCCAGAATCACAGGCTAATATTCTGGGACACATGTTCAAATTCCTCCATAGAACACAGCAAAATCTGAATTCGATTTTAAAACATAGAGTCACAAAGATGTGCAGCACAGAAACAGAATCTCCAGCTCGTCCAAGCCAACCAGATATCCGAATTAAATCTATTCCCATTTGCCAGCATTTGGCCTATATTCCTCTAAATGCTTCCTATTCATTTCCAGCCTCCTCCACTTCCTCTGGCAGTTCATTCCATACATGCACCACCGTCTGCATGAAAAGGTTGCTCCTTAGGTCCATTTTGTCTTTCCCCTCTCACTTTAAAACGATGCCCTCAGGTTTTGGACTCCCCGACCCAGGGAAAAGACCTTGTCAATGTATCCTCTCCATGCCCCTCATGATTTTGTAAACCTCTGTTAGATCACCCCTCAGCCTCCAATGCTCCAGGGAAAACATCCCCAGCCTATATGGTAGCTCAGTGGTTAGCACTGCTGCCTCACAGCGCCAGGGTCCCAGATTAGATTCCAGCCTCGGGTGACTGTGTGTGGAGTTTGCACATTCTCCCAGTGTCTGCGTGGGATTCCTCCAGGTGCTCCAGTTTCCTCCCACAGTCCAAAGATGTGCAAGTCAGGTGAATTGATCATGCTAAATTGCCCATAGTGCTATTAGTTGTTAGTGTGTATTAGTTAGAGGGAAATGGGTTTGGATGGGTTACTCTTTGGAGGGTCGGTGTGGACTTGTTGGGCCGAAGGGCCTGTTTCCACACTGTAGGGAATCTAATCTAATCTATTCAGCATTTCCCCATCGTTCAAAACCTTGAACCCTGGCAACATCCTTGTAAATCTTTTCTGAACCTTACAACATCCGTCCTATAGGATGGAGAACAGAACTGCATGCAGTGTTCCAAAAGGGGCATAATTAATGTCCTGTACAGCCACAACATGACCTCCCAACAATGCTCTGAACAATAAAGGCTAGCATACCAAATGCGTTCTTCACTATTCTATCTACCTGTGACTCGACTTTCAAGGAGCTATGAACCTGCACTCCAAGGTCTCTTTGTTCAGCAACACTTCGCAGGTCCTTACCAGTAAGTGTATAAGTCCTGCCCTGATTTGCCTTTCCAAAATGCATCTGGAATAAAAAGCTGTTGACCATGGAACCACTGTCAACTGTAGTGTTCCAGATAGGTTTTACACATATCCTCTGGGGAAGGAAATCTGCCATCCTTAACTAGTCTGGTCATGTGACTCAGACTCACAGCAATGTGGCTGATCCATAACTGTCCCCAGAGCAATTAGGGATGGCCAATAAGCATTGGTCTAGTTAGTGATGACAAGTTTCCATGAATGATTAAAATAAAAAGTTTGTTTGCAACTGGGACAGAGGTAAAACAATACACCTCTACTTACTGCATTGTGGATACCGAATTGAATGCTGCACTAATATGTTCGCTTTCGGCTGAGATATGACCATTGACCAATCGCATTCACCTCCTACCTGTATCTACCTATCGCCATACCACCCACCACCACCCACAGACCTGCTGTGCTTTTTCTAGGTCCACATGTTATCAACACTAAAATTTATCTTCAAAGTTCCTGAATTAGCTGAAAGAGCTGTATAACTGCATATCTTTTTCCTCCCTGCTCCAATCTGAGCTTTTCAAATCCATCTCATGGAGCTACAATTGTGTTCTTGTACCCTTCTCCGTTCCAAGTGGTCGTCCCAGTCGCAATTCTCAACTTGACCACTAGATGGTGAATGTGGGCAGCAGTGATGTTCTGACTTAAAAGGAAAAGAAAGCTCCTTTGGAGGCAGACACTGATGATGGAGCAAAAAGGTGATATCTAAGAAGCTTCTATCATGGACATTTAAAACAATCTAGTCAAAACAGAACAGTCAAAAGCAGAAAGTGAGGCTATAAAGTTCGTAGAATACCTGTAGCGTTCATGGTTTGATCGTATGATGTTTGATTATGGTAGTTGTTTCTCTGATCTGTTTAGCTGTATTGCTAAAGTCTGTCGGTACAGCTGGAGAGCTAAGAAAATAGGGAAGTCTCTAGACAGACATTGGTGCCATCGCTGTGTGTCTGGGACAGGACATTAATGCCCCTTTCATTGCTCTACTTCCACTCTATACTGCCTTATTGATTGCTTTATTTCAAAATGTTCATGATCTTCAGTGGAAGAAATTCCACATTCACATACTCCAGCTAGAAAAGATCTCGTAGATTTTCAACATATCTCCCTTGCTAAAAACAATACGTTGGCTAAAGTTCTGAGATCATGTCTTACTGGTTTGTTGCCTTATAGTCAGCATCATACAAACATGTTATTGACCCTCGCTATCAAAGATAGCTGATGCTCTTTGTGTAGAAATATACAATTCATCTGTAATAAACTTGACTTGTTTTTAAACCACATTTTGGAAACAATTTGATGTAACACAAAGCTCGTTATGTTGATTTGTATTTTGTTCATGGTCAAGAACAGAATTCAGAATTTTTTTTAATGTGCAGTGATTGCCCCGCCCCGATGATACCACGTCAGTGAATGCACCCTCACCCTTACATTGACAACAAATGCAGACAAGGAAGACAGACCCAGGCTTTTTCTGAGATCATATATGCAGACAAATCCTGTAAGTTCTAAGGTGCTTTAATGCCGCTAAACCTTTTGTAGATTTAGAATTAATAATATCTCTGAATTACTCCACGATAGATCAGACTTTATGGATATACAGCAAACAAATATTTTTTATATACATCGAATCCCTACAGTGTGGAAACAGGCCCTTCATCCCAACAAGTCCACACCAAATGTGGGCGGCACAGTGGCACAGTGGTTAGCACTGCTGCCTCACAGCGCCTGAGACCCGGGTTCAATTCCCACCTCAGGCGACTCTCTGTGTGGAGTTTGCACATTCTCCCCGTGTCTGCGTGGGTTTTCTCCGGGTGCTCCGGTTTCCTCCCACAATCCAAAAATGTGCAGGTTAGGTGAATTGGCCATGCTAAATTGCCTGTAGTGTTAGGTGAAGGAGTAAGTGTAGGCGAATGGGTCTGGGTGGGTTACACTTCGGCGGGTCGGTGTGGACTTGTTGGGCCGAAGGGCCTGTTTCCACACTGTAATCAATCTAATCTAATCTAATCTAAACCCTCCAAAGGGTATCCCACCCAGATCAATTCCACTACCCTATTACCATACAAGAAAATTGACTACAAGGACGGCTGAGGAAAGTTTAACGTCACCAGTTCAAGAGCATTTATTTTGTGCCTGCGAGATTCTCTCATTATGGGAGTGATGGATTTCAGGGTTCAAGATCTTTCTCACTACAGAGATGGACAGACTTGATATGGAGAGACTCAGTCATGCAGTGGCAACGTCGCTGGATTAATTATCCAGTATTCGGGGGACGTGGGTTTGAATCTCACCATGGCAAATGGTGGAATCTGAATTCAAATAAAAAAATTCTGGAATAAAAAACTAGGCTAACAGCAACCTTGTAACCACTGTTAATGCTTATAAAATCCCATGTGATTCACTAATGTCTTTTAGGGAGGGGAACCTGCCAACCTTGCCTGGTCTGACTACGTGACTCCAGGACCACAGCAATATGGTTGACTCTTAAGTGCCCTCTGGGCAATTAGAGATGAGCAATAAATGCTGGCCAAATCGCACAAATGAACAAAAGACCAGTGATGGAATATTGTCTGCATCTAATGCGTACATGCCTCCCTACTGTTGAAAAGGTTTCAGCAAGAATTTTGTACCAGAACAGACACAAGAAAACCCCTTACCCATGTTAAGAACAAAACCAGACTTTAGTCAGAAGAGGCTTCAAGATGAACATACATGGACAGCGATTATGAGAATATATTTCATTTCTTCAATTCCTTCGTAACATGTGGGTGTCACTGGGCAGGCTCGCATTTATTATCCATCTCTTATGGCCCAAATGGCAGTTAAGAGTCAACCATATTTCTGTGGGTCTGGAGTGCTGTAGGCCAGACTAGGCAAGGATGGCAGTTTCCTTTCTGAAAGAACATTAGTGAACTAAATGGGTTTGTCCAACAATCGATAATGGTTTCTAATTCCAGATATTTATTCAATTTAAATTCTACTGTGGCGGGATTCAAACCTGGGTCGCCCTAACATTATCAGGGTCTCTGGATTAATACTCTAGTGATAATCATCACCGCCTGTAACAATACTTTTTCTTTGATGCTGATCATCTACCTCATCAATTCGATCACACAAAAGCACAGCATCAGATTCATAGATCTAATTGTCGGTCAAAGAAATGGTAGCTCAGTGGTTAGCACGGCTGCCTCACAGCACCAGGGTCCCAGGTTTGATTCCAGCCTCGGGCGTCTGTCTGTGTGGAGTTTGCACATTCTCCCCATGTCTGCATGGGTTTCCTCTGGGTGCTCAGGTTTCCTCCCACAGTCCAAAGATGTGCAGGCCAGGTGAATTGGCCATGCTAAATTGTCCATAGTGTTAGGTGCATTAGTCAGAGGGAAATGGGTCTGCGTGGGATACTCTTTGGTGGGTCGGTGTGGACTGGTTGTGGCGAAGGGCCTGTTTCCACTCTGTATGGAATCTAATCTTAAGAGACGTTTATAACTCAAAGATCATTTCAGCACTTGTCTGTTTTCTCTGAAAAAATGTCTTGATCTACATATGCTTATTATCTAAGGTGACTGAATTGAAAATAATGTCTTTAGTTAGAGGGGGAGATGATGCGCATTGCTGCAATTTAGCGTCAGTGATGGAGGGTGTGGTTCATGGTGCCAATCAAATGGACTGCTTTGTCCTGGTTAGTGTCAAGCTTCTGGAGTGTTGTTGGAGCTGCACACATCCAGCCAAGTGGGGAGTATTTCACCACACTCCTGACTCATGCCTTGCAGTCAGTGGATAGTCAGGAAGTAAGTTACTCTATGCAAGATTCCTCTGACCTGGTCGTGCAGCCACAGTACTTATTGTTTAATGGTTTAACTGATCTGTGTAAGATTAGATTAAGTAATGATCGATGTCACTGTTCTTGATTATGGTGGAGCTAGAGAGTGAAGATGATGGAGAAATTTCTCAACTCTGGTTCAAACTGTGCATGTTCAAAATCTTGCAAGCTGTGAGATGCTATAAAGTAATGTAAATAAACTTGTTATAGGTACAGAACTAACGTTATCTCTGCATTGCTTTGAGATAAATCAGACATCAAAAATAGATAGTAGCTAGCAAATACAACAATGATATCAATCTCTTTGGATTCCACCAAGACTGCTCAGCTCCTGGCCTCATTACAGTATTTACCCAAACATGGACAAACCAGCTGAGCTCCAGAAGTGAGGTGAGGGAAGACATCAAGGCAGTATTTAACCAAGTATGGCATCGATGAACTGGAGAGGAAAATCTTTCAATAGTGGGAGTCATACCTCGCCGCAAAGTAAATCATTATGAAAAATTCTAGGTCAAGGAATAAAGGGGACAGTAGCAAGTGGATACAAAATCAGCTGTGTGATTGAAAAGACAGCAATGGGGTTAATGGATATTTTTCAGGCTAAAGAAAGATTTGCAGTTCTTCGGGGGTTGGTACCAGGACTCTTGCTTTTCCTGTTAGATATTAATGATCTCGTGTGCCAGGTCAATTCCAAAGTTTAAAACTTTGCAGCTAACACAAAGCAGAAGAATTATAAACTGTCGAGGATCACAGTACAGAACTCCTAAAGACACATTGAAGTGGAGGGATAGGTGGCAGATAGGATTCAATGTACAGAAGCGAGGTAAAAGATTTTGGTAGGAAGAATATCCAAAGACCATATAAAATAAGGGATACAATTTGAAAGGGAAGTGCAGGAGCAGAGAGAATTGGGCGTATATGTGCAGGGATCATCAAAGGCGAGGCAGAACTCATTGAAACAGCAATTCATAAAATTGATACAGTATTTTCAGCTTTAGTAATAGAGGCATAGAGAACAAGAGCAAAGAGTTAAAGTTCAACTGAAGTACTGTGTACAGTTTTGAGTGCCACTTCATAGGAAGGATTTCTTTATTTATACATTCACTCACAGGATGTGGCCATCACAGGATGAGCCAGCATTTATTCCCATCTCCTGCTGCCATTGAGCAAGTGGTGGAGTGAGTTATCTTCTTGTTCATTCAATGTTACGCACACCCACGATGCTGTTAGCGAGGAGTTCCAGGATTCTGACCCTGTAACAGTGACATACAGTACTTCCAAATCTGGAATTTGCTGGTGCTAGTTTTCCTATGTATCTTGTTTCTTCTAAATACTGACAGTTTAGATTTGGAAGGTGCAAAGGAGAATCGCTGCATTGCATCTTGTAGATGATGCACATTCCTGCAATTTAGCGTCAGTGATGGAGGGTGTGGTTCATGGTGCCAATCAAATGGACTGCTTTGTCCTGGTTAGTGTCAAGCTTCTTTAGTGTTGTTGGAGCTGCACACATCCAGCCAAGTGGGGAGTATTTCACCACACTCCTGACTCATACCTTGCAGTCAGTGGATAGTCAGGAAGTAAGTTACTCTGTGCAAGATTCCTCTGACCTGGTCGTGCAGCCACAGTACTTAAATGAGTGGTCCAGTTCAGTTTCTGGTCAATGGTAACCCCTAGGATGTTGACTGTGGGAGATTCAATTATGGTGATGTGATTGAATGTTCAAGGTTGGTGGTTAGGTTGTCTCTTATTGGAAATGGTCATTGCCTGGCACTTGCGTGGAATAAATGTTTTTCACTACTTGTCAGCCTAAGTCAAGATCTTACTGGATCTGAACAAGGACTGCTTCAATATCTAAGGGTTCATGACTGGTGCTGAACACTGTGCAATCAGTGAATATCTCTACTTCGGACCTAATGGTGGAGGGATGGTAATTAATTAAGCAAACTGAAGATATTGGGCATTGGGTACTACCCTGAGGAATACGTGCAGAGATGCCCTGGAGCTGGTTGACTGACCTCCAACAATCACAACAATCCTTCTTGGTGTCAGATATACCAGCGGATTCCCCTGATTCCCATTGCCTCCAGTTTTGCTAAGGCTCTTTAATGCCAAACTTGGTCAAAAGCAGCCTTGATGTCACTCTTAGCTCACCTCCAGAATTCAGCTCTTCTGTCCATGTTTGCACCAAGGATGCTATGAGGTGAAGGGCTGAGTGGCCCTGGCGGAAGCCAATCTGTCAATGAACAGGTTATTGCTGAGCACTGAGCATGACAGCACAGTTGAGGACATCCTCCATCGCTTTACTGATGATTGACAGTAGACTGATGGGGCTGTAATGGGCTGGGTTGGATTTGGAGAAGGTGAGGACTGTAGATGCTGGAGATCAGAGTCAAAAAGTGTGGTGCTAGAAAAGCGCAGCAGGTCAGGCAGCATCTGAGGAGCAGGAGAATTGATACTTTGAGCATAAGCTGTTCATCAGGTAGATGCCAATGTTGTTACTGTACTCGAGGGGAGCGGCAAGTTCAGAAACACAACTCTTCAGTGCTATTGCAAGATGGTGTCAGGGCTCATAACCTTTGCGGTATCCAATGCATCCAACTGTTTATTGATTTTCCATGAAGTGAATTAAATTGGCTAAGGTCTAGCATCTGTGATACTGTACAACTCTGGAAGAGACCGAGATGGTTTGGCATTTGACACTGCTGGATGAGGACTGCTACAAATGCTTCAGCCTCATCTTTTGCACTGATGTGCTGGGCCCCCTATTATTGAGGATGGGGATGTTTAAGAGCCTCCTCCTCCAGTGAGTTGTTCAATTCTTCACCAACATTAATGACTAGATGTGGCAGGACTGCAGAACTTGTATCTGATTGTGAAATAGTTTAGCTCTGTCTATCACTTGTTGCTTATGTTGTTTGGCACACAAATAGTCCTATTTGGAAGCTTCACCTGGTTGACACCTCACTTTTACATATGTCTGCTGTTGCACCTGGTCTGTCCTCCAGCTATTTCCATTAAACCAAGATAGATTCTGACTCGATGGTAATGGTAGGGTGGGGGCAGGCCAGGATGTTGCAGATTGTGTATAGAGTACTTAGCACCTGATCCACACCCAGTACAAAGTTAAAAATCACACAAGGTAATAGTCCAACTGGTTTATATGGAAGCAATAGCTTTCGGAGCGCTGCTCCTTCATCAGGTGGTTATGGAGAATCTCCTGTTGGACTATAACCTGGCGTTGTGTGATTTTTAACATTGTACGAAGGAACAAGAAGGTGGTTAACAAAAGAAACAAATGTGAGGTGAGGAAAAAACAAACTTATTCACTCAGCTAGCAGTTATGGTACGGAATGCACTGTCTGGTGGTGGAGTCAGGTTAAATCGAGGCATGCAAGATGATTATCACGATAGAAATAATGTGTAAGGGTACGGGGACAAAGGAGATTGGCTGGAGGTATTGATGCTCTTTTGAAGAGGTATGCAGGCATGATGTGCCATGTGGTCTTCTTCCATGCTGGAACACTGCCTAATTCCATGGCTGTTGGAAGTCAATCATCTCAGCTCTGGGATATCTCTGCAGCAGTTCAACAGAGGAGCATCCCAGGTCCCAACCATCATGATGTCATAAATGTGAATGTTCTCTAATAATTGCACAATGCTCAGCAACATTCTTCCCTCCTCAGATAATGAAGTATTCCATGTCCATGTCCAACAAAACCTGGACAACACCTAGGCTTGGACTGATAACTGGTTAGTAAGACTTGCACCACATAAGATCATCTTCAATAAGAGAGAATCTAAGCATCACGTTTTGACATTCGCTGGCATTACTACTGCTGAATCCCCCACTATCAACATCCTGTGGTCATCATTGACCAGAAACACAATTTGACTTGCCACATAAATACTGTGACTACAAGAGCATGTCAGAGGCCAGGAAGTCTACAGCAGATAACTCACCTCCTGACTCCCCAAAGCCTGTCCACCATCTACAAGGTACAAGTCAGGAGTGTGATGAATATTTTCCACTTATTGGAGGAGTCAGCTCTAACAGTACTCAAGAAGCTCGTCACTGTCCATGTAATTGATTGGGACTCCATCCACCATCTTCAACATTCACTTCCTTCGCCACTGATGCACAGTGGCAACAGTGTACACCATCTATTTTACTCGAGTAACTCACTAAGACACCTTGGACAGCACCTTTCAAACTATCAACGTCCACCACCTAATAGGGCACCAGATACATGGCAACACCAGAACCTACAAGCTCCCATCCAAGCCACACACCATCCTGATTTGAAACTACATCACCATTCCTTCACCATCACTGGAGCAAATATCATGGACCTTGCTTCTTAATAACAGCACTGTCGGTCTCCTATCCCCCAATGTCTACAGCAGTTCAAGTATCATTCTCTCCCGAGCAATAGGGAGAGACATTATTGCTGACCTAACAAGTGACACCCATGTCCTGTGCTGAATTTTAAGAAATACATAACACTTGTCTATGTGTTTAATTAAAATTGGTACGTTTAGCACATGGACAATTAGATACATTCACTACTCAAATGCTCTACAGGTAATATGCCTTTTGTAAGCCTTTACAGATAATTGTTTGCATTTTTTATTTGATTCAGGAGAGTAAATTTGTTATTCATACAAACATAACCTTCTCAGCCATTTTTAGAAACTCACCATCTATTTAATGAACTGTACATCCCAGAACTCTATTGCTAATACGTTAGAGACCTTTCAAATGCTATGACTACGAACAATAATCTTCCATCATTTGCATATCTTTGCATCACAAATGAGTTACTGTTGAGCTCCCTTAAGCAAAATAATAAGCTTGTTCTTTTAATTTTTTCTTATTACTAAGATAGGCTGCATTTCTTCTTATCCATCTGATAGTAATGCAGTCCTTATAAAACAGTAACTTTTAAGTACATCATCGTACTACATCAGATGTAACTATAAAAGGCATTAGGTGAGTGAGAATGTTGGAAAAAGATTGCTCAATATCTCATGCTACTCCAGTGTTGGAATATAATTTATATTTATATGGTGCCATTAATGTTGTGAAACATCCCCAAGCATTTTGCAGGAGGAGTATCAAACAACATCTGACATTTAGCCACGCAAGGATAAATTAGAACAAATGGACAAGAGCTTCATGAAAGAGCTTGGCAGACCCAAACCAAGTGAATGTTGCAGCTGCAAAACAAGCACAAACTGTAATGGCTTTAAAAAGGTCTTGTACTCTTGTGTATGGTGGAGTTGAAGCCTTTTTCTAAATTCACAAATGAGGTCAAAAGGGACAACCACAGAGAAGAACTTGGGACAAAAATGAAAAACCACCTCTCCAGCTTTGTCCATGTTGGTTCACAGTTCAGCAACTGCTAATAGTTCACTTCTCTGTCAGTGATTCCTCAGATGGGTAAATATAAATGCAGCTAATATGGCCTTTTGGCAGGTTCAGCTCACTCACACACGTCAAAAATCTGTTTTGGTGCACCATGTAGCAGATTAATAGAGTCATACAGCACGGAAACAGACACTTCGATCCAACCAGTCCATCCCAAACGAAACTTGTCCCACCTGCTTTCTCCTGCCCATATTCCTACAAACCTTTCCTATTCATGTACTTATCAGAGTGTCTTTTAAACATTGTAATTGTACCCACATCCACCACTTCCTCAGGAAGTTCATTCCACAGGCAAACTTCCCTCTCTGTGAAAGAAAATGTGTCCCCTAGTCTTAAAAATCCTCATCCTAAGGAAAAGACACCTACCATTAAAAACCAAAAGAACTGCGGATGCTGTAAATCAGAAGCAAAAACAGAAGTTGCTGGAAAAGCTCAGTACGTCTGGCTGCATCCATGAAGAGAAATCAAGGTTAACGCTTCAGCTCTGGTGACCCTTCCTCACAAGTTCTGAGGAAAGATCACCCAACTCGAAACGTTAACCTTGATTTCTCTTCACAGACGCTGCCTGGTGTGCTGAGCTTTCCCAGCAATTCTTGTTTTTGTTTCACACCAACCATTAACCTTATTTTGTCATGGAAATGAGTATGATGGTCAAGTATCGGCACATGCAAGTTTCTGTCCATCTGTTGTTGGTTGCTCTAATGCTTTAGAATCCATCCGGCAGAAGAATATTGATGTAAATTGTCAACAAAATACCTGTTCCCACTGAATAATATTGCATTAAACCCCTTTCAGTTGAAAAACATTTCAGCTTATAGATCGTAGGCCCAGAATGCAGAAAATTATCAAGCAAAGGCCAGATGAACTCTCTCATCATGTTCACATTGTTAATATTCCAATTTCATCCAGTTCCTTTTAAAACCATTTTTATTGAGCTAAGTAATAAAAATTCAATGTGGGTTTACTCCAAGGACTGTACCTGTTGAGCTTTACTCAAAGAATTCAAGTTTACTTTAGACTGAACCAGGAGGAGAAAGTGAGGTCTGCAGATGCTGGAGATCAAAGTTGAAACTTTATTGCTGGAACAGCACAGCAGGTCAGGCAGCATCCAGGGAACAGGAGATTCGACGTTTCGGGCACAGGCCCTTCTTCAGGAATTCCTGAAGAAGGGCCTGTGCCCGAAATGTCGAATCTCCTGTTCCCTGGATGCTGCCTGACCTGCTGTGCTGTTCCAGCAATAAAGTTTCAATTTAGACTGAACCACAAGATGTCCATAAGGTTATCATTAAACTCAACTTTCTAAATGTCTGCAGCGAGCGAATTTCTGGTACATTTTGTTAAATGTAGCAATTACAAGGATAAAGTTATGAAATCAGCATAAGTATGTTTCAAAAACCAAACGACAGGTAACCAATATTTCTTCTACAACTCTCAAGCATCAAAACATTAATAAATCTGTAACCACACTACTTTATCCTAAACTTTCTAAAAAAAAACTCAGAAGCTTTCTAGACACTTTGGATGAGGCTAGCCTTCCTGTAAAGCAAAGAATAGCAACAGTAATCATTGGGAGTTGCCAAACAGTTCTTTTACTGTACTTGTCATAAAATCATTAAGAATTCAGTAGAATTACACTTAGGATAGCATTGCATGAAAAAGCACTGAGCTATACAAACTAGAAGGGCCTAAAGATACACACATAGGGAGGGTCGGGCAAATTCAGCCAATCTGAAACTATGAGAGTACGAGAAATGAACTCTGCATCTCTTGATACCTTGTCAATAACAAATTGACTTTTAAAAAGCCTCCTAAATGTGAACCTTTTCATTAATTTCTAATGGGTCCAAGATGCACATACACCAAGATCATTAAGCATCTTTAGCCAAATGCTTTCTAGCAAATAGAATAGCATTTGTTACCACAATACTCAATCTCCTACCAACTCAAAAGCTTCGACAATTTATTTCACTCAGATGATTAGACAGAAAGAAACACTTTTAGTTTTTAATGACACTTGAGTGCCATGTATTATTTATATTAATAAAATCTATTCCATTTAACCTTTATTAAAGGTTTTTCTCTGCACTAATTTTTATCAAAGCCTGATTTGTCAAACAAAATTACAATACAATTACAAATGTATTACAATTTTACTCCAGTTTCCGCATATCTGCTTTACAAACACCGATCCACTGTTTATTCACCTGTTAATCATCTGTAAAAGTCACCATAGTCCTATGGGAGGGTTGGTGTGGACTTGTTGGGCCGAAAGGCCTGTTTCCACACTATACGGATTCTAATTCTAATTCTATGGACCATAGGGCTGATCTATCATTACAGAGAGGCAATTAGTAGTGGTTTAACCTGAGAACACAACACTTCAGTTGAGGGGAGAGTTCAGAAGGAGAGTCCTTCATGGTAACCTCAACTAGTGCAGAAACTGAACTCATGCTGCTGGTATTACTCTGCATTGCAAACAAGACAACCAGTGAACTCAACTAAACAGTCTCCTTACAAGCAATTCACTCTAAGTTCTTGAAGCTGTGCTATTATTGAAAATATAAAATAGCACCTCCCGAAATCCATTAGCTGGGAACATCACACTTTTTCCACCTGTTAACTCTTAGTCAACTGAACAAACACATATGTCACTCTTGCAAGGAACAGGTGCTCCATCTATTTTTTCAAAAATCCATGGGATGTTAATATTGCTGGCTAATTAAAATCAACTATCCAAATCTTGTGGCCTGATTTGCACTGCTTCTCATTAACTTCATTAAGGATTGCATCTTGTCTTTGGCCCTTATAGGATATTTTTCGAAATTTGTTGCATTTATTCATGAATGCCTCCAATGAAAGGTAAGTCCTGTCATTACAAGCAGACCCTTTAATGATGTGAAATGTATTCACAAACACCATTCCCCTTCTCAGCCTCCATTCCCTCAAATTTGGAATTTGAGCTGTGACATCATCAGCTCATTCTCTCAACAACTTTGTACGCAAAACTATTTGGAGTTGAAGGCCATAGGGAAAATCTATTTAACAGCAGGCATCTTTATCACATCGCTATAACAAAATTGTCAGAACACAAGAAATAGGAGCCATGATCTTGTCGAATGGCGTGGCCCCTCAAGCCTGCCACGCCATTCGACAAGATCATGGCTCACACAGGGAGAATGTGCAAACTACACACAGACAATCATCAGAAGTTGGAATCGAACCCGGGTCCCTGGCAGCCTGAGGCACTGTGCCATACACACTGCTGCAACTGAGCATCGGTGATGGAGGGAGTGGACGCTGATGGATGCAGCGCCAATCAAGCGGACTGCTTTGGCCTGAATTGCATCAAGCCTCTTGAGTGTTTTTGAGGCTGCACTCATACAGGCAAGTCAGGAGTATTCCAACACACTCCTTGAGTTGTGCTTTGTCAATGGTGGACAGGCTTTGGGAAATCAGGAGGTGTGTTACTCACCCGCTATATTCCTAGCCTCTAACCGGGTCTTGTAGCCACTGCGTTTATGTGGTGAGTCCAACTGAGTTTCTGGTAAATGATAGCCTCCCCAGGATTTTGATAATGGAGGGATTCAGTGATGGTAACACCATGGAATGTCAAGGGGCAGTGGTTAGATTGTCTTTTTTTGGTGATGATCATGGCCTGCCATTTGCAAGGGGTGAATAGAATATAGAACATAACAGCACAGTACAGGTTCTTCGGCCCTCGATGTCGCACTGACCCGTGGAACCAATCTGAAGCCTATCCATCCTACGGTATACCATTTTCATCCATATGTTTATCCAACCAACATTTAAATGCCCTTAAAAGTTGGCGAGTCTACTATTGTTCCACACCCCTATCACTCTCTGAGCAAAGAAACTACCTCTGACGGTCTGTCCTATATCTATCACCTCTCTATTTAAAGCTATATCCCTTCTTACTCGGAAAAAGGTTCTCACTGTCTACCCTGTCTAACCCTCTGATTATCTTATATGTCTCTAGGGACATATAAGTGTCATTAGGGACATTTAAGCGATTGCTGGACAGGAACATGGAGAGCAGTGAGTTGAGGGGTGCGTAAGTTAAGTTATTATATTTTACATTAGGATTAAGCCTCGGCACAACATTGTGGGCCAAAGGGCCTGTTCTGTGCTGTACTTTTCTATGTTCTATGTCTCAATTAAGTCATCTCTCAATCTTCTTCATCTAATGAAAACAGCCTCAAGTCCCTCAGCCTTTCCTCATATAACCTTCCCTCCATACCAGGCAACATCCTTGCAATTCTCCTCTGAATCCTTTCCAAAGTTTCTGCATCCTTCCTCTAATGCAGTGACCAGAACTGTACGCAATACTCCAAATGCAGTCGCATCAAAGTTTCATACAGCTGCAGCATGACCTCATGATTCTGAAACTCAATCTGTCTATCAATAAAAGCTAACACACTGGATGCCTTCTTAACAACCTGATCAACCTCGTTAGCAACTTTCCGGGATCCATGTACATGGACACCAAAATCTCTCTGCTCCTCAACACTAAAATAGTTTTACAATAGTGACGGGAAAGGATAGACCAGACCTAAAAGTTGAAGTTCTAAATTGGAGAAAAATCTACGATTTGAATCTACGAGCTTTGATTATCAACTCTTGCTAGTTGAGAAAATTACATCGGGTCGTTAGTCATCCTCTCTTCTTTAACCAAACAAGACTTTTTTTTATTCTGAATTGGCGCCAAAACCGCTCAGCACTAAAGTAATGAGCGCCAAAACAGTTTAGAGCCAAAACAGCGGGCCAAATGATCGGTGCCAAAACGTACCCGACCCACTGACCAGATATCCCAACCCAACAGAGTCCCATCTACCAGCACCCGGCCCATATCCCTCCAAACCCTTCCTATTCATATACCCATTCAAATGCTTCTTAAACGTTGCAATTGTACCAGCCTCCACCACTTCCTCTGGCAGCTCATTCCATACATGTACCACCCTCTGTGTGAAAAAGTTGCCCCTTAGGTCTCTTTTATATCTTTCCCCTCTCACCCTAAACCTATGCCCTCTAGTTCTGGACTCCCCCACCCCAGGGAAAAGACTTTGTCTATTTACCCTATCCATGCCCCTCATAATTTTGTAAACCTCTATAACAGACCTGGGCATTTTATGGCCCGCGGGCCATATCCGGCCCTTTAGTCGTTCCTGTCTGGCCCGCATGATGTCAATCTTGAATTTGAACATAAATGAAAAAGTATTTACACCATGCACGTAATACAACTGTGTTGCTTTTGTTTTGAAAAGGATGCTTTTTTTATTTACGTATGGACGCACATGTGCGTGTACGTGCATGCGTGAACAGCTAAAAGTGACGCTTGCTGGCTCGCCCTCAAAATGTCAGCTCATGCCAAGTTAAGTTATGTCATATCCCACAAAATCACCAGAAACAGTAAACCATTTTCTGATGGAGAGTTTATTAAGGAGTGCTTGTTGGACTCTGCAGAACTAATATGCAGAAAAAAGGAGGCATTTC
The DNA here is from genome assembly GCF_004010195.1 of Chiloscyllium plagiosum. Taxonomy (NCBI): domain Eukaryota; kingdom Metazoa; phylum Chordata; class Chondrichthyes; order Orectolobiformes; family Hemiscylliidae; genus Chiloscyllium; species Chiloscyllium plagiosum. The sequence goes on along the minus strand of NC_057714.1, from coordinate 91,626,778 downwards.
AGAACGTGCCCCTCTCCCGATGCACTCTAACGAGAAGGATTGGGGACATCGCGAGAAATCTGGAGCTTCAGCTAGAGCACAGAGCAGGTAAAAACAATGACTGCAGATGCTGGAAACCAGATTCTGGATCAGTGGTGCTGGAAGAGCACAGCAATTCAGGCAGCATCCGACGAGCAGCAAAATCGACGTTTCGGGCAAAAGCCCTTCATCAGGAATAAAGGCAGAGAGCCTGAAGCGTGGAGAGATAAGTTAGAGGAGGGTGGGGGTGGGGAGAAAGTAGCATAGAGTACAATAGGTGACCTGGGAGTTGCAGTGGGAGAGGGACTCCCTGAGA
>NC_057714.1:91601125-91625960 GCF_004010195.1 Chiloscyllium plagiosum | reverse complement strand
TTTGGAGGTGGCGGAAATGTCGGCGGATAATTTGGTTTATGCGAAGGATGGTAGGGTGGAAGGTGAGCACCAGGGGCATTCTGTCCTTGTTACGGTTGGAGGGGTGGGGTCTGAGGGCGGAGGTGCGGGATGTGGACGAGATGTGTTGGAGGGCATCTTTAACCACGTGGCAAGGGAAATTGCGGTCTCTAAAGAAGGAGGCCATCTGGTGTGTTCTGTGGTGGAACTGGTCCTCCTGGGAGCAGATACGGCGGAGGCGGAGGAATTCGGAATACGGAATGGCATTTTTGCAAGAGATACGGTGGGAAGTGATGTAATCCAGGTAGCTGTGGGAGTCGGTGGGTTTGTAAAAAATGTCAGTGTCAAGTCGGTCGTCACTAATGGAGATGGAGAGGTCCAGGAAGGGGAGGGAGGTGTCAGAGATGGTCCAGGTAAATTTAAGGTCAGAGTGGAATGTGTTGAAGTTGATGAATTGCTCAACCTCCTCACGGGAGCACGAGGTGGCACTGATGCAGTCATCAATGTAACGGAGGAAGAGGTGGGGAGTGGTGCCGGTGTAATTACGGAAGATCAACTGTTCTACGTAGCCAAAAAAGAGACAGGCATAGCTGGGGCCCATACGTGTGCCCATGGCTACCCCTTTGGTCTGGAGGCCACACAGCTGTCAGGTGGCTCAGCCTGGGCAAAATGCTGAAAAGTGTATGGGACCTGAGAGAAGAGATTCAAGATTTCTGTGTGAAGAAAGGGAATGGCATTCCACAGCTTTCAGATGCAGACTGGATTGCAGACCTTGGCTTTGCTGTTGATGTGACTGCACTTATGAATGAACTAAATGTGATAATGCAGTGCAAGGGCCTTTTTGTGCATGAAATGTACAACTTGGTTAAGGCTTTTATGAGAAAGTTGCAGCTTCTCTCAAGCCAAATGGAGGACAACATTCTCACCCACTTGCTAACACTGAAGGAAGTTGCACCTTCAGCTGATCACCTCCACAGGTACTCATCTTAGAAGCACTGCATGGTGAATTTTCAAGGCAATTTCAAAACTTTAAAATGGTTGAGAATGAAATGCACATGATCTTTTCCCCTTTTACATGCAATGTGGAGAATGCACCTAGTGATGTTCAGCTTGAACTCATTGACCTGCAGTCTGACACACTTCTGGCAGAGTACTTTAGGTCAGTCTCACTGCTTGGTTTTTACTCTTCCCTCAAAGAGGAGAACTTTCTACGCATGAGGAGGCATACTCAGGAGATTCTAGTCCTCTTTGGATCTACCTATATATGCGAACAGACATTCTCAGTGATGAAGTTCAACAAATCCAAATACAGATCCTCTATTACTGATGATCACCTCTCAGCTGTCCTTCGCATATCCACCTCAGATATTCACCCAGATTTCAGTGTACTTGTTCAAGCCCAAAACAGACTGGCTTTTTCTCACTAAACAGGTAAAATGAACTGAAAAACATCAAAAGCACTTATTGCTTTTTGTATAGAGTTGTCTGTTGTTTGTAGTACTGAACAATAATGAAACAACTTTTCATTATTGGTTTGTGAGATTAACATGTTAAAAATAAAATGAAATACCGAAATTATTGTTTTTACTGTTTATTTCTTCTATATTTGACCTACTCCACAATTTCATATCTTGATTATAACAGAATATCCTTACTCTTTTCAGTGCAAAATTATGTAATTTAGTACTTTTTACAATGGGAGAAAATTAATACTGAGCAGAATTATGTTCAACTTATTGTTGGTTCGGCCCTCCAAAACAACTCAGGTTTCCCATGTGGCCCCTTGGAAGAATTAATTACTCACCCCTGCTCTATAAGGTCACCCCTCGGCCTCCGACACTCCAAGGAAAACAGCCCCAGCCAGTTCAGCCTCTCCCTATAGCTGAAATCCTCCAACCCTGGCAACATCCTTGTAAATCTTTTCTGAACCCTTTCAAGTTTCACAACATCTTTCAGATAGGAAGGAGACCAGAATTGTACGCATTTTCAAACAATGGCCTAACCAATGTCCTGTACAGCCGCAACATGACCTCCCAACTCCTGTACTCAATACTCTGACCAATAAAGGAAAACATACCAAACGCTTTCTTCACTATCCTATCTACCTGCGACTCCACTTTCAAGGAGCTATGAACCTGCGCTCCAAGGTCTCTTTGTTCAGCAACACTCCCTAGGATCTTACCATTAAGTGTATAAGTCCTGCTAAGATTTGCTTTCCCAAAATGCAGCACCTCGCATTTATCCGAATTAAACTCCATCTGCCACTTCTCAGCCCATTGGCCCATCTGGTCAAGATCCTGTTGTAATCTGAGGTAACCCTCTTTGTTGTCCACTACACCTCCAATTTTGGTGTCATCTGCAAACTTACTAACTGTATCTCTTATGCTAACATCCAAATCATTTATGTAAATGACAAAAAATAGAGGGCCCAGCACCGATCCTTGTGGCACTCTACTGGTCACAGGCCTCCAGTCTGAAAAACAACCCTCCACCACCACCCTCTGTCTTCTACCTTTGAATCAGTTCTGTATCCAGATGGCTAGTTCTCCCTGTATTCCGTGAGATCTAACCTTGCTAATCAGTCTCCCATGGGGAATCTTGTCAAACGCCTTACTGAAGTCCATATAGATCACATCTACCACTCTGCTCTCATCAATCCTCTTTGTTACTTCTTCAAAAAACTCAATCAAGTTTGAGAGACATAATTTCCCACGCACAAAGCCATTCTTTGTTTAAGCTCCACATTTCAATTGTGCCCATCCCCTGCAGTTTCCTTCCCCATCCTATGCAACCTAAATCTTGCCTAATCGCATCGTAATTGCCTAGCCCTGAGCTATAAATCTTGTCCTGCAGTATATACCTATCCCTTTCCATCGCTAAAGTAAACATATCCGAATTGTGGTCACTGTCACCAAAGTGCTCACCTACCTCTAAATCTAACACCTGGCCGGGTTCATTACCCAATACTAAATCTAATGGGGCCTCACCCCTTGTTGGCCTGTCTGCATTACTGTGTCAGGAAACCCTCCTGCACGCATTGGACAAAAAATGACCCATCTAAAGTACTTGAATATAGTATTCCCAGTCAATATTTGGAAAGTTAAAGACCCCATAACTACCCTGTTAATGACACTCCTATCCAGAATTATGTTTGCTACACTTTCCTCTACATCTCTGGAATAATTCTGAGGCCTATAGAAAACCCCCAACTGGGTGACCTCTCCTTTCCTGTTTCTAACTTCAGCCCAAACTACCTCAACAGACAACTCCACAAAAGTCCTTTCTGCCACTGTAATACTGTCTTTGCCACTTGTTAGCCCAAACTGAGATATTGTCAAGATCTTGTTGCATTTGGACTTGGACCACTTCTCTATCTGAGGAGTTGAGTGGTGTTACACATTGTACAATCATAAGTGGACATCCCCACTTCTGACCTTATGATGGAGGGAAGGTCATTGATGAAGCAGCCGAAGATAGTTCGTCCGAGGAAAGCTATCCTGAGCAACTCCTGCAGAGATGTTCTGGAACTGAGATGACCGATCTCCAAAACCATGACCATACTTAGCTTCAATTGAACCCTCCCCCTCACTAATTAGTCTAAAATCAGACTTCACCACAAGTGTTTGTAGAAATTGGCTGAAATAGATTTAAGCTAATAATTCTCTCGCATGAGTGGGTAAAGCAAGGATCGTAAAGATTGTTATTTACCATAGTGTAGTTCTGGCTTTTGCATTGTCTTTACCCTTACTTCTGGACATAGTGAAACAGACAGCCTTGGAGAAAAAGGTGTGAGACTCTGTCTTGCAGGTCTCTGCAATGCTGGGCTAACGAAAGTTAGCATAAAGTAAGTAGACTCAAACTCCGATGTTTGTTTGTTTCTTCAAATGCTACTTTACAGAACCAAACTGCTTTGGGCACTATGTATATGAAGATATGATATGAATAAAGTACAGGTTTAAAATTTAAAAAAAATCTGAAAAGTGAAAAAATCATGGAAGGTAAACAATGTCTACCTTGGAGCTGAAGTTATTGTATTTATTGTATCACATGCTGGGGAAGAACTACCAAGTTTTTTTTTGTCAACGGTAGCTAAAGAACTCCCACGGGTTTTGCGCACGTTGCAGTGTTACATGACCCATTTGCTTCCATTTTGCTTCTGACTTGGCTCACACAGAGTTCAGAAGAGGGAAATGGCAAGCAGCAGAAGTGGGAAGGAGGCAGCCTAGGGAGTGGGAGGAGTGATGAGCTGGAGAGGCAGCAAGCAGCCTACAAAGTGGTAGCACACTCCTGTCACAGTTTAGATTTATTCATTTTAATAGTTAGTTTGTCTATGAATTCAGGCATTTAGGAACGTACAGTACTTCAGTCTCCAGGGTGTAATGCTTTTTCTGCCAGGAAAACCAAGTACAGTTTTTACATCGGTCCTAACAGAAAAATCAGATTCGCCTCATGTTTTCTCATTTAAAGCTGCACTTATCAGGAATGTAATTAAAAAGTTAACTGTCAAATTTGTTTATTATTCTTTCCTCAAAGATGCAAAGAATCCAAAAGCGGAAGTCTCTATATGTATATCCCTCATTCCTAGCACAGAAAAATCAAGTCTAAACACACTTTCTAGCATTTTTAACAACCATCATTTCTCTAACTGGCTGGCAGTGGGCAAAATCAAGGAACTGAAATTTCTTCCAGGAAATGTACCACCATCAGGTTTTTGATTGTTCAAGAAGAAAACAAGCAATACAAATCATTGAAAGCTTACCCTAAGACTGAATGGCTTCCATTCTGGTGATCATAAATAGAGCACTGGTAGTGAAGTGAACTTTGCTAACAAGTCATTGTTGGTCTTTAGCCTTCAGTCTGCCTGATGCTTATAATAACAATGTGGCACAGTACAATATAGATCCCTTCTCTGTATGGGTGGTAAACTAAAGCCGCACAGTATCCTGAACCAATTTTCCAATTAAAAATTCCTGCTGCATTCTGTTAAGCATCTTATAAACACCAAATTACCTATTAAAAGACGGAGACATGAGACACATTGCAGTCAGGCACCTATTCTTTTGAATTATTCAAACGCTCATTCAGAAGAGGCTTTGCTAATTGCGAAAATGCATCTTAATTAAATGTCATGGCTGATGGATGAGGAACAGAATTACAACCGAGCACCTTCACATCTGAAACCTGAAAAAGGCCCGACAATACAACCCAACAATCATGTGATTTGTGAACAATAAAGGCTCTCGTATTGATATAGCACATTATCACACTTCTGAAAACATTTCAAAACATTGGATTGTTTTTTAAAAGCTCTTTATGCAGTGGCTCATTTTCAAAACAACATCAAATTATTAAATAACAAGAGAACCTGTTTTAAGATATTGTTTAAGGAAATGTGATGTCCACCACACCAGGACAAACTCCCCTTCTTCAAAATGTGCCCTGGAACTTTTACATATGCATGAGCATGCAAAAACAGACTTGATTTAATGTTTCATCAAAAAGACAGTTGTGTTTTGTTGCAACCAACTCTCAGCACTTTTCTGCAACATTTATAGTGTAAAAGATGTGGCCAAGTCATCTCTGGGTTTGCATCTTTGCAGTTCTGGTCATGTGACGATATTCTATTGGGGTTGACAGGGTAGAAATACCAAAAATGCAAGACAGTTGCAAGCCAACATAATGGAAGTTTAAAGGTTAAACTGATGGTTAGGTTGTTTTATGACTTCTATTTCTTATAATTGTATAGCAAGGTAAAATTCAGGCAAAACTTCCTACCAATAATGGACCATGCTCGATATTATGCATTTTTGATTACTCACCGTCTGTCTGAGATTTGCTCAAGAACATGGTACTAGCACGAGGGTGATCCGAAGGGTTAAATTCCATGTTTAAATCTAAGGAAAGAATTGAAAAAAATAAAATATTTACTATTCAGGCAACATAGTAGCAAAATCAGCACCTCATCCAAGTCTAATAGTAGACCTTTATTGAAAATACAGTATACAGAGAAATCACCACTGAAAGGGAATAGACAGCTTCCCACCCTCCTTACAGATACAGTGAGTAAAATATGCAGCCAACTGGCAGTTTCAGACCAACAAAAAGATGAACTACCATTTGCTCAAGTCATCCACCATGACAGCTGAGCATAAAATCTACAGGATGTTCTGCGGCATATCAAAGCTCTTTTAACAGCAATTCACAAACTGGTTACCTCCATCACATCGACCAACAGAGCAAGAGATGCTCTCGTCCCATAACTCCAGCATGTATCATCACTACTTTACAGGTGCTGGATCAAGCTCTTTGAATTCTCTATCTAAGTCACATCCTGAGTTTGCCATCTTCATTTCCCATGATCACATTGCCACTCATCCATCTCCTGCCCTCAGAATAAACCAGGACATAATCCAACAACACTGGAGGCTGGAGGCCTGTGCAGCTGTATCAAGCCCCACTGCCCCAGGCTTTCCAGAACCCTGGTTTTCTTTCTTTGACTGACTTCTGGGCAATTGGGGATGGACAATAAATGCTGGGCTAGTCCGTGACACCTTCATTCTGTGAATGAATGAAAGAAATATGCAATTGTCTTTTGGAAGTAACTTCTACTTCCACAATCCACTCAGACAATGCATACCAGGTCAACATAATGATGCAAGAATATTTTACTCAATGCTATTGCATGATGGGATACATGGATAAGAAATCCATGGAAATGCACTTTCTGTGCAAGAAGTCTAATCGTAAACTTTTATTTGAAATACAGCATATAGAGTTCACAAGAGAAATCACTACTGATTGGGAAAAAAAAAGCTTCCCATTCTCCTTACTGATACAGTGAGTAAGACATGCAAACTGGCAGTTCCAGACTAACAAAACAATGGGCTAACAAATTCACAGCTACCAACTAAACTTAGTGATCACTGTCCACTTCAATGTCCACAGAGGCAAGACAAGTTGAGGTGCACAATGACTGAACAAGTGCCTATCTGAAGACCTACACAAATAGGTCACTGGAACACCATTCTTCACAAACGTAAGTCACATAAAAGGAAACAAAATTCATAACTAATTGTGATGTATATTTTCTTTTCTGATTTAATTGATAGTAAATATTCCATTTGCTATCAATAGAAGCCAGGCCAAATCACACAAACAACAATCGTAAATGATTTATAAGCCATCTGTGCCAGTTAAATAAAGTGAAAATCAAGTGGATAGGTTGGAAGTTAATTGATAAAGTGATGGCCTGATTTCAAACCAATTATTTTTTGCATGTGACTTACAGAGTTATTCAAAACCTGGCACATTTCAGCAGCAGGGTCACTGTTACAACAAGTGATTATCGCAGCATTCCAAACTCAGAGAGTCAAGTGTGCTTTTCCTGAATAAACAGAGAATGTTTCACATGCATTCACTGAATGTGTATTTTGTAAGTGAAGATGATGACATGGTGACATCTCAAGCTGAGTTATAGAAGTTACCAGCTGACCTGACATGGTCATAAAAGCACAGGTGCAGAAGATCATTTAGTGGGATCGAGATCATTCTATCAGAGAAGATTACCTTAACCCCTTCACGTGTAACCTTCAAGGACTCCCAAGCTCTCACCACTAAGACTCTCTTTAAAGATCTTCTCTAAGAATCAACCTTCAATATTTACTACTCAATGTCAGTCGTAAATATGCTCTTTATTAGCTTTATCCTTTATTTCTCATACTAAAACTGCAATTTAATGCAAAACAGTATTTTGGTTTTATTAGATGATCATGATCTCAAGGTCTCCAGGACTTGAGCATGAGCACAAATCTTTCCTGAGTGCAGTAGTGAGGAATCATAGTATTGTCAGAAATACCAGCTTTCAGATGATATATAAAATCAAGGACACATTTGATCCCTCAAATGGATAATCCCCCAAATGTGGCGATGAGCAAGGAATCTTTGACCAATACGTATCACTCAACCAGCAAGACCAATAATGAATTATTTGATAATGAATTATCTCAGTTCATTGTTATTTGTGCCATCTTATAGTGCATAAATCAACTGCTGCACTTGCCTACACAACAGAAATACTGCATGTGTTGCAATTTTCTTTTGAAACATGCTGAATGTGCAAGAGTCACTATAGAACCACAGGATTATCCTTCCTTTCTTTATTCCCACCTCAGAAATAGTTCACTTTCATCCACCTCGTTTTAAGAAGTTAGATTTCTTTCCCCCCCCCCACAACCTTTCCTTACAACTCAGCCCCATTTATCAGCCACTTAAATACATCTGCCCATCCCTTCCAAAAATTAAATGCTGTTTCAGTCAAATAGAATGTAGCTAAAAACAAAGCAAATAAAATGTGTTGGCAATCACAAAGTTGCAAAATGCAGAATTGTCTCAGAACTTGAAGCGTGCTTCAGTTTCACACTGGTCATGGTATTACTTGTGACGTTATCACTTACTGTTAAAAAGGACTCCATCACAACGTGAGATTGTAAAGACATTTGTCTCTATTTTGTTTACCTTATAATTTTTATACTATTATTCAACATAAGCAAGGAATCTGATGTGTACCGCTGATGTTCTGACTTGACAAGGGAGTTGCTACGGTTACAGCTCATCTTCACAAATATGTTGTTTATGCTGCTAGTGACATGTAGAAATAATTTTATCATATGGAATAATCTCCACATTTTAAACATTAGTTACTCAGTATGTACCATATGCTTTCTGAGCAATATATATTTTCTTTAAATGGAGGATACCTACTTCAAACTCATTTAAGACTTCTTTCCCCTGATTTTAAAGTGAAGTGAATGCAAATAAGAATGGAACAGCACTGTGAGCAAATTAATGGGTGATTAAGAAAGAGCGTTAGGGTATGACTTCAACTTTTTTAAACATTTCATTCATGTGATGAGACCATCGCAATGATGACATTAAAGGAGCAAGTTACTCAAGAGAAAGTAGAAAATAAACATTTTGAGAAAACGCAGGCTGGAGGAATGGATAGACAATTATACATGAAATACAGTATCACTGAGTGTGAGATGGGAGAAAAAAATGAGGAATGGTGTTGCGTACATTATGGAAAAACACAAAAAAGAGATTTGAGGGCATGATTTCCTGAAAGTGATACTGCAGGTGTACAAGACCAATGAAATTGTGTGTTTTATAAATATGGAATTGTTTTTAGTACAAACAATCCCAATTATGAATTTAAACAAAATATTTGCTGGACCATTTATACTGCCAAATACACTTTATCAAACGTCATGATACAAAGTACAAACGAGGGGACTATATTTGATGAGGAAAATAAAATCAGATTACTGCAGATGCTGGAAATCTTAAATAAGAACCAAAACAAAATTGGAAAAACAACAGGCCAGGTAGCATCGCAGAGTAGAAACAGAGTTAACTTTTCAGATCCATGACTGTACAGCACAGCTGAAAGAAAATAGAGATGTTCAGAGTTTTTCAGCCAGTGGAACACAGGAGAGAGTAGGAAGAGCAAAGGAAAAAGTCTTCAATGGTGTGGACACCAGGTGAGGTTACCTGACAAGATATTTCATTATGCAAAAGTCAACAAGTGTGGCAAATGAATATGGAGCACAGCGAATATTCAAACAGGTCAGCAATAGCTGGTTAAAAACCATGCAAATACAGTATGAAGGGATACAGAAAGAAGACAGAGGAGATATTTTATTGGATGAAAGACCTCAGGTATTAATACTCTTTCAACTGGATCAAAAGAATAATAATATTTAATAGCAAAACTATGAAGAGTCCCAACTACTATTGTAAATTACTGAATAGTAATTGCAAGTGGGAAATCTGGTTGGTTTTCCCTATTCCTTATCACGGTTAGCTTTTAGAAAATTAGTAGGAAACCAGTTCCCTTGGAAAACTGACATATTTTAGAAAGATTTTGTTTTATTCTTGAAATTGCATTCTGCAGCCTCAGTTAATCAAGAAAGGAAAAGAAGGGCAGCCTCCATGAACAATTTGGAAACATAGCAGGATTTTCAGTCAAGTGATTCAGTCAGGACTTTGAGCCCTGCAACCAATAAAATAATAAATGAGTCTTTAATTCAGAAAAGATGCAACCCTGATCTCATTTACATTATGGAAAGGTCTCCTGTCACTTTAAATTATGAAATGATTAATCATCTCTGGGCAGCAGTCAAAATTAGTGTGAGAATCCAAAATCTCAGGACGTCCAGTGTAAAGTCATTATACGGTAATATTAAGTGGCAATTGCAATATCGCTAGCATGCTTCAGGACAACCTGAAGCCTCTAGAGATTTATTCCAGCCTGTATATGATCATTACTTCAGTTGAAGTCTTAGTATTTTGAACTAGCAATCCTGGCTCTGTGAAAATTGACCAAAAACATGACCAAGATCTAGACATTGCTACATTGATGATCAGTTGCTATTCCATCTACAGGCCACATATGCATTGACTGCCATCTCATTCCAAATCATAATCATCACTGCATTTCAAAAACTTTACATGTCTGCAAAATATCATTTTTGAGTTGTCAAGAAACACAAATGGCAGTAACCATCTTTGATGTCACTATCTGTGTCCACTAGCCATGTAGTCTAAGATCATGAAAAGCTCTAAAATGAACACAGGTTAATAATTGACTCTGTTATTAGAATATCTCTTCATTCCAAAGCAATGGGCAGCTTGGCTAAAAAGAAGTAGATATTGGACAAGCCAGGCAATGGGACAACCACTTCATTCAGGGAACATGTTCAATTGGGTTTAGTAATAACAGCAGCTTACCAAGGCATCCATAACAGAATGGCAAGGCAGAAAGCACTGCTAAACTTGCAAAGCTAAGACCCAGAAAAAGGTTTGGCATTTAGCCCAGGTTTTTACCTCATCCTTTCGCAAATTATACAGTACAGTATTTGAGACATTGTTTACCAGTTAAGCATTATTTGGTAATTAAAATGTGGCACTCCAGCCTTCAGCTAATCGAACTCAATTCAGGCTGGAAACTGAAATAAAAGAGAATTTCCATGGTGAAGTTACTAAAGAGCACAAAGTGTTGGAGAAAAACAAATCGTTAAATTAACTCAGCAGGAAATGGGAAAGGAATGTCAACCTGGCACAAGAATGATGGATGAGAGGATTCAGAGAAGAAGCAGAGAGAACTATGCAGAAAATAGAATTATTGTTTGTAGACAAACTGAAAGACCAAATATAGATAGCTGAACACAAGTTGATCTAACCATCTAGACCTGTTAGGGGCGAGCAAGACAGTAAAGTTAAATTTGCCTAGAACGTCAGTTCTTGAAAAGCTCATTCAACTTGAAAAAACAAATTTTTTTTCATGACAAAGTCTATTTAAGATACTGATGATCACAGCTTAACAGTTCATAAAATTTCACTTACTTTAAAATTATCTTCAGGCTGTATTGCATTTAAAAGCACCTCAGTCAGCTCCGCTTTTCATAGCATCATAGCATGGCACAGTTCAGAAGGTGGTTATTTCAGTTCATCTCATTTTAGTTTCAATGTCCATTTTTATCTTAATAATTAGCAACTTTCTGAGATGAATTTTAAACATGCAATTATATACCTATTACGAAAATGTGGTCAAAAGATTTTGATTTGACATAATGCACTAATGATGTTTTCATAAATGGAAATGTCTAAAATTAATATTGTGCAATATTGGCAGAATATTTTAGGTAAAAAGATAAAATCTTATCATGAAAATCCTGTGCTATCTATTATGGCATAATTAATAATTGTATTTATTTGATTTGTGTAATTTATTTCTGTTAGCAAATCTTCACCTATCCAATGATAAGGATTCTACAACTGGCCTCAGAATCCTGACATGAGGGAGTCTTGGGAAAATTCGCAATGGCTCCCATTCGGAATTGTTTCCAAAACCTCAAAGTGCAGATCTGCAAAGGTTAGGGGAAGACAGAATTTAAACCCTTTTTACCAACTCTTCTTTGTTGTTCAATAAACCAATCAACACTCAATGTTGAAACTTGGAGAACCATAAGAATCGCAATTTGGATCATGAGATGGGTAGGAGGAATCAGCAACCTTTGAAGAGATTGAAGGGGGAATAAAAGAATAGTCTGGATTTTGTACTCATCAGCTAACCGATCTCACTGAAAGATCTAGTGATGCCTTGGACATTGATTTTCCTTTCCCTGATATTAATTTTAATCTAGCACCCATTCAAGAAGATCTTAAAGCATTCAACAATGGTGATCTTATCAAGAGAAATAAACCACCAGTCAGACTAAAGAACTCTCAGACAGGAAATGAAATACAATGATCATTTTTCACGTTTAATTAATTTCATAGAGAGTGAAATAAAGATTGGGACATAAACATCAGAAACTGAAATATCATTAATAAATACAAACAGTTGAATTTTCATAACGAATAAGACCTGATCTTACACAAACATGAAATTAGTTTTCCAGAGCCAAAGAGGTTGTACAACAATACTTCTGACTTGGTACACTTAAAAACCTCAATACAACTTTTAAGATGCAACATTTTAAAGGATTTTTGACCATGATGTTACAGTGAAAAGGAGAAGCCCTCATTAGTTTTGTATTTTGAACATCTGCCAACTGTCAAGTTTCCATGAATTAAATGTGTCAATGTGAGTATTGGCAATTTCACCATCATTACAACTGCAAAATCTGGGCTAATATAACTGCTAATCATAACAGGGACAAAGGCTACCTTCCTTTTTGATCAAAAGCAAATACTCAGGCATCAAGGATGATTGCTGCCTTCGAACAAAATCCCATTAGCAATTAATTGTGAACTGCATGGATTTACTGCTGTATGAACGTGTTGTGAATATAAACATAGAAGCCACAAGGCAATCCAATGCTCAGTGCCATCTAAACTACAGGGACATTGCTGGGTTTATCTGTGGATCAGCTTCTTTCTACTTAGTTGATTAATTTTACTGTTAATCATGTCATAGAAGATTGTCTCAAACCGGCCACTTGCCTCACGCTGTTAAGATTATGCATTGTCACACAAGTTACAAATCAGATTTCAGTGCAAATTCAGATTTTCAGGATTTAAAAAGCATTTGTTTAATCTTCACATCATATGCAAAAAAGATGCATTTAACACATTCTTGGATATAACAGTTACAATCAGCAGGTTAGCTCACTTAAGAGCCATGTGTTCAGGAATATGTACTCTTTGAAGAAATAAACTCTACTTTTGATATATTTGACATCTTGAGAGAATACTTTGCACATCATTTATAACCCAAAACATGCAAGTTTCCAAGATTAGTACATTCTTGCCATGAAGTGGGAAAGCCAACATGCCAAATGTCAGAAAAATGGAACATAGACACTGCTGTCTGACTGGGGCTATTTACACAAAAGAAAGCATGAAATAACTGGCCTTTGTTCTTATGCTTCACTTTCATTTCTTCTGCTTTCTAATGGATTTGTGTGTTTGCTTAATTTAAATAAAAGGTAACAGCCTTACAACCATGTATTGACACATAACTAATATTTAAGAGTAGTACAGGTTGTTCTACTTTCTTTGTCGTGAGTTAGCTGTAACACGATTATCGAATTGGAGACACTGTTTCTGCAGCACAAAATTTAAAACATGCGTTGGCTGTAACACAATTACATCGCCAATACTTTAAGCGCTGTTTCTAAAGCGCAATTTTTCTATAATGTGGAGCTGCACAACTACGCAACCATCAGGTGATAGAAGTACTACTTTAACAAGAAGTGAAACAACAATGTATGGTGGCACCTAACACAGTTTTGGTACCATGGATAGGCCAGAAATCAGGGCAAAGATACTACTTGGAAACCACCTAAAGTAGTCTCATCTCCATTGAGGCTATGATTGAGCTCCAAATGTTACAAGTGGCCTCAGCAGTAATGTCACAAATCATCATAACATACACACTATAGAAATGGGAGCATGTAAGGAATTAGCTTCATTCTGATGATGGATTCCCTGGGGATCATATTCCTTTCAGTGATTTCCCTCGCAGATTTTATTACCTGTTTTATTACATGTTTTTCTGGCAATTGCAAATATATAAACAATGATGAACAGGTCAAGACCTCCCGATACATCCAGCCGGTCTACACAATTATGATGCCTTTCACAACACAACATGCTTTCAGGTGGGTCAGCACGCATGTGATCTCCCGAACAAGGAAAATAAACAGATGTCTAAAAACTCAATATCCATTGGGGGACAACAAACATGAAAATTCCTCACCAATCCAACTCAGATATAGCAACTCAGCCAGCATTCAAATTATTCTGTGCTACTTGAAAATATATTTTAGTCTTTGCACAAAAGAAAAACAAATGATCTAACACAATTTGTATGTCACATTAAGAGGTCTTCATTTTTCATGCTGTCATAGAAGGGTAAAGGACTGGCTTAGGAAGAGTGTTTATAGAATAATAGTGTGGACGAGGAAAATATCTCAATGTAATAACTTCCAATCATATTGCTGTTCAAACAGGATGCAATTCCAAGAGTCAGCAATCTTGGAGTTGGAGAAAGAAAGAGAACCAGAAGCAAACTGTGGATCATGTATTAAAATTAAACTTCAAACTCTGATGAAAACTTATTAGTCCATTGTTTTAACATATTAAGGAATTGCAGTCTTGTGCATTCTAGCTTTGTTCTTCAAAAGTGTGATTGCCTTTGAGATGTATATTTAAAAATCTCAATTTTATGACGTTGCCAGGGTTGGAGGATTTGAGCTATAGGGAGATGTTAAGTCGGCTAGGGTGTTTTCCCTGGAGCTTCGGAGGCTGAGGGGTGGCTTTATAGAGGTTTATAAAATTAGGAGGGGCGTGGATAGGATAAATAGACATAGTCTTTTCCCTGGGGTGGGGGAGTCCAGAACTAGAGGGCATAGGTTTAGGGTGAGAGGGGAAAGATATAAAAGAAACCTAAGAGGCAACTTTTTCACGCAGAGGGTGGTACATGTATGGAATGAGCTGCCAGAGGAAGTGGTGGAGACTGGTACAATTGCAACATTTAAAAGGCATCTGTATGGGTATATGAATAGGAAGGGTTTGGAGGGATATGGGCCAGGTGCTGGCAGGTGGGACTAGATTGGGATGGGATATCTGGTCAGCATGAACAAGTTGGACCGAAGGGTTTGTTTCCGTGCTGTACATCTCTATGACTATAAATGTATAAAGGTCTGGAGTAATAATACACAATGTGGAGCATCAGGATGTGGAATCAAGGCAGCAACAATAAAGGCTAAGCCACTTACAACTGGTCGAGGTTCTCCACAGATATTTATGATATTTTGATCCATTAGATTTGCTTATCCATCAACAGCGTATTTCAAAATAATTAACTATGTGAAAGGCTAACACTTTGGCATAAGCTGCTGCTGAATTACAAGATTTATGGGTTGCTAACTTGGTATACTAGCAATCATCCAAATGAGAAACAAGAGTGAGTCCCATTACTCATGTTTACAAATATAAATAGCCCTTGAGTTATCAATGCCCTAACAGCAATATAAATCCATTCGGAATGATGTGGGGAATGGGTTACGATGATGGCCGAGTCCACTTAGCAGCTTGCATCGATAACATTTCCTGCTCAGTGACATCACACTCTTATTGACAGTGCTTCAAACTGAGGGCTAATGTAGACACCAAAGCCGGGGGTAATTTCACCAGTGTCATGAGATAATACTCACGACAAGTCAGTGGAAGGCCGGCCCCATATCAACCTTACAAGGAAGCCTGGTGAGGGCAGGGATTGACTAGATGAGGCTACAGTATTTTTGAAATTCTGTGTAAGCCAGATGGAGCAGGAGTGCTCCCAAAACCCTCGCCCTACCCCACAACAAACACCGCACAGGAAGTGCAGAAGCCTCCCTGGCCTTGGGCTTGCTTATCACTTGCAACACTGACATCAGCTACTGAAGATCTTGTATGACATTAATCTAACATCAAAGGATATTCCCTTGGGCTCTTGCCATGTTAAGGCTGCTGACTTGCTTTCACTGTCCCAAACCAATGGATCGGAAAGTTTCCAGACACTGTACTGTGCTAATTATACGAGATTTGGAAGTTGAAATGCCCCAAATGTCTTGATTCCTGTGGGGTACCATGCTGTAATGACAGTTTCTTCTTATTGTGTTTTTTTAAAAACTGGGAACTGAAATGAGAAAGAGCTGTTTTAAAATCCACTGTTTTAATGAATGGCTGTAGTTTTGAAAAGTAAGTAATTTTACACCTTCCTAAAGAAGGACTCATGCCCGAAACGTCGATTCTCCTGCTCCTTGGATGCTGCCTGACCTGCTGCGCTTTTCCAGCAACACATTTTCAGCAATTTTACACCTATACCAGGCAGAGTTGCACAAGTTTTTGGTGGGAAGGCAGGGGCCCGTTTTTGAGGGGGGGGTGGTGGTGTTGTAGTTTTTGTTGTCAACCAAAACGTGATTGATAACTAGTCACTGGTCCATAGACCAATGACCGAGATTTTTTGCCTACCAACAACTGCGTGATTGACTATAACGCAACTGTTGGCTTGACAATGGAAACACATTATGGAGTGAGAGAGAAGGAGACAGCAGGACAGAGCGCATGCGAGAGCGAGAGAGAGAGAGCACAAAACATTCACTGTAAACCTGAAGAAACTAGTTTATCTTGCCTGCAACAGTTGTTGTATACTCATTATTAACTGATAAGAAAGAAACTGTTTTATAAGTTGACCAGTTATCTTGTGTTTCGCAAACTAGTGAAAGCAACCTGAGAAAGACGATTGAAGCAATGCACTGGTCAGCAGAACAGTCAAAAGATCATCTCAATGATAATACCTGGGAATAAAGACCACTGAACTATCCTCCCAGTTTTCCTCCTCTGTCCATAACTATGTTAAACTAGGGTTTGTCTCTGTTTATGGAAGTGGAGTTGAAAACGGGATTACTATTTTACTTAGTAATATCACGTGCTGACTATTTACATGCAACTATAATCTGATCAGTTGCAGTCAATAGTAATACTTGTTCATCACAAACCTGATCTATGCTTTCTATCAAGTTGGGTCTGAAAGTCAGGCAAAATTGGGAATGTTAAATACTTTATAAAATCTTTAACTTTTGTGATGACTCAAATGCGCTAACTCAATAAGTCATTACAGTGTCGGCACACAGCTTCCAATCCAAATGTTTTAAACCAGTTAGAACATAGTTTAAAACAGTTAAAATAAAAACCACAAAGTTTGTACTTGGAAACAAAATGAACACTTTTTATGTGTTCTAATTTGAAGTTTCAATTTTACCATTCTCATAAAATTGACTGATAAATTATTAAGAAGTTCAACAATCAATTGAGAATTTAATTGATTGCACTGTAAAAGGATACTTTGGACTAAATGGCAACTGGAAACAAATCTGTTAGAAACTTGAAACACATTCTTGACCATAATTTTTATTAAATGAAATACAGTTTGCCATCTAGCACCTCTCATGGCTGAAATCAAGACACTGTGTGAGAATTTAAAAAGACATGAGGGGAAACGTAAGCGATTCATTTCTTCAAGAAAAATAATCAAACAGCCTTTATTATTCAAGTAAATGACCAATGTACTGTGTATTCACACACTCAGGCAGCCTTGCAAAATGACAAGCCAATTCCAAAATGGAAGTGCTATGGAGTGAGTAAGACCCGCAACTCGTATTTCAAACTTCGCAAATGTCAAATTATATTAATTTTTGACTATGACTTTTTAAAAATATTGCAGTTCATAAAGTTATGATAGCTGTGCCATTCGCCAATAAAACAAACTCTAGTTGAATCAGGTTTCTAACTAGACATTGCAGCTACTTCATACAATGGAGAAACTGTACTTTGAATGAATTGCAATCTTTAAAATATCTGGTACAAAGCCAGGTTATCAATATTTCATTTGATTTTCTTCGTACTTAGAGGAATTGCTCTTTGCTGTACCAGAAGAGGATAAGCAATGAAAATCAGAGTTATCCTCTTAGAGCACTGCACACTCAAAAGCCATGCGATGCTTACAGAACATGTTTTCCTCATTTTGATGAAAACCTACTTTGAAATCAAAGCCTTGCTCTACTATTCAGACTTAGTTTGGACATTTGAACTTTTGCAGAATTCGGAACTATTGAGGAAGCTGAATAGGAAACAGTTACATGGAACACATGGTCACTTAAAGAAGGCAGACAATATCAAATCATGCTTCTTATTTGTTTCCTTATTTATGCTCCCAATTCTTTAAAAGGCCATGGTGCTGCCAAAAAGTATTGCACTAGACTATCCCATTGCACAAGGTGCCCAAAGACAATGGCCAGCAATTGTAATTAGTATAAGCAAAATAGCAGATGGAAAACTAGTTTAAAACTCTTCAAGTTCCACCATGAGTTAATTATTGTTCAGGGTTCAGCTTTGTTAATGGTGCTGAATGTACCTAAACTCAAATCCAACTATAAGATCTCTAGTGTAACAAATCACTTCTTACTGGAGAAACAGTGAACCTGAAACAACACATTGAATGTTTCAGAAGGCTGTAAAGTCTTGATGAGCTAAACTTTATGTAAGGTGCAGCTTTGAGTGCTGCTAAAGAGAGAATTGGAAAAACTCAATATTTGGAGAATGAAGGTGTGCACAAAGTGGCTGTATTGTCTCGAGTGCCTGGAAGCCAGATGCAGAAGTGGGAAATGTACCAGAAGTGACAGGTTGGCAATGAAGCAGAGCTGAAAACTTGAAACTTAGCCCCGAATAAAACAGGATTGTTGAGTCCAGAATTGAAGATGGTGCAGTCAGCTGTTCATTGTTGTTGCAATGGCATGGAGTCATGAGAGATGCTATTTATGACTTTTGAACAGAATAGTATCTGAGAATGGCACTAGGAACCAACGTGACGTGCAATGGGTCAACAAAGGCAAGGGAGTAAGAGACAGATAATGGCTGGACAGGTATTTTGAGAAGACAGTTGACAAAGATGGCTTTGAGTGCTCTATGTAACCCCTTCACTATGTTCCTCACTTTACATCGCATGCCGAGTTCCTCATTTGAATTGAGATCCATCCTGAAGCACGAATATGACCCCTGCAGAACTTGAGAGAGTATCAATCGCTCCAGTGACTTGGCCTTCTGTGTGGTGAGTCTACCCAAAGCATACAGTAGACTGACAAAGTTTCATTTACTTCACTCAAAATCCTCAACTCACATTAAGTATTTTCCTGGTCTGTTCTCAGAAACTCGTTTTCATAAAGCAAAAGCATACAGGGTTTTCTTGAGATTTCTCCCACCCCATATCATATTATCAGCAAATGTTGACCCTAACACATATAAAATTTAGTATTGAACAAACTTTCACAATTATGATCATCTTGTGAGGAACATTGGGCAGGATAGGCTTGAATGCACTGGAGTTCAGAAGAGTAAGAGGCAACTTGAGTGAAACATTTAAGGTGGTGAGGGGTCTTTACAAGGTGAAATAGAAAGGATTGAGGCATACAGCATGGAAACAGTCCCTTCGATCCAACCAGTCCACACACATAGTTCCCAACACAATCGAGTCCCATCTGCCTGTACTTGGCCCATATCCCTCTAAATACCCATCCAGATGCCTTTTAAATGCTGTAATTGTCCCAAACTCCACCACTTCCTCTGACAGCTCAATCCATATGCGCACCACCCTCTGTGTGAGAAAGTTGCCCTTAGGTCCCTTTTATATCTTTCCTCTCTCACCGTAAACCTGTGCCCTCTAGTTCTGAACTCCCCCACTGCAGGAAAAAGACCTTGTCTATTTATTCTAACCATGTCCCTCATGATTCCCGACTATAGTTCCCTGGTTTTTCCTTACCATCTTTCTTAGTGGCACCATGTTAGCCAACCTCCAGACTTCCAGCACCTCACCTGTGACTATCGATGAAACAAATATCTCAGCAAGGGGCCCAGCAATCACTTCCCAAGCTTCCCACAGATCTCTAGAGCACACCTGATCAGGTCCTGGGGATTTATCCACTTTTATGCATTTCAAGACATCCAGCAACTCCTCCTCTGTAGAGTCACAGAGTCATAGAGATGTACAGCATGGAAACAGACCATTCAGTCCAACTCGTCCATGCCTACCAGATATCCCATCCCAATCCAGTCCCACCTGCCAGCACCCAGCCCATATCCCTCTAAACCTTTCTTATTCATATACCGATCCAGATGCCTTTTAAATGTTGCAATCGTACTAGCCTCTATCACTTCCTCGGGCAGCTCATTCCATACATGTACCACCCTCTGCGTGAAAAAATTGCCCCTCAGGTCTCTTTTATATCTTGCCCCTCTCACCCTAAACCTATGCCCTCTCGCTTTGGATTTCCCCATGCCAAGGAAGAGACTTTGTCTATTTATCCTATCCATCCTCCTCATGATTTTATAAAGCTCTATAAGGTCACCCTCAGCCTCCGACGCTCCAAGGAAAACAGCCCCAGCCTGTTCAACCTCTCCCTATAGCTCAACTCCTCCAACCCTGGCAACGTCCTTGTAAATCTTTTCTGAACCCTTTCAAGTTTCACAATACCCTTCCAATTGGAAACCG
This sequence comes from Chiloscyllium plagiosum, assembly GCF_004010195.1. Lineage (NCBI taxonomy): Eukaryota > Metazoa > Chordata > Chondrichthyes > Orectolobiformes > Hemiscylliidae > Chiloscyllium > Chiloscyllium plagiosum. The sequence continues at coordinate 91,605,349 of NC_057714.1, read as the reverse complement.
ACCAGAATTGCAAGCAATATGCCAAAAGTGGTCTAACCAACGTTTTGTACAGCTGCAACATGACCTCCCAACTCCAGTACTCAATACGCTGACCAATAAAGGAAAGCATACCAAACACCTTCTTCACTATCCTATCTACCTGCGACTCCACTTTCAAGGAGCTATGAACCTGCACTCCAAGGTCTCTTTGTTCAGCAACACTTCCCAGGACCTTACCATTAAGTGTATAAGTCCTGCTAAGATTTGCTTTCCCAAAATGCAGCATCTCACATTTATCTAAATTAAACTCCATCTGCCACTTCTCAGCCCATTGGCCCATCTGATCAAGATCCCAGTAATTTGGACATTTTTCCAGCTGTCACCATCTATTTCCCCAAATTCTATATCTTCCATGTCCTTTTCCACAGCGAACCACTGATGCAAAATACTTGTTGAGTATCTCTTGTGGCTCTGCACATAGGCTGCCTTGCTGATTTTTGAGGGGCCTTATTCTCTCCCTAGTCACTCTTGTCCTTAAGTATTTATAAAATTCCTTAACCTTATTTGCCAAAGCTATTTCATGTCCCCTTTTTGCCCTCCTGATTTCCCTCTTAAGTATACTTATACTGCCTTTATACTCTTCTAAGGATTCACTTAATCTCTCTGGTCTATACCTGACATATGCTTTCCTTTCACCATAACAGGAATATACTGTCTCTGGACTCTCGTTATCTCACTTTTGAAGGCTTCCCATTTTCCAGCTGACCCTTTACCTGCGAACATCTGCCCCCAATCAGCTTTTGAAAGGCACAGTAGAGTCGGAGTGGAGGTAGTCCAGTGGCCCAGTTTCTGCTTCTAATTCATGCTTGTACATGTTCATATGGTAACAAAATGAGAGATGCCGAGGAAATTTCATCCTCATTATGAGAAGCATGGGGAACAAATAACAATTATCAATAACACACCAGATATTCAGTTCTGCTTAAAAAAAAATCAAAGTTTCAGTTTAGATTCACTCATAAACTGAATAAAAATTACTGCTTTTATGCAGCTCAGTTAAAAATTAGATTAGATTACCTACAGTGTGGAAACAGGCCCTTCGGCCAACAAGTCCACACCGACCCTCCAAAGAGTAACCCACCCAGACCCATTTCCCTCTGATGAATGCACCTGACACTATGGGCAATTTAGCATAGCCAATTCACCCGAACTGCACATCTTTGGACTGTGGGAGGAAACCGGAGCATCTGGAGGAAACCCAGGCAGACACAGGGAGAATGTGCAAACTCCACATAGACAGTCATCCAAGGCTGGAATCAAACCTGGGACCCTGGTGCTGTGAGGCAGCAGTGCTAACCACTGAGCCACCGTGCTGCTGTGCCACTGTATTAGATAATTAGAACACCTTAATACAACACAAATCTGGTTTATCACTTCAGAAAATTCTTAATTCCAAGCTTTCTAACTGGATGTTTTTCTAAAAAAACACACTTTTGCACAAAATTAATTATTAGATTTTGATTACAAAAATTGATTAAGTCTACAGCTGTTTCAAACTTACATCCATTGATGGCTCAAAGCTCAACACATGCATTGGACTATTAAATTCAAAACAAATAATTTGCATTGAAAAGGTACTGCTTACAAATTAACATGAATTAGACTGGAATCATCATACAAGTTTCCTAGCAACTATAACATCAAATGCACCAAAAGATGTCTCATGTTATATACTTACAACAACAGATTTGGTAAATGATTACTAAATCTGGCTGTCAGATTAAATTGTTCTGTGTTGGTTAAGGTGTAAGCTTCATAAACTGTAGAAAAATAGATAAAAAATGTTTTCGTTTGTTACCAATTTCCATTAGGTCGAAAGAGTTGATAAAAATGCAGCTGCTTAAAAGTTCACAAGTGCTCTAGATCCTTTCCAGACAGTGCCGTTCTTTTGTCAGAATGCATCTGACCATACTTTAATAATGCATAAAATATTGACCAAATTTTCACAGCATTTTTAGTAAATGGCAAAAGGCCTCACAAATGGTAATAATAAGCTTGCAATTTTGCTGTCAATTCATACAACATCTCAGTTTTAAGGCTATTTAAAGAATTGCAGCCAACTGATAATAAATTGTAAAACATTAAAATCTACAATGAGAGCCAATTCGAGAAAACTCTCAGCTGAAATAGAGACAATACCTACTCAAAGAACTCAGTTGGATTACCATTGCTGACTTCATCAGCATCATCATCTTGGAGGTCAGCTTTGATTAGAAGCTAAAACGTCTGGTTAGAAATAACCGTCCTCCTCACTATCTAAGGTCTGTCCACCATCAAAAAGTACAAGTTAGGAGTGTCAGGAATTACCACATGCCTCGAGTTCTCCAATAACATTTAAAGCAGCTTGATACTGTCCAGGACAAAGCATCCAGATTGACAGACACACACCATCAACCAACTTAAACGTTCACTACCCCCTCCCCCAAATTCCTGTGCACTGCAGCAACTCGCCAAGCCTCCTTTGCTTGAAACTTCCAAACCCATAACCCTTCCTGCATGGAAGGACAAGAGTGGGAAGTACATGGGAACATCACCACCCCTAGTCACACATCATCCTGACAAGAAAATGAACTGCAGTTGCTTTATCATCATTGGGTTCAAATCTCGGACAGTTCATTAAGGAAAAGGGCGGTCACCTTCTCAAGGACCACAAATGCCAATCTAGCCAGCAATGCCTATATCCCATGAACAGAGGACCAATTTCTGTTTGTCATTTGCCAGATGCAGTTTGCAGTGTGGATACATCATAAGCTCCTATATATCTTCTTGACAACATAGGCTGTATTGCCTGCTTGTCCCTCATGTGCTGACTTACATGCAGCATAAAATGTTCAGTTATGAGGAGAAACTCCAAATGTAAGTACCACAGTTCTTTGCAGGTAATTGTCTCCTACTTCTGCTGAATATAGACAATAGTGAGAGGAACTGACCGGGTCTTTTGTGGCAGCAGGTGGGACTTAAGGATGGTGTGTTGCCTTCCTGGTGCCAGGGTTAAAGACATCACAGACAGAGTGCAGGAAATCCTCAAGGACGAAGGTGAAGAGCCAGAGGTGATGGTACATGTCAGCACAGATGATGTCGGGAAGAAGAGGAAGAACAAACTACAGCGGGACTTTGGAGAACTAGGAAGAAGGCTGAAAAGCAGGACGTCCAAGGTGGTTATCTCCGGTTTGCTTCCAGTTCCTCGGGCTGGTGAGGCCAGAAACAGGGAGATAATGGACTTGAACATGTGGCAGGGGAACTGGTGCAGGAAGCAAGGATTTAAATTTTTGGATCACTGGGGTATGTTTTGTGGAAATTGAAGGGAAAGTTAGAACAAGGGAAGTCAAGAAAGACAACTGTATCAATGAGGCAGAAAACTCAAAAAGGGATCATGCTGTAAGGCTGAGTGAAATAGGAGTTGATGGGAAGGGTGAGGGCAGTAAAAAATTTAAAATACTATATATGAATGCACAAAGCATTAGAAATAAGATGGATGAGCTTGAGGTTCTTTTGGAAATTGGCAGATACAATATTGTGGGGATATCTGAGACGTGGTTTCAAGTGGACAGGGCTTGGGAAATGAATATTCAAGGCTAGACGTGCTTTCGTAAGGACAGACTGATGGGCAGAGGGGGGTGGGGTGACCATGTTGATAAGGGATGATATTCAGTCGCTTGCGCGGGGGGACCTAGAATCAGGGGATGTAGAGTCAGTGTGGATAGAGCTGAGGAATTCTAAGGGTAAAAATACCCTCTTGGGAGTTATCTACAGGCCCCTAAACAGTAGTCTGGATGTTGGATGTAAGTTGAATCAGGAGGTGAAATAGGCCTGTCGCAAAGATGTTACTACAGTTGTTATGGGGGATTTCAACATGCAGGTAGACTGGGAGAATCAGGATGGTAGTGGACCTCAAGAAAGAGACTATGTGGAGTCCTCCAAGATGGATTCTTAGAACAGCTGGTGCTGGAGCCTACCAGGGAGAAGGCAAATCTGGATCTGGTATTGTGCAACGAACCAGAATTGATCAGGGACCTCGAAGTGAAGGAGTCATTGGGAAGTAGTGACCAAAATACAATAAGCTTCAATCTGCAATTTGAGAGGGAGAAGGTATAATCGGAAGTGACAATAAATAAAGGGAACTATGGAGCTATGAGGGAGGAGCTGGCCAAAGTTCAATGGTGCAATACCTTAGCAGGAATGACA
>NC_057714.1:91586465-91599108 GCF_004010195.1 Chiloscyllium plagiosum | reverse complement strand
TTAAAGGATTGGACATTCTGGAGGCAGGAAACATGTTTCCGCTGATGGGTGAGTGCCAAACCAGAGGACAAAGCTTAAAAATACGGGGTAGGCCATTTAGGACAGAGATGAGGAGAAACTTCTTCACCCAGAGAGTGGTGGCTGTGTGGAATGCTCTGCCCCAGAGGGCAGTGGAGGCCCAGTCTCTGGATTCATTTCAGAAAGAGTTGGATAGAGCTCTCAAGGATAGTGGAATCAAGGGTTATGGAGATAAGGCAGGAACAGGATACTGATGAAGGATGATCAGTCATGATCATATTGAATGGTGGTGCAGACTCGAAGGGCAGAATGGCGTACTCCTGCACCTCTTGTCTATTGTCTAATGCAGGATTCTTGTTGCCCAAAAATAAAGGATGGTCATAGATACCAGGTCAAATTATTTGCCATGTTTTACAGAAAATCATACAAATCTTAAAAGTTCCTGTTTTGTCTGTACAAATGTTGAGTTAGCAGATTTTAGTTGCAGCATTAAGACAAGACAAAAATAGTCTTTATCACTTTGGGAATAATAATCAACTAGGCTGTTCATGAATTTTTGATTCATTTAGAGGATCCTGGTTCACTCGCTGTGCCAGCATTTACTGACTATCCCTAATTGCCCTCGAAAAGGTACTGGTGAGCTCCATCTTGAACCACTACTCCATGTGCTGTAGATCGAACCCATGGTGTCATTAGGGACGGGGTGTCAAGATTTTTACCCAACAACTGTAGGAATGGCAATACATTTCCAAGTTAGGGTGGGAGTGGTCTGGGTGTTAATTTTGCAGATGGTGGTATTCCCATGTGTCTGCTGCCCATGTCCTTTGAGATAGAAGTGGTCATGGGAGGGGCATGGATAGGGTAAATAGGCAAAGTCTTTTCCCTGGGGTCAGAGAGTCCAGAACTAGAGGGCATAGATTTAGGGTGAGAGGGGCAAAATATAAAAAAGACCTAAGGGGCAACTTTTTCACACAGAGGAAGTGGTGGAGGCTGATAAAATTGCAACATTTAAGAGGCATTTGGATGGGTATATGAATAGGAAGGGTTTGGAGGGATATGGGCCGGGTGCTGACAGGTGGAATTAGATTGGGTTGGGATATCTGGCCAGCATGGACAAATTGGACTGAACGGTCTGTTTCCATGCTGTACATCTATATGACTCTATGTATTTGGAAGGTGCTGTATAAGGAGATGGAGTGAATTTCTGCAGTGTATCCTGACGATGGTACATACTGCTACTACTCAGCATTGGTGGAAGAGGGAGTGAATGTTTGTGGACGTGGTGCCAATCAAGTGGACTGCTTTGGCTTGGGTGGTGTGAAGCTTCTTGAATGTTGTTCGCATTGAGGAAACACATGTTATAGAGAACCTAAATGTACATTGTTTTTTCACCCTTCTTGTGATTGTACAAATCATGGGTTTTGGTGATGCCATCAGAGAAGTACTGATCATTTTCTGCAATGCATCCTGCAGATGGTAACATAGCCACTGTGCACCATTGGTAGAGGAAGCAAATGCTTAAGGTGGTCGATACAGAACCAATGAATCAAACTGCCACATCCTGGATGGTGCTCAGCTCCATGAGTATTTATGCACTTGTACTCACCCAGGCAAATGGAGCACATTCCATCCCACCCTGTCATGTACCCGAGAGATAGTGAAGAGGCAAGGCTTGGCAGAGCCAGGAGGCGAATCGCTTTATACAAAATACTTGACATGTTCTGGTTGCCATGGATTTATAAGGCTGATGGCACTGAGTGTCTGGTCAATAATACAGGTGGGCGGTGACCTCGCACCAACTTGGCAGACAGGAAATCAAAAAGCAAAAATGAAGTCAAATACATAGATTTATCTTTATTACAAATGCGTACATTCAGGTTTGCTGAAGAATTAATATTTTTAGTCAGGGAAAGGCACATCTCATTTGAGAGTGGGTTGTTGGAACTCTCTCCCTTGGTAGCTGTAAATCTGACTGAGGCTTATTTTACATGTGAATTACTTACTTAATTTTGGACCATGGCTTTTGATCAAAAGATCAAATGAATTTGCTTTAACAAGCAGCCTGGTTTCTTTGATGTGAATGAAATGGTTTGTTCTTTTACTGGAGATGACAGCACATAATGACTTGGCCTCATTTTATATTGATGTCAAAAATCTTGCTGAAGCCCTGACTTGGGGTATAAGCTGACCATGTTTACGGCTAAGAACTGCTATGCCCCCATTAGGAGTTAGCCTGTACTTTTTTTTAATCTCAATAATAGATGTTTGACTTGCCATATAAAGGTGGTATATTGAGAAAGACATTAATACAGGTCATACGAGTGAGATGTGTAGAAGGCACACCCACACATAATGGTGGAACAGGCTCCAAGGGCTAAATGGCCTACTCCTGCTCTTATATTCTACGTTTTCTATATCTGCACATAGAAAATAACAAACAGATTAGATTACCTACAGTATGGAATCAGGCCATTTTGCCCAACAAGTCCACACCGACCCTCCAAAGAGTAACCCACCCAGACCCATTTCCCTCTGACTTCTGCACCTAACACCTAATTCACCTGACCCGCACATCTTTGGACTGAGGGAGGAAACGGGAGCACCCAGAAGAAACGCACACGGACACAGGGAGAATTTGCCAACTCCACACAGACAGTCACCCGAGGCTGGTTTCGAACTTGGGTCCCTGCGGCTGTGAGGCAGCAGTGCTAACCACTGAGCCGCCATGCTGCCCTAGCGGGTCAGTCGGCAAAAATAATTAAACATAAAGCCAAAAGGCACATCATTTGCTAAACTGTCAGATAACTGAACTGCAGCAAGAGAATTTGGTGTTAATGAAAAACTGGTTCAAGAATGGAAGATGAAGACACCCAATGCCAAATGCACCAGGAAACTATCCACTGGTCTGATTTTAAGAAGCATACATTAATATGTTTCCTGGTTACTTCATCACCAAAAATTATGTATCATGTTTTAACAGAAGACCAGGGTTGCTCAGAAACTACCAAAAGTCCTCAATGCCAAAATGACCAGTTTTCAGCGATTCATCATCAAAACAGCAGCAGAAACTCAAGCACCTATTAGGTCATATCAGCAACATGGAGGAACCGTGAATGTTGATATGCTCAGCAGCTGAACTACAGAGTGGTAAAGTTCGAATGAAAACAACAGGTCACGAAACAACAAGATCCACTGTGGTACAAGCCTGCATGGTCAATGGAACAAAAGGAAAGCTTATGGGAATTTTTAAACATAAAACCATGCTGACATTCAAGTTCTCAGCAGGAGATTCTGTACATGTCCATGACAAAAGTTGGATGGATAATGATGGAGTGAGGTATAGGAAATGCATGGAATATCTGTCACACTAACTCAGCTAAAGAAGGTAGCTTATTAGTGCAGGACAGATTTCAATCCAGACCATAGAGATGTCCTCTCATTAGGGAAAATGGAGGCTGGTAGAGTTCAAACCTGAGAGTTACCACAACTCAGGCAAGGGGAGAGGCTGAGAAAGAGAATCCTTCACAGTAACCTCAGCAGCTACAGCAATTGAACCCGCACTTTTGGCATCATTCTGCATCACAAACCTGCCTTCCAGCCAACCGAGCTAACCAAACCCTACAATCCCATATAAGCCAAAACAGTAATGTCAGGTGATTAAGGTCAGTAGTTCAAGCTTTGGATGCATGACTCAAAAAAAAAATAATATTGAAGATCACTTTTGCATTCAATGGTGGGTTGATGGAGAAAAACCCTGGATAGACAGTGGAAATGCACTTGCTGCTTCGTTTGATGGGCTGCATGGTTTTCATCGTCAAACAGTGGGTTGTTATTAATGCACAAAAGTGCTGAATAGAAAAATATGTTGCTGGAAAAGTGCAGCAGGTCAGGCAGCATCCAAGTAGCAGGAGAATCGACATTTCGGGCATAAGCCCTTCTTCAGGAATGAGGAAGGTGTGCCAAGCAGGCTGAGGTAAAAAGGTAGGGAGCTCCTGACCTGCTGCGCTTTTCCAGCAACACATTTTTCAACTCTGATCTTCAGCATCTGCAGTCCTCACTTTCTCCTAAAAGTGTAGAATATCCAATTTAATGGATGGAGAGGAAGTGGATTTGTTCTGGATATATGATTCTGAAACCGAAAGTACCGCATCTGATTCAGAGTGAGATCATTGTGATGATACCATAGCTAATGTATCTCAGAATGAATTTGATTAACTTTTTGTATTGGATCCTAAAGACAAAGGGCTTGACTTTTTCTAAAACATTTTATTTGTGGTAAACATACACTTAATGAATTCATACAATCAAAGATGCCATATTATTTACTTGAAATATTTGTGGGTTTTCCCCATATTTCAAAATGCTGACCAGTGTCACCACAATTCACATTTTATACTCAGTGTACAAGCTGACCCATTTTTGGGATGGCTGTTTGAGGTTTCAAAGATCGACTTATACACTGTGATCGACAGACGCTATTCACTTATTGAATTCATTAAAGGTCAGCAGAGATCCATTTCCAAAGAAAAATGTTGGCAAGTTCTTCGAACATCTAACCTGTTAAAATTGTTTAAAAAACTGTTTTTGAATACAGTTTTCCCAATCACTTACTTGGGTGCTGTACAGTTATCTGCACACACTCAGTTTATTGCTATAAAACTAACAGAACTAACAAACACGTGTTTCTGCAGTTCCCCAAATTGATTCCCATCACATAGACCCATTCATCCATTACTCTCAGTAAATTTTGTGTTGGAAACTTATGAAACTCTCCTTGCGATTTTTTTGTCTTCAGTAAGGGAAGGTGGTACTATCGCAGACCCAGTTGATGGGATTTGGTTTCAGTAGAAGTCTAGAATTAGTTATCTATTGATGACCCTGTACCCTTTGTCGAATGTTGGAAAAGTCCCATCTGGTTCACTCATGTCCTTTCCTCTTCTGATTTACACTTGACTCCAGACCCACAGCAATGTGGCTGACTCTTAACTGCCCTGTAGATAATTAGAGAATGGGCATTAAATGCTGGCCCTAGCTAGCAACGCCCACGTCCTGTGAATGAATAAAAAGTGCAGCATAAAGTAGGGCAGATAAAATAGAGTTTGACATAGGACTAAAACCCCTATACACGCTGGGCTGGATCTGGTCACGAGGCAATTGGACTGACCCAACTCAGCTATTTGGGGGCAGGCCCGGCCAATTTCTTTGTGCTTTCTTGCAGCTAATGGGCTGATCAAAATGAGGGCTGGCAGCTCTTTAGTCCCAACAGCACTACCAGGAACAGTGGCTACTGCTCAAATTACACCTTGCTGAGAGGCTCGTAGATAGACAAGCAAATGAATAGGTGTCAGGCATCCCAGAGGCCAGTCAGGCAGGTCTTGCTGAGGAGGAACCTGGCTGCATGGTTGCTGAAGGCATTGGGTCATTAGCACAGATGTAGCCATGATCACTGATCACAGAATGTGCAATCCTCACACCTCAAACATGCAGGGAGGCTTCCCGAGTTTAACAGAGCTTTCCACATAGCACAGGCTGCAAGTGGGACCATTTGCCCCTGGGCAGGAAGGTTGTTCTTGCTAAATGCCAGCGCAACAGGAATGCAAAGGTTCCTCCAACCTCCATGTTCCTTCCAGATATTTCACTCCACTTACAACTTCTATTGTGCTTCAGTGAGCCCCGTAAATTCAACCCCACTGTCTTAACCAAAACCCCACAAAGATATTTGTGTTTCATAGCCATCACGAGTGCACAGTGAGAATTAACATGGAATTTGCAAATTCCTCGCTGGAGAAACCAAAGAATCTTTTAAGGAATGTTTAAACCATCTACGACAATTTTACAAACGATACAATGATTAAGTGGAATTGTATCAACACAAATAAAAATTTCAAATGCATTCTGGATTTTTGACCTGCCATCACAATGTAACCTCTGGATCTTGAGCCTGAATCAGTTCCAATAGAGTAAGAATGGAATTCTAAATTATTCTCTCACTACACAGAAATCTAATCATTTCACAAGTCTGGTAACTGTATTTTGGCACATTGTTTCAACAGGTTGTGAGGTGGGCAGCAATTATTCAAAAAAATCTAATGATTACACTGAGAGCAGCAAAAGACAATGAAAATGGTCAGGCTGTTGCTATTATAACAAAGGATCAAACAGTTCCTAACTTCTCACATTGCCTTCACTTTACAGATGAAGGGGCAGTTAAAAGTGGCACTGCATTTTCCAAAAGACACTGATGGCCAGTGACTATCAAAACAGAATGTAGATGGTATCACTATCAAGTAGAATGCAGAGTAGGATTTTTAATATTTCAAGGTAATATGAGCAAAAATACAAATATTTCCCGGGTTACAAAGGGGTTCAGAGTCTGTTTGCAAGTCAATTTGTACACAAGTCAAAACCAAATGCAGGACAATACAAAGCTACAGTTCATAAGTACAGGAAATATTCATACATCGGATATCTGTATGGGATTGGCATTCGCAATTTGGATATGCATACATCGGGAACACTTGTAGTGTAATTGATGTTCCTTGTCATGAAATATCAGCCTTGGAATTGGAACTGATGAAGGCCCAGGATCCAAAGGCTACATTCTGACGGCAGGTCAAAAACAGGAAACGTACTATTTCTCCCCCTATAAATGTTGCCAGATTTCCTGACTATCTCACATTTTCTGATTCTATTTAAAATTTCCAATATCTGCAGTATTTCACTTTAAGAATTTTCATCACTTGTGAGAGGTGAGGTGGTGACTAGTAACATCTGCACAAATAGATGTTTCGTGAGGAGGGAGCTGGAATTAACCGATATGCTCAAAGTGGCTGGGCTTAAATATTAAGATGGTCATTTGGCTGCAGTAATAACAACTCTCAGTTTCAATTAGAAGCTTACATTCTTGATAATCATACATGCATTAGCAAGAATACAACATAACCAATGCATCATTAAGTTTCAATACAAACTATTCCTCAAAACAGAATATTAATGCCATTAACTATTCCTCAGTTAGAAAGGCAGTCCACAAACAAAATTCAATGTGGCAAAGTTTTGATAAGTTTATACAAGCTCTGGAAAGGCTGCACATTAAGTATTCTGTGCAGTTTTGTGGTCTCCATACTAAAAACAATATATAAAGATTGAAGAAAGTGCAAAGAAGATTTACAAAAGATTGTACCAGAACAATGGCATTTACAACCTCTTATGAATGAGTGATGATCTTTATTTTTGGAAAAAGATGGCTTAAAGGGAACCTTATGGGCTGAAATTCTGAATGGACTGGACAGAGTAAATTTGGAGTAAATGTTTTCACTTGGGATGGAATCCAAAACTTGGGGCCATAAATCTGAAATAGCTACAGGCACAGTGCCTTAGATCTATGTCTCTCAGGATCAAAGTTGGGCAACCGAGTGGGCCACGTCATTGGCAGTTCAGGTCAAGATGGGTCAGGTGCGGACAAGGATCACTTGAAGCACAGCATACAGCAGTGTGTGAAGCTAATAACTCGTGTGGGGCCAGATAGTACTAATACAGGGCCGAATTGAATTGTCCAAGTAAATTTTTTTTATTTCACTCGATTATAATTGATCCGCGAAAGTTTATGTAAATATCCAGTTTTTGCGGAACCAAATTTGAAGCACTCTTCCTGAACTAATAAATCCATTTGGGAAAGAAAGGGACTTTTACTCAGAAGCAGTTACAATGTGGGTCATGTTTCCATGGAAGTGATTAGGGCAAATGGTTTTGATCCTTCCAAAATGAAATTAGATGAGTGCAGAGAGAAAAGGGCATCAAAAGAAATGCTGAAAGATGGAGATGAGCAAGTAAAACAGGAGACGTTTTGTATGGCGTATTACGATCAGCAAAGACTATTTGGATTGAATGGCCTTTCCTGTCCTATAAATCCCATAAAATGCAAAATGATTGAACGATATAGTAAGTACTTAAATGTCCTCCCAGCAAAGCAGTTTCACGTGGAGTCAAGTCTAAGATAATGTGTGCAATGAACTATGGCAACAATTTTCTTTAACAAGTGTGTAAAAGTTGACACTAAGCCTGAAACACTGTCCACACAAAACAAAAAATATCCAAGATCCAAAGTTTGAAGCAAACAGGCCTCTCCTGGAGCAAACAGCCTCCAAAAGAATCCACTTGACAGACCGCCCAAAGAGACATTCAACCATTAAACTCTAAAACTACATTTTAAAAGAATGTGAGCATCTTTTATTCTTGCAGGCACCAGATGACTAAGAAAACCAGCTGATAAAAAGCAGACTTCATGTGTGCAACATGATATTTCACCCTTTGCGTACATGCAGATGACAAATCTGACAGGATGCAGAAAACAACATTGATCATGTGCAGGAAAGCATGACATCTTGCTGTTTAGGGGCCTACATTTTTTTTAAAAAAAGGAAAGAGAAACAGATTTGCATCTGTGTAGTGCCTTTAATAACCACAGATGCCTCACAGCATTTTACAGCCAAAAAAGTACCTTTGGAGAACCATCACTTTTAACACAGAAGACGTAGCAGGCCAAATGACACACCACAAGCTCACGAAAACATGTGGCAATGTCCAGATGATGCTGATTCAGAGATGAATATTGGTCAGGACACCAGCACGATTCCCCCGTTTTTCTTTTAAATAGCGCTAAGGGATTTATTAAGCCATCTGAGGGGTCAGATGGATGTTTAAATTTAACATTTTGTCAGTAAAATAACACATCAACAGTACAGCATTCCCATAATACTGCAGTGGAGTGTCAGCTTTTTTTTCCTGCTCTAATCATTCTCTAGGATTTGAACCCACAACCTTCTAACTCTGAGGGAAGAGTTTTACTAATTGAACCATGAGCAATACCAAGTAAAGCTTTTCATTTCTCAAAATTTATCAGCTTCTGCAAATTCCATCAATCATTGGTTCCAAATTGATTACTAGCAGAAATAAGTCACGGGGGTGTAGGAGATCTGACGTGGCTTTAACTGTGGTGGATAAGGAGAGTTTGTGGTGGGGGGGGAACATTCTGAGCTAAAGGCCGCCATTATTTCAAATACATGTGTAAATGTGCAGTAATTTCTCACTCCAATTACGTTATATGAACTGGTAGCTGCTTACAAAAAAGACTTTTGTGTTACTTGGTGCTGGAAAAGCCCTTTCCGTCTATAAAAGAAGACACTTCCGCTCCTAATTGGAATGGGCTTTATATAAAATTTAAATCAATTTCTGGTCATAGTTAGTAACAGCACTTTCCCAGGTGGCTGCAAAACCAGATCAGCTTAGAAAATAAAGAGTAGCGTGGATTCATGGAAATTGAAAACTCATCATCTCTCAGTAACTTAATGCCTTTCCATTGCGGCTAGGTATCCTCAGCGCAAGATATTATACTGAATCAAATGCTAATCCAGCCAACAATGCCCATATCTCCACAAGTGAATTAAAAAACATCAAGGGTGGACAGTAGTCATTACTAACATGCAGTGTTGATGAAACTGACCTATTGCTGCAAGGGAAAGTCAAATTTCAACCAAACTGAAACATTTCATGTCCAGAAAAGTGACAAGTAACATTTGCCATAGCAAATGCCAGGCATTGACCATCTCCAAACTAACCATTGCCACCTGACATCCCCTATCACTGAATCCCCTATCACTGAATCCCCGACTATCAACATCGTGGGGGTTACTATCTATCAGAAACCCAACTAGACTGCCATTCAAATGCAATGGCTACAACAGCTGGTTAGAGGCTAGGAATCTTGTCGCAAGTAACTTTCCTTATTCCCAAAGCTGAAAATGTGTTGCTGGAAAAGCGCAGCAGGTCAGGCAGCATCCAAGAAGCAGGAGAATCAACGTTTCGGGCATGAGCCCTTCTTCAGGAAACGTCGATTGTCCTGCTCCTTGGATGCTGCCTGACCTGCTGCGCTTTTCCAGCAATACATTTTCAGCTCTGATCTCCAGCATCTGCAGTCGTCACTTTCTCCTCCTTATTCCCAAAGCCTGTTCATCACAAAGGCTCTAATCAGGAGTGTGACGGAACATTCCTCTCTTGCCTGGAACTCCAAATATGCTCAAGCAGCTTGACACCATCCAGGACAAAGCAGTCAATTTGATTGGCACCACATCCACATCCTTCACCATCAATGCTCAGTAGCAGCAGTGTGTACAAACTACTGCAGAAACTTACCAAGTCTCATCAGAAAGTGCCTTCGAAACCCACAACCACCTAGAAAGACCAGGTCAGCAAACACATGGGAACACCAGCACAAGCAAGTTCCCCTCCAAGTCACTCAGCATCTTGACTTGGAAATATATCATCATTCCTTCAGCGCCATTGGGTTAAAATCTTGAAACTCCTTTTCTAACAGCATTGTGGGTTTACTTAAAGCTCATGGACTGTAGTGGTTTAAGAAGGCAGCTTACAACCACCTTCTCAAGGACAATCAAGGATGAGCAGTAAAATCTGGCCCAGCCATCGATGCCCACATCCCATGAGTCAATTTATTAAAATTTGCATTGCTGCATCAGTCTAAACGTTTCTTGATTGCATTTCATAGCTATCTATGTATTTTTCTCCTTGAATACCTCTACTGCTGCTCCACATATTTACCAACTGACCCCAACCTATGACCTTCAGCTGTTCTCTTCTATTTGTTTGAAGTCCATTAAATATTTTCCAAAATAAATGCAAAAGTACATGGCACTTAAGTTAAAAAAAAGGTCTTTTCAGAAATTCAGAATGGCTCCAAGCACTTTACAACTAGTCAAGTATCTTTGCAGTATAATCACTACTGTTATGGAGGAAACACAGCAACCACGTTGCACTCACTTGTATATCGTGCCAACCAGCACAATATCAGTATTTCAATATTGGCCTCATTCCAGCCTCTGCTTTTAATACATCCAAAGGCTCCAGCTACACTCTAAGTCTGGCATTTTGGACATGCAATTTTGTTTTAAGACAAAGCATTGGCAACATTAACAGTCACACCAATGTCAAATCTGCAGTCCAAAGCATTTTCTTTCAAACATAGCAACTCTCCAGGTATTTTTTAAGCCAGTGATTCACAGAAAAAGCATAGTACAGTAATCCATTTATTGTTCATCCCCAGTTAATGTTTAGTACTGAACTGCACATTCGCACACAATGCAGTTTTCAGGACTGAAACAAACGTAATCACTCGTAGTCTATTCTCTTTCATGAATGCACTTCACGGATGAATAGTTCAGACATTGGCAAAGTGAAAATTGATAACTTTTTGCTTTGAACACGCAGTCGACAGACACTAATGTCTGAGGGGGTCAGAGAGGCCATGGTGGTCTAACAACCTTCCCACGGTGGTTACTGGATCAGAGTTATATTTTATTCACGGCCAAGAGGAGAGACACACATGGCAGCATTATTTCTTCCACCAGAAGAGGAATTTACTAATGCCTAGCAGGCAACATCAGTGATATATGATTTTCATTGAAAAACAGGGGGAGAAACACATGCAAATCCCTGAACTCCAAGCAGTAAAATGGAGTTTGATCTGGTCACTACATCAGTGATGAGGACTTTCCATACCTTTCCTGAATTCTATTTCACACACACATTTCCAGCTCAGATTCAATTTGGTGAATTTACTTGAAGACTCAGCTTGCTCAGCAATCTGTCCATGAGCTTGTCCTTTTATTAAAATCAGTGCTTAGCAATCAATCGCTTTCAATTGAGTTCAGGTCACCACCTCAGGTTCTTTCTGTGACCTTGGGCGGTAGGTACAGCAATTGAGGAAGTAACGTCTTCAACCCAAATTCACTTGCAATTTCCTGCTAAAGCCATTGCAGAATGGCTTTACACTTCAGCAAGTTTTTTAAAAAAAATACTCATTCACAGAAGTGGTCTTCAATTTATTGCCTACCCCAAGCTGCTCAAGAAGTCTTTCCAATGGAATTACAGCTTCAAAGATCAACAAATGTATTACTGCTAGTTAGTTAAATTGGCTTTCTTGATTTATTGCGTCGGATATTTCAGTGCCGATTGTGATAAATAGGTTTTGCCAGTATTTCATAGCAAAAGTTACACATGGGGATAGAACTTTGATTGGGGAAAACACTTCCACTTGCATCTGCTGCAGCTCATGCGCTTTTACATCATTAGTTTTTAAGTTTACAGCACGGAACTAAACAAAAGGTTGCAAAAAGGTCATTCCATCAATCTCACTCACTGCTTGCATCATTGCTGACCGGTTTACCTTGGCACATGCAACTGGTTTTCAAACTGAAATCCCCAGGGTAACCAGATTTCTGAATAGTTTTACATCCTTGTTAATTTACAAGCACTTTGTTCCCATGCTGTAGGTCATTATTTCTTTCCTGTAATGATTGCACACTCTTTTCCTTTTGGGGACAGGAAAATAAAGCTTTGTTTGGGTAGTGCTAGTTGGGACTTAGCTGGAAGCACACTCCCCTCTGAATCAGAAGTTAGAGGTTTTAGATTAGATTAGATTAGATTTAGATTAGATTAGATTACTTACAGTGTGGAAACAGGCCCTTCGGCCCAACAAGTCCACACCGCCCCGCCGAAGCGCAACCCACCCATACCCCTACATTTACCCCTTACCTAACACTACGGGCAATGT
>NC_057714.1:91508205-91585291 GCF_004010195.1 Chiloscyllium plagiosum | reverse complement strand
GGCGTTTGGTATGCTTTCCTTTATTGGTCAGAGTATTGAGTACAGGAGTTGGAAGGTCATGTTGCGGCTGTACAGGAGATTGGTCAGGCCACTGTTAGAATATTGCGTGCAATTCTGGTCTCTGTCCTATCGGAAGATGTTGTGAAACTTGAAAGGGTTCAGAAAAGATTTACAAGGATGATGCCAGGGTGCTGGATTTGAGCTACAGAGAGAGGCTGAACAGGCTGTTTTCCCTGGAGCGTCGGAGGCTGAGGGGTGACCTTATAGAGGTTTACAAAATCATGAGGGGCATGGATAGGGTAAGTGGGCAAAAGTTTTTTCCCTGGGGCCGGGGATTCCAAAACTAGAGGGCATAGGTTTAGGGTGAGAGGGGAAAGTTACAAAAGAGACCTACGGGGCAAAATTTTCACGAAGAGGGTGGTACGTGTATGGGATGAGCTGCCAGAGGAAATGGTGGAGCTGGTACAATTGCAATACTTAAGAAGCATTTGGATGGGTATATGAATAGGAAGGGTTTGGTGGGATATGGGCCGGGTGCTGGCAGGTGGGATTAGATTGAGTTGGGATATCTGGTCGGCATGGACAGGTTGGACCGAAGGGTCTGTTTCCATGCTATACATCTCTATGACTCTATCCTGGCCAACATAATCAACATCACTAAGAAGGAGAGCTGCTTAATCCTACATTGTTTGTGTGCGGGAATTAGCTGCACTGCATTTCCTGTATAACATCAGCAACTCGACTTCAAATGTACTTGCATGGTCATAAAGTGCTTTGTGTCATTCTGAGGTCATGAAAACAAGGACTGTGTAAATGAAAGTCTTTTCTGTTTCTCACCAACTTTCAAAGTTAGTACATGACATCTCAGTAAATGTCAATAATTACATGGGATCCCAAAGCATTTGCAATTTACAGGACTACCTCTACAGACACAAATCTTTGAACACCACAATGCATATGACTGCTGGTTACCAAATTTAAAGTAGACAGGCAGAAGGCTGGAAGAACACAGCCAGCCACACAGTATCAGGAGTTGGAGAAGTCAACCCGAAACATCAACTTGTCCACCTTCTGCTGTGTTCTTCTAGCTTCTTGCCTGTCTACTTTGGATTCTAGCATCAGCAGGTTTTTTTTGTCTCTATTACCAAATTTAGCCAATTTTTTTAAAAAAATCAGTCAAACTATTCGTTAAATGCATCAGCCATTCAGCTGCTGGCCTCTTTGAGCAGACCTGTCAAATTCAAACAAACCCGAGATGTGAGATTTCCCATTAATTGTAAAATCATAAAAAAGGGATAAACCTGTATCTGACTCAAAAAGTTAAATAAGTCTCTCATTCCAGAAGGACAGTAATGTCATCACTATGGCACAGGGCCGTAAACCAAGAGCTTCAATCGCACCACGGCAAATTGTGAAACTAAATAAACTGAAAACCTGCTAAATAAAAGAAATTTATGTGTATGTTTGTAACTTGTTATTAAAACTTTAATTGGTTCAGTAATGTGCATCAGCAAAAGCTTCCCCCATCCCCACCCCCATCACTGGATCTGGCCTACATGTAACCATGCTGGTGGTGTCCTTTAATGTCCTCTGAACAGGCTCAACAAGTCACTCAACTGTATAAGCAACTATTTAGAAGGTTCCAAAGCAATGAGGGCAATATATGCACCCAATCCCACTTGTTCAAACACCCAGGTTGTTTGGAAAAATAATATTAATAATAAGAAGCACTTCACAGAAAAAATAGCAAACATCTAGCTGAATAGCAAACCTGCCTAAAAATCTGATTAATGATTGCTGCAGTCAGTCATGTAAAACTTGTGATTGGCCTAAGGGAATCTTTTGGATTTATGGTACAGTATAAGTAATCTGAAGATCAAGAATTCAATAAGACTGATAATTTGTGGCATGGTTCCATGAGGATCAAAGCAGAGCTACTGGGTTGTTGTAAAAACCAAACTGAGTCGCCAATGTCCTTCATCCTCCTCCCCCACCCCCTCCCCCCAACTATTCTATTCGCACATCATGTGATTGACTCTTAATACTATTTTACATGGCCAATGAACCACGCATGAGCAATAAGTATGAGCCTGTTGATTACTTTGAAATTACAGGAAGAGCATGATTTTTAAAGCAGCAGGCTAGAGGGGCTGAACTGCCTACTCCTACTCAGAGTTCTTATGCTCTTACAATATTTGAAACTATATAAATGATGAAAATAAAGAGCCAGAAAATAATAGCAGATCAGCACAAAACATTGGGTATCAAGAAAGGTGCAGCAATAGTTGGCATTATAATCTTCACAAGCTGTTTTCTCACCTCTGCCTCCCTGCCAGACAGCAGAATTCTTGCAAGAAGATTTATTAACTTTGCCATGTGGCACAAGTTACAAGTAAAAGCTTTTCCTCTGACACGCTGCAGTTTGAGAACAGATTTCCATACACATGAGGTCATTATTCTCAAACAAGGGACTGATGTTTAGTTTGAGTATGTTGGGGAAAGGCTGTTTTAAGTGCAGAAAGCTACCCTTCCAGTTAAGTTCTCTGGTTTATCAGTTTCAGTTTTGTACTGCAATCATCCAAACCATTGATTCCATTCATTATTTTCAAGTTTTGGGCAGTAAACCCTCTTCTCTGGTCTACCGTTTTCTATTCCGTGGAAGTCTGCTTTCAGCATCAGTTCATTTGTAAAAACTGTACTGTTAAGGGATGGAGGGGGCAGCAGGAGAGACATCGACTGAAGCCAAAACCATGTTTTGGTACCTGTCCATCTGCTCTCACGAGTGCCACCATGTGCAGGTTCCTTTCAGCCAGTCTGAAAGCTCACTCCCCTCTTGCAGTCACTGCTAAGTTTCTGTTCAAAACTAATTATCTTTTGAGTGTACAAAACTATGCTTTCAAACTAATCACATCTCGGTATGACTTGCTACAGTCCACATTCAACAATATAAATATTAACTTTTGTAAAATTCCAGAAACATATTGCTAAGACTTACAGGAAACCTTCAGCTCCCCTGAAAAAAATTATTGCAAAAAGTGATTAGTGAAATTCAAGATCACTCAATATAGGTTAATGGCCTTGAGATTCAATGTTAGACTTTCATTCTTAAATCTCAACTAACGGTTATTTCTAGTGCTTGATCTGAGATGATCCAACTTGGGGTTAGCTTGCACTTTTCACTGCATGTCAGTCTTTTAGGATGGTTACACTAAGTTTAGAAATGTTATGTGCCTTGTGGATCAGATCAAAAAGAAACTAGCATCATTTCTCAGGTAAACATTGACTTCTTGATATTCCTCTTTTCATGTCACACTCTGAATCACTTACACACAAGGCTGCAGATTCCACTTGGTTTAAAGCATTTCCAAAGTGTTGGCTCTATATTTGGAATAGACCGGTAATTTGAGTTGGAGGCTCCAGTGCAGTGGAGAGGAGCTGCATGGTGCCACTTGAGGGGTCAATCAAGGTTCAGCCAGCAAAGTTTCTGTTTCAAACTCAGCATCAATTGAAAAGCAGCAAGTTCTCACCATATACAGTACTGCCTGTGTTCCTCTCCAATATGACAACAGAAGTAGACTGGTCATCAATCACACTCATATGACTGGAACAAAACATTTTTTAAAAATTTACTCACAGGAATGCTAGGCCAGCATTTATTGCCCATCTCTAATTGCCCAGAGGGTAGCTGTGGGCCTGGAGTCACATGTAGGTCAGACCGGGTAAGATGGCAATTTCCTTCCCGAAAGAACATGTGAACTAGATGAGATTTTCCTGATTATTCACAATGGTTTCATGGACATTGTTGACTTTCCATTCCAGATTTGTATTGAAATCAAATTCCACCACCTGGATCAAACCCAGATCTCCAGCACATGACCTGGGTCATGGGATTCCATTTGGCCATTGCCTTCCCATAATGGTGCAGAATGGCTGCCATTTTCCAACACAGTCCGCCAAAATGACTTCAGTTAGTTAAGCAATTATGTATGCAGCTCTTTGGTCATATACAAAGACAGCTAAAAGAAAAATTAAGTCACTTCAGTCACGATAATTGAACTAATTTTCAAATATTGATGAAGCACTGCAATTTTATTCCCCAACAATTACTGGACGTGAAGTTTTATAGTCACAGAGGCACAGGAGCACTCAAGTAGTCCCCCAGGGAAATATTTGGCCTTCCCAGCAGTGATTGGATCCCCCTCCACACACACATGCATATGCACACCTCTCCAGGCTTTTGGTCCCACAAATGTACAGCAACATTCACCCGGAATAATTGGTATGTCAGGTAGCAAGCAGCATTTATCAAAACTCTCAGCCAAGAACAGGCAACCAGTTAAAATTTGGCATTACACAGCTCAATGTCCAGGAACTTTCGGTTGTGGGAACTGGGGGCTGCTAATTACCTAGGTTCTGATGGTCTTCGTCACAAGGTCTGAAAACAACTGGCAACTAAGATAGTTGATACACTGGCTCTAAGATGAATGATGAGAGTAGGGCAATGGATGATGTCTATCTGGCCTTTAGCAAGGCTTTGACAAGGGCCCTTTTGGCAGGCTGATACAAATGGTGAAGTCACATGGGATCCACAGTAAGCTGGTAAGATGGATACAGAATTGGCTTCGTCAAAGAAGACAGGCAGTAGCAGTGGAAGGGTACTTTTCTGACTAGAGACTGATCTTCATCAGTCAGGGCATAGAGTATAAAAGTTGGTTAGTTATGTTGCAGTTGTATAGTACTTTAGTTAGGCCACATTTGGAATATTGTGTATAGGTCTGGTCACCACCTAGCAGAAGAATGTAGAGGCTTTGGTGAGGTTACAGAAACAGTTTACCAGGATGTTGCCTGGTTGAAGAGTATTAGTTACAAAGAGAAATTGGACAAACTTGGTTTTCACTTGTACGTCAAAGGATGAAGGGCGACCTGATAGAAGTTTACAAAATTATGAGGGGCATGGATAGAATAGATATTCAGTGTTTTTTTTCCCTGTTAGAAAAAGAAATGTAGAAACATCAATTACTAGGGGACATGGGTTTAAGCTAAAAGGGGAAAGTTTAAAAACAGATGAGACAGACAGGTTTTCTTTTCCCCACAGAAGGTGGCAAGTGCCTGGAATGTGCAGCCAGAGGAGCTAGTGGAGGAGAAAGATACAACTGCAACATTTAAGAGGCATCTTGGCAGATACATGAAAAGGCAGGGAATAGAGAGAGACAGACCACATAGAGGTAAAAAGTTTTTAGCTTGTAAAGGCATTGTGTGTTGTCGCAGGCTTGATGGGCCAAAGGGCCTGCCCCAGTACTATACTAATCTTTGCTATCATGTGAGGAACTGAAAATAAAAATAGGTGGCTCTTGTCCTCATGTATGAAGCACTGAAAGCTAGTGTGCATTTACAACAGGTAATAAGGAAAAGAGATGGAATTTTTGCTAAAGGAATAGTTGGGAAGTGAAGCCATACCTTGAGTACTTCATGTAGTTTGGTCCCTTTATTTGAGGGGGCAGCTCAAAAGGTGGCTCACTAGATTGATTCCAGAAGCAAGGGCTTTATCTCATGAAGAGAAATTGAGCAGTTTAGGCCTAGATTCTCCTGAATTTAGAAGAATGAGAGGAAGTCTTATTAAGATTTCTACAATGCTAAGGGGAAAGACATTTAAAACACATTAGCCAATTTTTTTTCTCTCAGATGTTTGGGAGTTTGGAACTCTCTTCCTGAAAAAGGTAGAGAGAGCAGAGTTTTGACTACTTTTAAGGGAAGAGGTAGATACATTCTTGTTTAGTAAGGGGTTGAAAAGTATCAAGGTTTGGTGGGAAATGCAGATTTGAGGTTACTATGTAGTCAGTCATGATCTTATTGAATGGGAGAGCAGGTACAAGGGGCTGAATGGCCAACTCCTGCTGTTTGTTTCTTCAGACTAACCCTTTGTTCTCTCTTCTTTTGTCAATATATAATTCACCGATAATCTTTGGGCACTCAAAAGAATTCAGAAGTATTTGCATTTTCCAAATCATTCCATTAAATGTCTTCTAATACAGAAAGCTTATTTAACTACTCCAGAAAGATCAGATTACGTTTTGTTGTGATTCAAGCCCAATACTGACTTATCTGCCAACACGCACAAACAATGGTCAAAGAAGATAAAGAACAGCAATCAATGCTGATGGCTGTGTGGCAGCATGGTGGCTCAGTGGTTAGCACTGGTGTCTCACAGTTCCAGGGACCCAAGTTCAATTCCATCCTCAGTGGATTGTCTATAGTGGAGTTTATGCATTGCCCCCATGTTAGGTGGATTGGCCATGGTAAATTGCCCATGGCGTGCAGGGTTTCAGGGATCAGGGAGGGGGATGGTTCTGGTGCAGATGCTCTTCAAAGGGTCATCATTGACTCAATTGGCTGAACGACCTGCTTCGACTTTGTACAGATTCTATAATTCCTATGAAAAAGTTTCTATGAATTGAAATCTTAACTCATCGAAAGTAGATTTCACTTAAACTTATAACCCCTTCCACTGCAGTATATCAAAGACAGTGATTTTGAAATGAGAGCCAAACTGATTAAAAAACGTGTTCTGACTGTCACAGTGTAGCTGGAAATAAAGTATTTATATTTAAATTGTAAGCCAAACAGGCTATGGTTGCTTGTTATGAGCAACATATTAAAAGAATACAATATTTTTAAAAATATGAAGCATGAATCTGAGTTTACAAAGGTTTGACTGCTCCATACAGTCCTTCACAAATGTACCATAACACAATGATGAAGTTCCCAAGTAGCTAATATTTTAAACAAAAACAGAAATTGCTTGAAAAA
This sequence comes from Chiloscyllium plagiosum, assembly GCF_004010195.1. Classification (NCBI taxonomy): domain Eukaryota; kingdom Metazoa; phylum Chordata; class Chondrichthyes; order Orectolobiformes; family Hemiscylliidae; genus Chiloscyllium; species Chiloscyllium plagiosum. Next base: position 91,578,484 of record NC_057714.1, on the reverse strand, counting down.
TTTAGCAGGAATGGCAGTATCTGTGGACAGCAAACACAATTAAAATTTCGGGTCCAGTGACCCTTCTGCAGAACACAGATGCTGCCAGACATGCTGAGTCTTTCCAGCAATTTCTGTTTTTGTTTCTAATTTCCAGCTTCCGCAGTTCTTTGGCTGAACCTATATTTTAATGCAGGCAGAACATGGACTAAGCTTAAGCACCATAAGACAGACCTGGTTACAGGACCTGTTTGTGTCTTAATTAAGGAGCATGAGGGAAATCTGGGAGAAATGCAAGGAGCAAGTGTGGACAGCTGCGAGCTGTGTGCGCGCGTTGGATTATCTAACTTGAGAAGCTGAGACAAACTGTTGGGATTTGTTTGAAGAACAGAGAACAATGCAAGATAACTATTCCAGCACAGAAGGAAATGGCATGTTTATTCACATTATTCGTGTATAAATATTAACTGCTGATTCCTTCCTTTACTCTTCCCTAAGGCAGAATTTCCCATTCCAAAGGCTCATCTGAAATCTGGACTTCACTGTATGGGAGATGACTGGCCAATCTTTTCCCCGCACATGACAACATGTTAAATGACTACATGTGCAGTCTACACAATAATGCGGTTCTGCATCTGATCACTGCAAGTCTTAAACTAGATTACACAGGTACACTTGGCACCGACTTACTGCACACAACCAAATAACACAGGGCCCTCAATGCCCTCATGTGGAAGGTGCAGGGTGGGTCCCTGTTATGAAGTAGATGTTATTACACAAGTCCTGAAAAATCCGCTACTTATAAGTGTATTCTTCTGTGAATGCAGTAGCAGACAATGTTGCAGAACATATTCCCAACAAATTCAAGTAAAAATCCTGCAAACTCATATGACAAAATTTGGAATCTGACTTGTTCAGTCACTGTGGCATTCACAATCAAAGAAGAACCAAAATGTCTTGAGATCACACCTCCCAACAATAGTATCATGAAGCTATTCCAATCGCATAATTTTGTACAATAACTGGCCTATATCAAAACCACAAACCCATAGTCGTCACCATAGCAACATGCACCACTGCATCCAATTGAATTCTGTTTCGCAGAAACAAAAATAGACGTGTCGCAGATAAGATCACGGAACTATGATACCAGCATTGTCTGATTACATTTTAAAAACACTCAAACATAAAAGGGCTAGAGATTTAATTTTGTTTGCCTATTATCTGAATGTCTCAGGAATTCATTCATTAAATATGAAAAAATCCCAGCACACCAATGTTTAATATAGATTGGTATAGACAGTGTCCATGCATCATTGGATTGCACTCAAATCCTTTACGTACATGTTAGCCATATTGCTAGTTACTTAAAAAGATCCATTTAAAAAGGGACCATGCATTGCCAGAAACTGCTACATTAAATCTTGTATGTGCATGCCTGTTGCACATTAATCTTTGAAGTACAAAGTTCAACGTTGGCAAAGTTGTTGTCAACTGCAAAGGATCTTTCAGAAGGTGCACTGGGAATGCCAACACAGCACATCAGATTTGGATACAATCCTTTGCTTTGAGGAAGAGGAAGACTGGAGATTAACAAAGCTTGTGTGCACAAGCACACCACTTGACCATCAATGTCATCCCTGCCTCAGTTGTTACTCCTCTCACCTTAGAAACTGATTTGAGACACACTCGAGGAGAGCAAGTTTGTTTCTCAATCACCATATTGAGAGAGTGCTCACGACAGGAGGCTTCACCTTTTGAATGAGCAAAGACCTTTCTGCCATCTCTGCTGGACTAAAACAACCTATAAAACTACACTGAAGAGGAGCACGAAAATTATCACCAGAGTCCTGGCCAATTATCTATCACTCAATTAACATCACAAACAAAAACATTACCTGCTCATTGACAGATCAATGTTTGTGGGAGTTAATGTGTACATTAGTTGCATTGTTTACTCCAATGACAACAGTGGCACATTTCAAAATATTTCATTGACTATAAAGTGTGTTGAGATAACCAGCAGTCATGAACAACAGTACATAAATGCAAGAGTTTATTTTCTTAAGAATAGTCAAGCCCATTTGTAGGTTACTCACTTACTTATCTTCTTGGCCATCATTGGTGCACAGTCTGATAAAAATGAAACAATCCAAAGAAAAACTCTTTTGTCCTTTAGATCATGAAGGCATATATTCACCACCATACTGCAAGCAACAACTGGGATGAAAGAGTTCTGGATTAGTGGTGCTGGAAGAGCACAGCAGTTCAGGCAGCATCCGAGGTGTAGTAAAATCGACATTTTGGGCAAAAGCCTTTCATCAGGAATAAAAGGCAGAGAGCCTGAAGCGTGGAGAGATAAGCTAGAGGGGGGTGGGGATGGGGAGAAAGTAGCATAGAGTACAATAGGTGAGTAGGGGAGGGGATGAAGGTGATAGGTCAGGGAGGGTGGTGGAGTGGAGCAGCACCACTCCCCACCTCTTCCTCCACTACATTGATGACTGCATTGGCGCCACCTCGTGCTCCCACGAGGAGGTTGAGCAATTTATCAACTTCACTAACATATTCCACCCTGACCTTAAATTTACCTGGACCATCTCTGACACCTCCCTCCCCTTCCTGAACCTCTCCATCTCCATTAATGATGACCGACTTGACACTGACATTTTTTACAAACCCATTTAATCAATTTAATCCACAATTTAGCTGGGACCAGCTGGGCAGCAGATGTTCACACCCTGCGGACAGCAGTCACCTAGGTCCTTGTTTACTCAGTAGCGCAGCAGTGTGAGCAGGAAGTGTACATACCAATCTTGAGGCCATGCAACTGAATCACAGGAGGGCTGCAATAGTCTGCCTCTCTGTCCTTGCCTTACCCATATCTTGTCACTATGATTCAGAAGAAAAGCAACAATACTCCAACAATAAACAAGTAACTCAGATCTGCCTGTTAATGGAACAGCCCAAAATCTCATAATCTCAGTACTCTATAGCACAACCTCAAAAGGCAACAGGAAGTGCAGGGATCCCCTGTGGCCGTTCCCCTCAATAATAAGTATGCCGTTTTGGATCCTGTTGGGGGGGGGAAGCTGAGCGATGTACCAGGGGAAAGTTGTAGTGGTCAGGTCTGCCTGTTAATGAAACAGTCCAAACCCCCTCCCACTCTGCCAAGGACATGGAGGTCCTGGGCCTCCTTCACCGCCGCTCCCTCACCACCAGACGCCTGGAGGAAGAACGCCTCATCTTCCGCCTTGGAACACTTCAACCCCAGGGCATCAATGTGGACTTCAACAGTTTCCTCATTTCCCCTTCCCCCACCTCACCCTAGTTCCAAACTTCCAGCTCAGCACTTCCTGAAGAAGGGCTCATGCCCGAAACGATTCTCCTGCTCCCTGTATGCTGCCTGAACTGCTGTGCTCTTCCAGTACCACTAATCCAGAATCTGGTTTCCAGCATCTGCAGTTATTGTTTTTACCTGGGAAGCAAGAGTAATGAGTCTCCTTCCCTCCTATCAAGAGTCACTGCATTCTGGTTTTCCGAGGTACTACACTCAAGCATTAAACAATGTTTTTTAAAACCACCGTCACCAACATTTATCCACTACTGTTCCTTCCTAGTTTGGCAATTCAAAACTGAAGAGTTAAACCTCACTGAAATGTGAACTGAGTTTCTCTCTCCACAAATGCTGACAGACCTGCTGAGTATCTCCAACATTTTCTGTGTTTGTTAGTCTGAGTCACCTTGCTCCATCACAGGCTGTGCTCTAACATACTTGGCCAATAGACTCAGCATTGGAATTGAGGAACCTGCTCTACCCAATCAGTAATTATCTATTGCTTTGCCAGACAATATGTTACAGGTGGATTTCTGCCCACTTGTTTAACCTATCTACATCGTTACAATATTTACAAGCAGATGCTTCACCTCCTCTTCACAACTTACTTTCCAACCCACCTTCATGTTGTTAGCAGATTTGGCAAACACTCAGTTACTTCATCTAAGTCATTGGTTTCGAACATTAAAACAATTGGAGTCCCAACATTTACCCAAAACACACTGCTTACAATGGCTTACCAACCAAAAGATTACCCATTTGGATCCACTCTTTACTTTCCATTAGTTAGCCGATTCTCTGTCCATACTAATGTGTGACCCATCCACCACGAGCTCATATTTTGTGTAGTAACTCATGGTGTGGAGTCATATCAAATGTCTTCTGTAATTCTACGTACACCACATCCACAAGTTCCCCTTAATCCACGTCGCTTGTTACTTCCCCAAAGAACTCAAATAAGTCAGTCAAATATGATTTTCTTTTCATAACGCTGTGTTAACACTTCCTGATTATACTGAGATTTTCTAAGTGCCCTGCTGAACCTTCTTAGTAAGAGATTCAGCATTTCCACAAAGACAAATCAAAGATATGCAGGGCGGGTGAGGTATGGTGGAAAGAGGCTTGCATGGAGCATATATAGTGGCTCAGAGCAATTGGCTAAATGATCTGTTTGAATACTGCAAGTGCTATGCAATTCTCTTCTGTACTGTAATTATCTGGCTATCATTGTGCACTATGGGAATCAAAGATGACATACATACAATGCTGGACTGGTTATTTGAAACACAGCAGCACACTGTCTTCAGAAATTGAGATCACTCAAATATTTATTTGTTCAATTCTTTAAGCTATGTGCTGCAAGTGATTTTTTTTTCCAATCATTAGACTGCTTTTGCTAAATGTTTGTTTCAACACAAAGACTACTTATTTAGCCTTAAAGACTTAACCACCAAACAAACTCCTGACATCAAGCTGCAGCCATGTGAAAATGTTTTCCATCTTACACTGAGAATGAAGGACTTGTGCTCTGCAGACAGCAGTAAACACACAGGGCAAGAACCATTTCAAAAATGTCCCTCAGAACAGGGTAGTGCTATGGATTATAAAAACCTCTTGGGAACTTCCAAGTTATAGATCTGAAAATGAGCTGCGTCTGAACACATTTCAGCATTCAGAACAGAGACGAGCACAAGTATTTTTGTAAAAAACGGTCAGCCTGCTCTGTAGTCTGGATGGGACGCTGGTTTAGAACATTATTGTTGTACTTTGAACTTTGGATATCAATTCAGTTGACAGTGCCTGAAGAAAATCTTCTATCTCTCTTGGTTGTCACATTACAAAAGTAAATTTGTTTTGGTCAGTGCTTTGCGGACAAACTCACAACACAAATCATATTCAATGATGCTCAATATTCTCAGAGAAGGCACAAGAAAGGAATTGGTATAATTATATAACTGTATTTCAGAAAGCAGTATACACTACATAATCACTTCGTGCTTGAGGTGTGATGTGCTGTTAGAAGTTGAAGTCACATCTTATTTGCACTGTTTTTGACCTGGTTTCTTCAGTACTTGATGTGGTGCTCGGCTGACAAAAGTGGGAAAGAGTCCGAAGTGCCACATTCCTCAACCACAGCATCCCACATCCCAAGAATTTGAATGCTCGTAAAATGAAAATAAGCAGCAACTTGTTTTCAAATGAATGGGCTGGCATGCTCTGCTCTTTAATCATCGCCTACTCCAAGCTGAGGATAAACCAGATTTTCAAACAAATTGGAAAAATCATTTTCAAACCTTCTGCACTTACAGACCACTATTATTTTAGGACAATGCAAACTTAGAGGCCAAACTGCCCTTCAAATCCATTAATTTGACAACTTAAACAAAAACACCTGCTTCTGCAAGATGTTTCGTATCAACAAAATATAGGGCTTGTGCAGATGAGGGAGGTATCAGCTGTTCTCAGTGAGAATGATCATGGAACTCAGCATTTTTGTGCTGGGGAGCAGAAATGAATCTAAAAATATCAAATAATGCTTTGAGAGCAAACTCATATTTCTGGATGTGACTGTGCATTTTTGGGTGGTGCTGGAAAAGCACAGCAGGTCAGGCAGCATCCCGAGAAGCAGGAAAATAGACATTTCGGGCAAAAAGCCCATCATCAGGAAGGGCGAACTGATGAAGGGCGTTTGCCTGAAACGTCGATTTTCCTGCTCCTCGGATGCTGCCTGACCTGATGTACTTTTCCAGCACCACTCTAATCTTGACTCTGATCTCCAGCATCTGAAAGTGGAGTCGCAGATAGATAGGATAGTGAAGAAGGCAGTTGGAATGCTTTCTTTTATTGGTCAGAGTATTGAGTACAGGAGTTGGGAGGTCATGTTGCAGCTATACAGGACATTGGTTAGGCCACTATTGGAATATTGCGTGCAATTCTGGTCTCCTTCCTATCTGAAAGAGGTTGTGAAACTTGAAAGGGTTCAGAAAAGATTTACAAGGATGTTGCCAGGGTTGGAGGATTTGAGCTATAGGGAGAGGTTGAACAGGCTGGGGCTATTTTCCCTGGAGCGTCGGAGGCTGAGGGGTGACCTTATAGAGGTTTACAAAATTATGAGGGGCATGGATGGGATAAATAGACAAAGTTTTTTTCCCTGGAGTCGGGGAGTCCAGAACTAGACGGCATAGGTTTAGGGTGGGAGGGGAAAGATATAAAAGAGACCTAAGGGGCAACGTTTTCATGCTGAGGGTGGTACGTGTATGGAATGAGGTGCTAGAGGATGTGGTGGAGGCTGGTACAATTGCAACAGTTAAGAGGCATTTGGATGGATATATGAATAGGAAGGATTTGGAGGGATATGGACCCGGTGCTGGCAGATGGAACTAGATTGGGTTGGGGTGTCTGGTCGGCGTGGATGGCTTGGACCGAAGGGTCTGTTTCCATGCTGTACATCTCTATGACTCTATCTGCAGTCCTCACTTTCACCTTGTGCATTTTTGGGGCGAGTCTTCCCATGGAATGAAGTTTCAGCAGCATTGAGCCTGCAGTGGGCAATGTGAAAACACAACCACTTAATCTGGTAGTTAGCCCCAGGGAATCAAATAGTCTGAGCTGGAGGTGGTTAGCAGCAGCACGGCTGGCACAGTGTCCAAGCAAAGACTCTGGAATGCAGCCTGGCAAATACTGTGGCATAGAGTCTCAGACAAAGTGATTAAATAGCAGGGTGGTGAGCTGTCATTGGAGCGATATAAACCAGAGTCCTAATGACTGACGATGCACTGTGGGCAGAAGGATGTGACCCTGCAGGATGAGTTGAAGCTGCTGTTGTAGGTAAATCAGAGGTTGAGCCTTGAGGGATAGAACTTGGAATCCCTTGTTAGGAAGGGAGATTTTGAAAAACTTTCTAATTCAATGTAATCAGTAAGATCGAAGTGCACTGCTAAACCAATTTGTTAGATCTATCCTGGATGGGCCTGCGACTTAAGGGGTAGTTCAGAATATTTGTCTACAATTTGTCTATTAATTCGTGTTTAACTCATGTTAATTTGTGGATTTGAATATGGGATAGACTGTGCTGAATGATATCATAAAATTTTGTTTCAAACCATGGAATCTTGAGGCTTTGTTCTTTTAGGAAAGATCTGGGATTTCAAATTGTATCTACTTTAAGCAAAAGGTCATTCATCCCTTAACAAATTGCAAACATTTATGGACGTAAGTTTGCTCGCTGAGCTGGAAGGTTCGTTTTCCGATGTTTCATCACCATACTAGGGAACATCATCAGTGAGCCTCTGGTGAAGCACTGGTGATATGGCCCGTTTTATTTAGGTGTTTAGGTTTCCTTGGGTTTAGGGTTCCTTACATCCAGAACTTCAACCTGAGCTACAAAACTTCTCAAAACCCGCTGCAACAATTTATATTAGTTACATTTATGCTCTTGTTAAAGCTCTCAGCTCTTAAATCATTTCAGTCTTTTTTCCTTACCTGGTGATTAAAAGTTCCACAAATCTTGGAGCCTATCAATCAATATCTAGTAATCAAGACAAGCTTTCAGAGACATGAATAGTAAATTTTCCTCATTAATTGCTGAACAGTACTGGACTATTACGTGGTTCGACAAGATATTATTTCAGTTCAAAGTTTGTGCGAAGATTTGTAGCTCGGGTACTCGTTGTTGTGGTTCTGTTCGCCGAGCTGGAAGTTTTTGGTCTTCAAAATTGATGAAAGCAATGGAGACATCATTAACAATTACAGCAAATGTAGGACTCAATTAATGCCATAAATCATTTAACATAGAAATATAAAATATACCTCTATTAAGAATTTATGCATTTAATTTAGGCCTCAAATGGACAAAACAAAAGGTAGGTGACAACATCTTTACCAAGCTAATATTTAAAAAAAACTTTTAAACGCATACAAATGTTTCTCTGAAGTTACAGGAATATAAACTTTTACTTGCTGAATCGAACATTATTAGGACAGAATCAAAATTTTGTGAGCCTAATGCAGTTAAATATTAGGGATAAAACAACTTATAATCTGATCAGTTTTGAATGTCATCTAGCCTTAACTAAGTTTATAATTTTACAGTTCCCATATCAGTTGGAATATTGCGTGCAATTCTGGTCTCCTTCCTATTGGAAAGATGTTGTGAAACTTAAAAGGATTCAGAAAAGATTTACAAGGATGTTGCCAGGGTTGGAGGATTTGAACTGCAGGGAGAGGCTGAACAGGCTGGGGCTGTTTTCCCTGGAGCGTCTGAGGCTGAGGTAAACCTTATAGAGGTTTACAAAATTATGAGGGTCATGGATAGGGTAAATAGGCAAAGTCTTGTCCCTGGAGTTGGGGAGTCCAGAACGAGAGGGCATAGGTTTAGGGGAAAGATATAAAAGAGACCTAAGGGGCAAATTTTTAAAAAAAAAGGGTGGTACGTGTATGGAATGAGCTGCCAGAGGAAGTGGTGGAGGCTGGTACTATTGCAACATTTAAGAGGCAATGGATAGGTATATGAATAGGAAGGGTTTGGAGGGATATGGACCCGGTGCTGGCAGGTGGGACGAGATTGGGTTGGGATATCTGGTCGGCATGAACGGGTTGGACTGAAGGATCTGTTTCCACGCTGTACATCTCTATGACTAAGTAAATGGCAACTTATAAACTTTTCACTGTACTCGTTTTAGTGCATGTGACAATAAAACTAATTCAATTCTATGCAAATTATACATTAATTGTACCTTTAACATTAAAAAAAGCACCAAGTGTGCGCCCCAAATGAAAATGGACGAGAGGAGAGCATCTAAGCTATGTCGGAAAAGACTAGGAGAGCCACCGAATGCCAGGTAAAGAGATTAAGTTTGAGAAACCTTCTGAAGGTGAAAAGTGAAGAGGTCAAGGGGTTTGGGGCAAATTTGAGACAGTCTGGCTGAAGGAACTGAAGGCTCTGTTAACAAGACAGAGAAAAGTTGGAAAAGTAAGTTGTGAGGAAGATACCAAAATGGAAGCAGCTGAAAAGAAGTTTATACTTTGGACACAAGGGGAAGTCAGTCATTGTAGTTAAAGGTTAAAGGATGGAGTCGCAAGCAAATGGAATGAGTGAAACATAGTTAGGGTTTGCCAAGCTGGTAAATAAGGCTGAGGAACCAAGATGGCTGGGAAAAAGAAGAAGAAATAAATAAGTAAAAGAGTGAGACAGATTTAAATAAAGGATAAATGGGGGGGCAGCAAGATTTCATGGATGGTGATTATCTGCTGACTGATCACAAAGATACTAATAGGAGAGTTTCCTACTTTTGACTCAGCGCCATTTCCCTCAATACACTGATACACGAGATGGTTTTGGGCAATTCAGCTACATTACCAATTTTAGAAATATCCACTGCATATGTTTGGACTGGCGATGGAGCATGAAGACCCAAGACTATTTACTCAATCTCTTTGTCCGTTGTGGCCATGAGATTGATGCTGCATTGTAGCAACACAGGGTGTCATACTGCTGATGCAATTACTTATTTTGTTCATGCAGATGTACTGTAATTACAGAAAATTCTTGTAAAGACAGCAAAAGTGTTCAGCAAGCATCTGGAAAAATAGGACATCCTGAGAAAGATTCTGGTAGTACATTCTTTGCAGCTACAAAATGCCAATTTCAACCCAAGGAAGGCTGCAATACCTCCCCAAAACATTAATCATTCTCAAGCTGGCTTTCCTTTCCTACACAATATTACACTTGATCCTTCTGCTGACTTTGATTTATCACTTTGCTTGACTACCATCCAGTACTGGAGAAGCAAGAAATGTCTCTGTTTAGCTACAGGGAAAATCAAAATCCATATTCAGCATTGAAAACAACTGAGCCACCAAATCCATTTCTCTCCTGGATTCATTCAACAACCGAACCAAACCATTCCCCATTTTGGCATCATTGAGCTTTCAACAACATTTCTGCCTCGAGTTCCAAGCATGCCTACTTCCACTGGTCAGACTCTGCTCTGTCTCAACCAGCCTCCTAGAAACAAAGCTTATCCAATGCTCTGCTATCTTTATCCTAGAATATGCCGAATCCCATTTGTCTATCAGTCTGATACTACCAGGCGGCGGCACGGTGGCACAGTGGTTAGCACTGCTGCCTCACAGCGCCAGAGACCCGGGTTCAATTCCCGCCTCAGGCGACTGACTGTGTGGAGTTTGCACGTTCTCCCCGTGTCTGCGTGGGTTTCCTCAGGGTGCTCCGGTTTCCTCCCACAGTCCAAAGATGTGCAGGTCAGGTGAATTGGCCATGCTAAATTGCCCGTAGTGTTAGGTAAGGGGTAAATGTAGGGGTATGGGTGAGTTGCGCTTCGGCGGGGCGGTGTGGACCTTTTGGGCCGAAGGGCCTGTTTCCACACTGTAAGTAATCTAATCTAATCTAATCTAACCAATCATCACTGGCACCTCAATTTCAACATTTTCAACCACTGTTTTAATCACTCCATTTTCTTGCTCCTCTTGAATTCTTTCAGACCCAGAATTCCCTGAGATATCTGTGCTCCTCCAATTCTGGCTTCTTGCATTTCCCAAATTTTCATTACTCCAGCTCTGCCTCCCTAGGTCCCACATTCTGGATTTCCTTCCCTCTCTGTCCAATGGAATACAGCCTTTAAAACCTACCTCTGAGCAATTTCTGATCCCCATATGAGGGCTCAGTATCAAACTTGTTTGATTACACTCCTGTGAAGTACCTTGGGAGGTTTTGTGACATGAAGTTGCTGTAACAATGCAAGTTGTTGAAAGGAAGTTGCTGACCTATGCTCTCACCTCTCTCTGACACGCAGCTCAATACTAGCATCCTGCAAGAGCACACTAGACCAGAGAAGTTCCCTTCCATTTGTCATACAGTACAAAGTAAAATCATACTTCACCCACGGCAACAGCTAAATGTAATCAGCTGTGCGATAATACAGAATGGAAAGGTTGCATAAATTAAAAAAAAAATAAAAATATTTGATTGATGTGTATTTTCATGTACAGTCACTACACAAGAGAAATATGAACAATTGACTTTTAAGTGGCTTCATATTTGAGGGAAAGCAGAAAAGGAGGACATTTTCCTCTGGCTCAATTCCAGCTGCAGAAACACTGGGAGCCTTAGGGTCCCCTCACTAAAGCTCATTATTCACAGGCGAGCCTTGATGGTAAGCACAGACTGACAAATTATCCCACTGCTACTGCTTCCTATCAAGGCATACCTGACCATGTCTTTATTCAAGGTCAAGTAAGAGGTGGCTGGATAACACACTGCAGAGCCAGGAGCTCATCAATTTCTCACACCCTAACCCAGGGACACCATAAGCCACATGTCAGATACTCAAAAGACATACTGATCAAATTGATACCTTCCAGCTTTTCATCAACTACACATTCAAAGAAAATGCTTGATTTTATAATTTTCATTTTGCAGTTAGCTCACAAAAATATTTTCTAAAGGGCAAGTTCCAACCCAACAGAGAATTGGAACCAGTGAAGTTGAAACTACCGACCAGCTGAAGGTTATTGGTATGTAAGAATATGTTTTTAAATTGTATTAATTTTGATAGGGTAATGAGCTGGAAATTGTTACATTATGTTACAATGCACTCCAGAAACTAAGGACCTCAAAATGGTGGACCGAGCACAGGAACAGTTGTTATGTAGGCAAAGTATAAAAATCAGCTGAAACCCCTCATCGAGACAGCACTGTTAGAAGTAAATAAAAGTCCTTCTGGAAGGCAGATTGATTCTACTCAGATTAATCCAATCAGCTGCAGTGGACCCAGTCTGACTAATTTGGAGGTAACTGCTTTAATTCAGTTTGTACTCTTTTCAAATTTAAGTATTTTGCTGTTTGACTTACATTGGGTCATTTATTATTTTAAATCTCTCAGCCCACATAGGTATCTCTAAAGACTACAAAGCACTCCCTCTATCATTTGCACCTGCACTAAATGTTCCTCATGACAGAGGTAAAGAAAAAAAAAAGTTTTAGGCAGACCATCTCCATCTGACAAAACAATTCTGTTCCTTTTGACATCAAGGCTGCATTTGATCAAAGGTAGCATCAAGGAGCCCTAGTAAACAAGAATCAATGGGAACCAGAGGTCAAACTCTCCTCTAATGAAGTCATAGAGTCATAGAGTCATAGAGCTGTACAGCACTGAAAAAGACCCTTCGGTCCAACTCGTTCATGCGACCAGATGTCCCAACCCAATCTAGTCCCACCTGCCAGCACCTGGCCAATATCCCTCCAAACGCTTCCTATTCATATACCCATCCAGATGCCTTTTAAATGTTGCACTTGTACCAGCCTCTACCAGTTCCTCTGGCAATTCATTCCATACATCTACCACCCTCTGCGTGAAAAAGTTGCCCCTCAGGTCTCTTTTATATCTTGCCCCTCTCACCCTAAACCTATGCCCTCTAGCTCTGGATTCCCCCACCCCAAGGAAGAGACTTTGTCTATTTATCCTATCCATGCCCCTCATGATTTTATAAACCTCTATATGGTCGCCCCTCAGCCTCTGACACTCCAGGGAAAAGTCATACTGGGCACATAGGAAGATGGTCGTGGTTGTGAAAGCAAGTCATCTCGGTTCCAGGAGTTCCTCAGGATAGTGTCCTAGGCCCAACCATCTTCAGCTGCTTCATCAACAACCCTCCCTCTAAAATATTAGGTTAGAAGTGGGGATGTTTGCCAATGATTTCATAATGTTCCTCACCATCCATATCTCCTTAGACATCTCCTCAGTCCATGTTCAAATGCAACAAGATCTGGACAATATCCAGACTTGGACTCACAAGTGGCAGGTAATATTCATGTCACAACAAATGCAAGACAATGACCACCACCAATGGAAGAGAATCTAACCACAGCATCTTGACATTCAACAGTGTTACCATCACTGAAATGACCACTATCAACATCCTTGGGCTTTCCATTGACCAGAAACTCAACTGGAATAACCAGTGTCTACAAGAGCAGGTCAGAGGCTCGGAATACTGCAGGAAGCTACTCACATCCTGACTCCTTATAGCCTGTCCATCAGCTACAAGACAGAAGTCAGAAGTATAATGGGATATTCCCCACTTGACTGGATGGATGCAACTCCAATAAACACTGAAGCAGCTTGATACCATTCCAGACAAAGCAGCCTGCTTGATTGGCATCACATCACAAGCATCCACTGCCTTCACCACTAACACCCAGTAGCAGCGTGGGTGGAGCATTATTTACAAGATGAATTGCAGAAATTCTCCGAAGAACCTTAGACAGCATCTTCCAAACCCACGACCACTTCCATCAAGAAGGACGAGGCAAGCTGATACATGGACACACCAGCTCTTGCAAGATCCCTCCAAACCACTCACTGTCCTGACTTGGAAAAATATCACCATTCCTTCACGGTCACAGGGTCAAAATCCTGAAATTTGCTCCCTCAGGGTCTACCTACAGTAGATGGACTGCAGCAGCCCAAGAAGGCAGCTCACCACGACCTTCTCAAAAGGTAACTAGGGACAGGCAATAAATGCTGGCCAGCCAGCGATGCCGAGGTCTGACAAGTGAATCAACAAAAAATAAAGAACAGAAAATAAATCTATACAGACAACATTGAAATACTATTTTATGTCAGGTCACAGGTTCTTTGAATTATTTTTTAAATGTAATATACTGAAATCCTATTCTTATTGTCCTATTGACCCAGTGTTATCCTTTGTTTTATAAACACTCGTGTTGAGTGTGTTATACATTTCATTATGTTCAAGATGCTATATAAACATAATTTGCTGTTGATGGTAACACCTTTGGAAGCTGAATCTATAGAACTTTGAAGACAATGAGTTACTAAGTACTGAAAAGTAAAATTGCAATTTTTGTAGTATTTAACAATTAAATACAACAATTGGCTAACTAACTGGTTACACAAACAAGCGTGGGTTTGTCAATGCATGTCTGCTGAGCATTTTTTTAAAATTGTGGTTTGAATGGTCTACTGAGGTAGACACTAATCACATTCCAACTCTAAAATTCACTTGATATTCACTATATAAGCAGTGCAAACAGTTAAAAGAACAGGCTACCTTTTTCACACAATCGCAAAGGATTTTCTGAGAAAATTTCAAACATGCAAATGAGAGCTGAGTGTTATAAATCTTTTATCGCATACTGAAAATGTGATGTGTAAGCTCATTTCAGGTGGTTTTCAGACTAGAAATAAATGGTGGTCTGGAAGCACACGCCAGGAGCTGGACGCAGGTCCAAAGTATACCCAAAATTGAGCTTTGGAACTTTTGTGCATATTGTTGACCAGCTTAAGATGTCAATATGGCACCTACAGGCAGCTCACTAGCTCTACAAAGTTGAGAACTGCACTCCTACTGCTCCTGATGGTCTTATCCCTAGTTACCTAACTTCAAGATGAAATCCCAACACTGAGGCCTCTATAATGCACATGATGCCTGATTTAACCAGGAGTTCTGCAGAGCCATCACCTATATCGGGGTGCGGTGGCACAATGGTAATGTCAAGAAATTAGTAATCCAGGATCTCAGGCTAACATTCTGGTGTTATGGGTGTGAATCCCATCAAAGCAGATGGTGAAATTTGAATTCAATAAAAAATTAATGTTGTCACTTGTTGTTAAAAACCAATCCGGTTCAATAACACTCTTCAGGGAAGGCAATCCACCATCCTTACCTGGCCTGCCCTACACACAACTCCACTGCCATATCAATATGAGTGACCCTTAAAACAGAGCCTATGAACATGAAGGATTGGCCACAAATACTGGCCTTGCTAGCAATGCTCAAACCTTACAAAATAATATTCTAAAAACCTGGAAGCTTCACTGTCTACAAACTTTGTCGGTGTTGTAATATTTTTTAAAAAGTAATCAGGTATTCTCTTTATAAAATGAAAACTCGGTGCTGAAATATTTTATCTTCCATTGTTCATTTGCTTCAGAGAAATAAAGATCCTCCACTTTAGTGGTATCACAGCAGTTATTCCCAACCACCTTACCGCTAAATTTAAACATGTAGATTCAGTTTAAATCAGAAATTCGAGACTTTCACCATTAGTATACTTCAATTATAGCACACATTTTCAAACAAATTACAATTTGACTACTGCACATTGCTGTTAATTAAAAGTCACCTGCAAGTAGAAGTTTAAAAACAGACAGCACTAAAGTTGCTGAAAGGAAATAAATGAAGCAGTAAAACCGAATAGAGAGAGAGAGACAGTCACCTCAAACTTTATGTAATTTTACTTTTTCTATTTAAATGCAATTTCAACTGAAGGAATAAACATCAAATCTGGCAAAAAAACATTCTGTGACCTGCATAATAATTGTTTATGTTTGAAGTTATGCCTCAATTTACACTCACTGTGGAAATAAAGGTGTAAATGTCTACTCTGTTCCAAAGTGTTTCCTTAAAAAATAACCAGGTCACAGTTTACTCCTACACAGGTTAACTGCTGCTATTCACTCCCCCTGCTTTTTTCAGCTGCTCTCAAGTCTAATCCTTATTCATCTTTCTGACCTTTGCAGCTGAATGAATTCTAAGCCCTTAATGTGTAAACAAGTGCCAGCCTTGTTTAACATGGAACTCCATGATTCAGATTACTGGAGAAAGCCAGGTTTCCTTTTCCATGACAAAATTCAGAAGCACGTTGCAAAAAAACATGGTATTCATCACTCATTGAAATGAGTGTGTGTACAGCCATAAATCAGTATCCAAGTTCTTCGAAGTACTCTGCTGATTTAAATACCACCTGGAGTGGTGCCAAGCCACAGGCACCATGAAGGTTTGATTCATGGTCTGCCTCTGACCAAGAGCAGGAAAATCGACATTTCGGGCAAAAGCCCTTCACCAGGAATCCTGATCGATTTTCCTGCTCCTCGGATGTTGCCTGACCTCCTGTGCTTTTCCAGCACCACTCTAATCTAGACTCTGATTTCCAGCATCTGCAGTCCTCACTTTTGCCTGCCTCTGACCAAATTGATCTTAACCAGGGCAGTGTTAAGGTCACTTTTAAACCTTACAATTCCCAGACCATTGGAGAACTCTTCTTCTTGGTTACTGTCCAATGACTCCCAACACCTTTGTTGGAAGTACCGACATTCAAAGAACAAAGAACAGTACAGCACAGGAATAGGCACTTCAGCTCACCAAGACAAGGTGTTACATTTTGGTAAAGCAAGCCAAGGCAGTTATTAATACAGTTAATGGTAAGAACCTGGGGAGTGTTGCTGAACAAAGAGACCTAAGGGTGCAAGTTCACAGTTCCTTGAACGTGGTGTAACAGGTAAACAGGATGGTGAAGAAAACATTTGGCATGCTTGCCTTCATTGGTCAGTGCATTGAATGTAGGAGTTGGACCATCATGTTGCAGCTGTACAGGACATTGGTTAGGCCACTTCTGGAATACTGCAGTCAATTCTGGTCACCCTGCTGTAGGAAAGATGTTGTTAAATTTGAAAAGGTTTCAAAGGATGTTGCCCAGACTAGAGGGTTTTGTATTAGAGGCTGGATAGGCTGGGGCTTTTTTCCGCTGGAGGATTGAAGACTGAGGGGTAACATTATAAAATCAAGAGCAGCATGGACAGGGTGAATAGCCAAGGTATTTTTCCTGTCGTAGGGGAGTCCAAAACTAGAGGGCATAGGGTTAAAGTGAAAGGGGAAAGATTTAAAAGGGATCTTGTGGCAACGTTTTCACACAGAGAGTAGTGCATGTATGAAATGAGCTGCCAGAGGAAGTGGAGGAAGCTGGTGCAATTACAACATTCAAAAGACATCTGGATGGGTAAATGAAAAGTAAGGGTTTAGAGGGAAATGGGTTCAAATGCTGGCAAATGGGACTAGATCAATTGATATCTGGTCAGCGTGAGCGAGTTGGACCGAAGGGTTTGTTTCTGTCCATATAACTCTGATTCCATGGCTGACATATGATGCCTTTCTACACTGAATTGATGGGGAGAAAGTGAGGTCTGCAGATGCTGGAGATCAGAGCTGGAAATGTGTTGCTGGAAAAGCGCAGCAGGTAGGGAAATGGGTTCAAATGCTGGCAAATGGGACTAGATCAGTTGATATCTGGTCAGCGTGAGCGAGTTGGACCGAAAGGTTTGTTTCTGTCCATATAACTCTGATTCCATGGCTGACACATGATGCCTTTCTACACTGAATTGATAGACACTGAACAAAGGAAAGTTCACTGCTATGACTCAAAACACTCAACACTTTGCTCGGCTTCCATAGATGTGCACATTAATTCCACTAACAGGTCATCAGAAAACTTTGAAAATAAATCCTGCCTGATTGTTCTTCGTCATCTGAAGTAAATGGCTGAAAAATGTCAGGGACGTCAGGGACAAGACTCGGTAAATGAACATTAAGGAGGGAAAAGATCTGTATGGAGTGTGTTCGGTGTTGTCATTATGGTAATAATTAAAGTGAAATGAGTTCTTAACTTGCTCCATTAGGGTGTCATAAATGAAGTGTAAAATTCTCTCCATTTTCATTTCACAAACTTAAAACGCTGACTAGCCTGGCAGTCACATCCAAGTCAAATATTTTGGATAATTGCCCCTTCCAGGATTTTTGAGTTAAAAATCACACAACACCAGGTTATAGTCCAACAGGTTTAATTGGAAGCACACTAGCTTTCGGAGCGACGCTTCTTTTGTACTTGCAGAGTTACATTGCACTTTGCTCAAAAACTGCATACATTCATGTAGAACTCTGAGCTCAAAAACTGCATGAATTTATGTAAAACTCTGTTATCTCACTTTTTAGATTAGAATCAATCTAAACATCAGGTCATAGACAGAGAACACAGGGGGCTAACACCTTCAACATATTGTCTAGCTAACACCATTGTGAACAGCTAACTCGAGAATGCAACTTTTAAAAAAAGGGTTTTGTGATTTACACATGAAAGAAGTGAAACTATCACTGTATTCTAACAGATGAAAGGCTTAACAGACAATCAATTCTTCAATGTATAATTTCAGTTACATCACACTGCAAATTTTAGCTATAAATTCTGTGTTACGATCGAGCCCTCCACAATGACCTGATGAAGGAGCGTCGCTCTGAAAGCTAGTGTGCTTCCAATTAAACCTGTTGGACTATAACCTGGTGTTGTGGGATTTTTAGCTTTGTACACCCCAGTTCAACACCAGCATCTCTGAATCAGGATTTTTGAGATCTTCATCATGTTCTCCCACATTATTCCTCTCTCCATCTAAAGCTGTGCTAGTGACTTCCAGCAAATTCACCACTCATCCAACAAGTCTGTACCACATTACAGGCACTAGCTTCCAAATAAACCTGTTGGACTTTAACCTGGTGTTGTGTGATTTGTAACTTTGTACACCCCAGTCCAAAACCAGCACCTCCAAATCACATTACAGACACGGTATCAGCAAAATACAACTATGCTATAAAAAAGCATTAAACATCTAATTTAATTTTAAATCAGACTTGCAGTTAAGTGTCCTCATCAACATGCAGCAGGCTATCCAGTTAGAGGCCATCTTTGATGTGGCTGTACAACTGAGAGTTGAAGAGGTTTACACAGTGTTATCTTATCTTTGCTGCAGCGATTCATGGTGCTGTCTCTCTGCTGCTACTTGTTGCTTCAGTCAAGTGCTGGACGCTAAGACCGAGTCTTGACACGTCACAGCTTTTCATCTACCGCGGTAACCTTGGGATGATGACAGCGCTGACTGAGGAGCCAGCAGTTTATAGAATCTTATCTCGGAATATGACTAACCTACTGTGCTGAAAAGATAAGAATGCCATAGCTCAGAATGACAATTGTGTAACCAGATAAACTAATTTGATCAAACCAGTTATTCCTTAAATCACATTTTAGAGGTGAAAGTTAAACTCTACATTTTTTAATTCATTCACAGGATGTGTTGCTGGCTAGGTCAGCATTTACTTCCCATCTCTGGGTGCCCCTGAGCAGGTGGTAGTGGTGGTGGTAGTGGTGGTGGTTAGCTACTTCTTGAATCCCTGCATTCCATGTGATACAGGTAGCGGGGTTCCAGGATTTTGATCCAACAACTGAATGGCAATGTATTTCCAAGTCAGGACAGTGAGTAACTTGGAGGGGAATTTGCAGGTGCTGGTGTTCTCTTGTGTCTACTATTCTACTGGTTGCCAGTGGTTTGGAAGGTGCTGTTGAAAGAGCCTTGGTGAATTTCTATAGTGTATCTTACAGATAGTACATATTGCTGCTATTCAGTATCAATGTATGCAATGCCAATCAAGCTAGCTGCTTTGTCCTGAAATTTCTTGAGTATGTTGCACTGATCCAGGCAAATAGGGAGTATTACACCACACTCCTGACTTGTGTAATTTGGTTGATGGACAAGCTTTGGGGAGTCAGGAAGTGAGATACTCACTACAGGATTCTTAGCTTCTAACAGGTTCATGGAGCCACTATTTTTAAATAGCTATTCCAGTTCAGTTTCTGGTCAATGGTAACCCCTTAGGTTGTTGGTAGTGTGGGATGCAGTGATGGCGATACCATGAATTCCAAAGGGTGGTGGTTAGATGCTCTAAAGTCGGAGATGGTCATTGCCTGACCCTTGGTGGTAGGAATGTTACTTGCCTCCTGGATATTGTCCAGATCTTGTTACATTTGGCCATGTATCATTTCAGTATCTGAGTAGTTACAAAGAGTGGTGAACGTTATGCAGTCATCAGTAAACATGCTTGGTTCCGACCTTATGATGGACGGTAGGTCATGTTGAACACCACTTGGATTAAGCAAGTGTACAGAATGACCTCTGGATCAAGGAATTCATCATCCGTCATAAACAGTGACTCAGCAGCAGCACTACTGATTGTGTTAGTCAGGTGTTAAAGGACATGGCTGCTAGACTGGCTCTGCAGCAGGTAGTGAGGGAACCAACAGGAGGAAAAAAATATACTTGACCTCATCCTCACCAATCTATCTGCCACAGATGAATCTGTCCATAACAGTGTCAATAGGAGTGCCCGCAGCACAGTAAATAACACAAAAATGCTAGACTCTGTGTACTACCAGAATATGCTCAGTATTTGTGGCATAAATGGCACTGTCTGTATCTCATCACTCGTGAAGAATTCTTTAGACTTAGTGCCAAATCTCACATTAGCCCTACATTATTCAACATACCAGACCACAACTAATTGAATCTTTTACTTGAAAATGCTTTTCAACATAATTTGCACTCAGAGTCTCATAAATACTTGAGACATGAATCACTACCAATCTTCAGATGAAATGAAGAAAGTTAGAGGCTCCACAAGTTAGTCACAAGGGGATGGATAATTCCTGAAGAAAGTGAACTATTATCAGGACATAGTTTATACATGGCATGTTGTTCACATTGAACACAAACTAAAGTTTTAAAGATTTGGAGGTGCTGGTGTTGGACTGGGGTGTACAAAGTTAAAAATCACACAACACCAGATTATAGTCCAACCGGTTTATTGGGAAGCAATCAGGTGGATTTTTTAAAATGCACTTTGAACAGATGTATGTTTATCCTGAAGTATTGTAAAAAAAATTTAGATTTGCTACTGTGCATTTTATGATTCTTAACTAACAGAATTACAAGCCAATAACAGGTAGTCAAATTCTATATATCAATGCCAGTTCCCTCTTTAAAGAGACTCAAATCAAAGACATTTAAACAACGTGGACCTTGAATTTTACCAGAACATTCAGAGTTCTTGAAAAAGAGATCAGACCGTCCACATTACTCACAACAGGTCTGGAGTGATTTTGATGCCTTTTCCAGTTCCATAACATTCAACAGTTAGTCACTGCAGCAGATGTGGTGTACTTGCAAATCATCCCTAATTAAATGTATTCTTGGATTTATGAGTTTCTTTAAGCAATATATTTTGCTTTCCATTCAACTCTGCTGTTACATAATCACTGTTCAGCTATTTTTGTTCAGCAGAGACATAACACTGATAGTTTCTGTGGCCATGGTCACCTACAGCTTGACCTCAATATACAATGGCGTTTATGTGGCACACACAGGTTCTGTGTGGTACACCTCACGGTTCAAAGCATTTCCAATAACTATGTAAATAATAAATAGGGCCAATAAGGATAACCATATCGTCTGTTTCCTGCCCATCTAAAATTACAGTATTGCAACAAAATTCTCTGAAGTGGTAGCACTCTGGGTGAGGCTTGGTCAATACCGACTCAAGCGATCAGTGGGGATAACTTTCGCTCCTTCCTCACTGACTGGGTACAAGTGATTTGACCTCTGTTACGCATGAATGACTGGAGCTGCAAAGAGAATGACATTTTGCTGTTAGTATGCACCAACCCCAAATGTACCCCTTGCAGCATGCATAAAATATGAAGCAACTGGCTCTGGGTGTTCAAGCACAAATATACTTACACTGCATCAAAGGAGGTTAGGCTACGTATTTGATTTCAAAGTACTTGGAGTGTTAAATGAAAACCAGATGGCCTATTGGGATGTGGGTGACAAATAAACCAGTGCCTTGAGAGTTAATGACTAAATAGGTAGGAGTTTGTAATAATGGTAGCAAGGTGGTGAAGAAGTTGAGCAGAAGTCAACCCCACTCAGTTTTACATTTATTCTCAAAGTGAAATAAACAAACAAACAAACTTGTTCAATCTGTCCTCAGAACTGAAGTTTCTCATTCCTGGTACCGTTCTTGTTAATCGCTTCTGCACTCTCTCTAGTGCATTCATATCTCTCCTTTAACAGAACGCCTGAAAAATATCCAATGACCATTGTTCAGTTTTGTATCACTCAGCCAATTGTGTATCCATGTTGCTACTGTCCCTTTTATACAATGACCTATAACTTTCTTCACAAGCCTGGTGTGTAGCAATGGAAGGGAGGGTCGCTGGGCCTTCAGTGGCTACCGCTGTGGCCAAGCAGACAGCTGACTGTCTCTGGACAGCAGGTCGTCTTTCCATCAGCAATATAATCCCACCTTTGGCAAAATCAGCCAAGGGTGCATGATACTGGCAAATGCTACAATGGCCAGCATCTCAATTTTTCACGTCTTCCAGTCTCCATGTTCACCCTCATGGAATTATGAATCTACTGATGTCCCTGAAAACATTGTCAAATATCAAAAAAAAAAATCCATCTGGCTCACTAATGTCCTTCAAGGAGAGAAATCTGCCATCCTCACCTCCTGTATCCTAATGTGACTCTCAACATTTTTTTCAAAATGGCATAGCAAGCCGCTTAGTTGTATCACTACGAAGTCTCAACAAAAAAAAAATGAAACCAGACAAGCCACCTGGCATCGTGTAGACATTGCAATGGACTATGGCAGAAACAGTCCTATTGACCCTGCAATGTCACTGCGTCAAACTCCTGGAATTCCCTCCATACGGACACATGGACTGCAACAATTCAAGAAGGTAGCTCACCATCACCTTCTCAAGGACAACTAGGGACAGGCAATAAATGCCAGCTCACATTCAAGTGAATTAAAAAAAAAGTGTGGTTGAATATCCTGCTGATTGGTTCAGTGTGGTTGGGAAACAGAATGGGATGTCAACAGTGTACAAATGGAACCTGAAATCACATTGAGAAATGATGCGACCGTGGGTACAGAATCAATCCAGGGAAAATCGGCACTGAGGTACTGACGGGCTATAGTCAAATTGAATGGTGGAATAGGTTCAAGAGGCAGAATGCCCACTCCTATGTCATATTCACCCTTCAATCTAAAGTTATTCATTTCTGTTGCAGTGACTATACTAAACAACACAAGCAATAGGAGAAGTAGGCCATTTGATTGCAAGTTAATACATTCAATTTTGATTTCCTTAAGTTACTTATATTTATTATTTCCAGCAAAATTCATAATTCATGAAGGAGTTTGTGTAATTA
Source organism: Chiloscyllium plagiosum (assembly GCF_004010195.1). Taxonomy (NCBI): domain Eukaryota; kingdom Metazoa; phylum Chordata; class Chondrichthyes; order Orectolobiformes; family Hemiscylliidae; genus Chiloscyllium; species Chiloscyllium plagiosum. Next base: position 91,555,255 of record NC_057714.1, on the reverse strand, counting down.
TTTTATCGTCATGTACATTTATTATACACATGTACACAAGCCAAACACAGTATAGCTATTAAAGCAGAAGAAGAAATGCCCTATTCTCTCTCATCTATGCAAATTCAATTAATTTTTCATTTAAATGGGTCACTATCACACTTCATTCCTCATTGATTTCTAGAGTCAGGTGAGTATTTCAAATTCATGGTAATTAAAAATAAAATTACAAAAATCGGTTACACAGAAACCAAATTGAGCTACTTAGGTTATAGTTTTCTTACCCAGGAGTAATGAGAATAAAGATTTACTTCGATTTGGGTTTAACCTTTTACAGAGTTCACTTCTCACAGGCTATTGCAAATTGTGAAGCACGTTCTCACTTTCACTGGTTTGTTTGCACTTGCGATGACAGGATAAAAATAGATTTGTGTGCTCAGGAGAAATGTTGAGAGGATACAGTGATCCAATCTGTATTTGGGGAAATTAACTTCAAATTGCAACAGATAAGTAATTATCAATGAAAGTCAAAAATTAGTTTTATTTATTACTGATGTCATTTGACTCCACTGGTTTCCACAGTGACAGGCCACCGAGGTATAAGAATCTACTGCAATGCTAATTATCTTCACTCATTTACAATTTTTTTTAACAAAAACAGTTTTTTAAAATTTTACATATACTTAAGGAAGGGAAATGTGAAAGCATAACTGCTCCCCAAAATAGCCATGTTAGTAGATGAGTCAGATGCAATTTTAATGCTGAGTCTAGATGTTATCTATAACCACATTAGCAAAACTGTACTCAATTCTCCAGTTCTGACATGTTCTGGGAGTATTCCCAATGAGCTCAGTGACATCATCTCAGAATTAGCCCAGAGCACAAAACTACTAAGGCTCTGCCTGACAGAGTCACAACCCCTTTTCTATCTCTCGTGCACCATCAGGACTGCTTTGATTGATCAATGAAAAAGTTGCCCAGCACTGCCCCTTGATGTTTTCTAAAGTGCCCGAACATATGATATTGTTACTTGAACTTCTCAAGCAGGTGTCTTGCTAGTATTCCCATCTCAACAAACTGGGAACTTTGGTTCCAAATGCCTCGGCCTACATTCTACCTGCCAAACAAGTTCCTGGACTGAAAATATTTCACTGATTACTTGCAGCGCACAAAATTTGGTTCAGAATTTATACCCATTTCCACCCTCCACCCTTTATTTTCTTCTTAGCCTTCCCATCTCTTCAAGTAATTACTTCCCCAGTTTCTGCATTCATTACCAGCACCATTCTTTCAGAATGCCAATTTGATGCAAAAGTTAGAAAGTTATCGGTTCCATGAATACAATCTAAGCTAATTGTGCAGAACTCCTTTCATGCTAAACTGAAGTACCAGTGGTACAGTGCCTTAAGTTCCCACATACATAAATTCTTTGGACTTTCATATGAAAAAAAACTATGCACACTCTACTGTTATGCAAACAGAAATACTATCAATACGGTTTTATCAGTAATTTGTTTTCAAGACTCTTAACCTGGCAATTGGTGGATAACTGACAGCATCAGCCAAGAAAACTCCACAAATGTTCAGCCATGCTGCCTCCAATGGGCAGCCAGTCCAGTCACAATGTGTAGATTCACATTTAAGAAGAGGTGGAGAAAGGATAGAAATTAAAATGTCATACAAGATATGCAATGATAGCTGTCAAAAGAAGTTGATGCCACAAAATGCATTGCTTTTCGCCTAGAAAGCATCTATCCATGCACATCAGCACGGGCACACACACATACACACAAAAGCACACTATTAAAAATACGGTCTCCAGTTTTGATCTCTTCAGAAGATGGGTAGCAAAGAAGTCTGGACTCCAGAGTAAGCCCAGAAATTGATATCCAGTTTAAAAATTGTTAGTTCTCATGGTATGTCTAGAAAGCTGGAAAGTTCCAATATATTGTTACTGTTCTTTCAATAGCTATAAGATTTAACAGGCATTTAAAATAATGAAGACATGAGACAGTGTACAGGTTGTTCTGCTATAATGCACGTTTTGTTGATGCGAATTTGCTGTAACACGATTGACAATTGGGGACACTTTTTATAGCGCAAACTTTTAAAGTGTGTATTGGTTATAACGCGATTCTGGCCCCATTAGTTTAAATGGTGCTGCGATTATGCAATTTCCCTATAACACGGGGTTGCATGAGAACGGAACTACTGCGTTATAACAGGACCGACTGTACATGGGAGCAGAATTTGTATTAGATTCATTAGAATGAGGGGTAGTGTGTGTGATTTGCACAGATATAAAACTAGTTTAAATATAAAGAGATTTTTCTTTTCATAGTAGACCAACAATCTTTGGGAAAAGTTGTCTCATGCAGTCAAAGTAGATTCAGTGAAAGCATTCAGTTATGGATGCTTTCCTGGCTATCACTGATACCATTCTGTGCAAAATATAATTCAACGGGAAGCACTGGTTCATAATGGATACTTCCTATCACTACATGGACCAGGCTCAACAGCCAGCCTCAGTCTGTTCCTGTCTGCCAGGTTTGCATGCTCATATCCCATTTGTGTCATTGATTCAGGGATCAAATACTATTGTCACCCATTGTATTCATCCAGTACATCTTGGTATAAATGGGTACTTCCAGCAGTCACACACTTGGACCATTACTGATTCAGGAATTAAACTTTTGTGGTACAGCCACACAATCTTGAAAATCTGAAATGAGACAGCATTTCTCCAGCATTTCCTTTGTTATTCTGCTGGCAGCTGTGGAGAGAGAGAAGTGGAGCTAACCTTTTTAACTCCAACATTTTTTCAGCAGACGAGCAGGAGAATGAAACGTAGCCTCTTATGTGAGGAAGTGTAATTGAGGGAAATGCGGGATTTGGGGTGGTTGCTATGAATGCTAGTAAACAGTCTAACCTGGAAGTGGAGATGGAGAAGTTAAGGACAGAGCAAGCAAGAGTCAGAGATGGAGAAGAGGAGAGAAGGGTGGATATGACAAGCAAAACTGGTTCATGTTTTCAATTCTAGGTGAGAGCAGAAAGAAATACCAGTACAGTGATCGATACAAGGTGGGGGTGCCCTCCAGGGAATGTATTGCATTCTCCACAAAGAAGAGATGTAACTAGTGCCAGGTACCCATAGACACTTTTTTTAAAAAACAGCAAGTGAGACAAGTTAAAGGAGAAATTGGTCAATAGACAGCTACTCAGCAAGGCACAGGAGGGTGATGGCGGATGGGATTGTTCAGGGCTCATGGAAGACATCCCTCTCACTCTCTTGGTGGACTGAAGGTGAATGTAAGAGGAGCTGCAGATAAAGAGGGTGGGGTGGGCAGGTTGGATGAAGTGGGTATAGGTGAACTTGCCCACCTCACCACTCTGCTCCCCGGCCACCCCCATTATCTGCAGCTCCCCCCACACCCACCCCCAGGCCTGAAAAAGGGTTACACACAAAACATTGACTTCTACACCTCCTGATGATGCCTGGCTTGCTGTGTTCTTCCAGCCTCCTGCTTGCCTACGGTACATATTAAACGTTTTACAACATGCAATCAGCAACAACATATATAAGTTAAAGCCAACTATAAACTGACTTAAATTCTGAGGATTTTGCCTGTGGAAGGCTTGGAAGCACTGTTCTTTTATCGTCAACACAATTTCCTATCAGTTTCATTTTACATTGTCAAAAGGCATTAAAGCAACTAAAGATACTATAGTGAACATCGCATCGAATATGTAAAAGCTTAATTTTGAAAAAAGATGTGTCCTTTTACATATTATTTGGAAATAAACAACAGTGTCACGTTAATGAGAGCAGTTCTACACAATAACAATAGCAATAACAATAGGGAAGGGAGGAGCAGTAATTCTGATGCTTATCAAGAAACAGTTTACAAATCAAACAATCCCACTCTCTCAGCTGGGAAAGAATGTGCGTCAGCAACAGCCTAGTGTGGGAGGTTGAAATGGAAGTGGGGGAAGGTGATACGGTCAGAAGAGAGGTGATCTTTCAATAACCTGTATTTATATAGTCCCTTCCACAGCCTCAGGGAGCACAAGCATTATTATAAAACAAGAATGACAGTAGCTAAGTTGTACAGAAGGTTCCACAAACAGGACTTATGAGTACAGCAAAGTAAGTGAGTAAGTGATCCAGGAGTTCTCTCCTTTTCATAAATTACACTGTAATGTCATGGGATAATTCAAATCATGGAATCATGTAGTGCAGAAGAGACCCTTCAGCCCATTGAGTTGGTAGCTGATCTTCAACCTAAGAGGTAAAAACAATGACTGCAGATGCTGGAAACCAGATTCTGGATCAGTGGTGCTGGAAGAGCACAACAATTCAGGCAGCATCCGACATCGGATGCTGTCTGAATTGCTGTGCTCTTCCAGCACCACTGATCCAGAATCTTCAACCTAACCCTATTTACAAGCACTTGAGCCATAAACTTGAATGTTATAACATCCAGGTACTTTTTGAGGATGTGAGGCAACTTATCCGCAATACCCTCCAAAGCAGCACATTCCTGACCGTCACCACACTCTGACTGACCCTTCAACTCAGGGGAACAGCTGCTCTTTATCTATTCTAAACATGTCCCTTATAAATCTTGCACACCTCAGTCAGAACACCCCTCAGTCTTCTCTGTTCTGACGAAAACAACCCGAGCCTATCCAACCTCTGCTCATAAATCTTAAGATTTTCCATCCCAGGCAGCAAGCTAGTGAATGTCCTCTGCGCCCCCACCAGTGCAATATCATCCTCCCTGTAATGAGTCACAGAGATGTACAGCATGGAAACAGACCCTCGGTCCAACCCGTCCATGCCGACCAGATATCCCAACCCAATCTAGTTCCATCTGCCAGCACCCGGCCTATATCCCTCCAAACCCTTCCTATTCATATACCCATCCAAATGCCTCTTAAATGTTGCAATTCTACCAGCCTCCACCACATCCTCTGGCAGCTCATTCCATACATGCACCAACCTCTGCATGAAAAAGTTGCCCCTTAGCCTCTAACGCTCCAGGGAAAACAGCCCCAGCCTGTTCAGCTTCTCCCTGTAGCTCAAGTCCTCCAATCCTGGCAACATCTTTGTAAATCTTTTCTGAACCCTTTCAAGTTTCACAACATCTTTCCAATAGGAAGGAGATCAGAATTGCATGCAAAATTAAACTCCATCTGCCACTTCTCAGCCCAATGGCCCATCTGGTCAAGATCCTGTTGTAATCTGTGGTCACCCTCTTCACTGTCCACCACACCTCCAATTTTGGTGTCATCTGCAATCTTACTAACTGTACCTCTTATGCTCGCATCCAAATAATTTATGTAAATGACAAAAAGTAGAGGGCCCAGCACCGATCCTTGTGGCACTCCACTGGTCACAGGCCTCCAGTCCAAAAAACAACCCTCCACCACCACCCTTTGAGCCAGTTCTGTATCCAAGTGGTCAGTTCTCCCTGTATTCCATGAGATGTAACCTTGCTAATCAGTATCCCATGGGGAACCTTGTCGAACGCCTTACTGAAGTCCATATAGATCACATCTACTGCTCTGCCCTCATCAATCCTCTTTGCTACATATTGCTCCCGCTGTGATATTACCAAAGGTCTTTACAATTCCGTCATGACCTCCCTGCTTTTGAGATCTAGGCCTCGATTGAGGAAGTCAAGTGTTCCATAAACCTTTTTCACTGCCTTATTAACGGGCCCCTCCACCTTCAGAAATCTATGGTAAAACATGTCAAGGTACTTTGCTCCACAAAACTTCTTAGTGCCATGCCAATCATTGAATACTTTGTAAAATTACTCCTTCTAAAGTGTATCACCTCACACTTTTCAGGGTTGAATTCGATGTCACACTCATCTGCCCATTTGACCATCCCATTTATATCTTCTTGCAGCCCAAGACATTCAACCAAATTGCTAAGCACCCAAACAATCTTTGTGTCATCCACAAACTTACTAATCCAATTCCCCAGGTAGTCATCTACATCATGTATATATTAGGGGATCCAACACAGATCTCTGAGGTACACCACTGGCTTCTGGTCACTAAACCAGCCTTCTGTCATCACTCTATGTCTCCTGCAACTTAGCCAGTTTTTATTACAAATTATCATTTGCATCCACTGAGACAACTGAAAAGCTATCTCAACTGAAAAACAACATACCCAACAGAACAAGACTACCTCAATCGCGCATCTGTCCAGATTGTGTTCTGTGGAGATCCAACCCATTATCGGAATCCTGTTAGGATGGCCTATTCATTTTGACTTTCCAAACACCAATTACCAAGTTACCTCAGGAGATGATCAGCTAGAAAGCCAGTCAATCACACAAACCTAACCACAGCTTGACTTGATGCTTGTTCACCACTCTTTTACACTTTTAATATTTAAATAATATGAGGGAGAGAGAAAACAGAATCAGGAAGTTGTGATTAAGTGACAGTTCCCATACAAGTGAAGACACTTAGAGTCATAGGGATGACAGCATGGAAACAGACCCTTCAGTCCAACCCGTCCATGCCGACCAGATATCCCAGTCCAATCTAGTCCCACCTGCCAGCACCCGGCCCATATCTCTCCAAACCTTTCGTATTCATATACCCATCCAAATGCCTTTCAAATGTTGCAATTGTACCAGTCTCCACCACATCCTCTGGCACCTCATTCCATACACGTACCACCCTCTGTGTGAAAATGTTGCCCCGTAGGTCTCTTTTACATATTTGCCCTCTGACCCTAAACCTATGCCCTCTAGTTCTGGACTCCCCGACCCCAGGGAAAAGACTTTGTCTATTTATCCTATCCATGCCCCTCATGATTTCGTAAACCTCTATAAGGTCACCCCTCAACCTCCGACGCTCCAGGGAACAGCCCCAGGCTGTTCAGCCTCTCCACTATGAAACAACAGACCCACAATCAAGTATCCAAATGCTGGATTTGTTTGCAAGTTGCCCAAAACAGCAATGTCATAAATAGTTCATCAGGGATTTTGTTGGTGGCTTTAGTCATGATAAGAATTTTGGTCATTGCACTGTTTTAAACATGGCAAATAAGAAATGTTCATCTTAATTCTGGTTCTCAAAGGTGAGACACTACTTGGATTGCGGAAATTGGCATCAATGTCTCTTGCTGCATTTGATAACTTCGAGAAATGCATTTTTATTTCCTTCAGACTGAGAAAGAATTAAGGATGAGCAATAAGTGCTGGCTGAGCCAGTTACACCCATGCCAAAGAATGAAAAAATCTTCACAACATTAAGCACATTATTAATTGGAAGCACTAGCTTTCAGAGCGCTGCTCCTTCATCAGGTGGTTGTGATGAAGGTGCAGCGCTCCAAAAGCTAGTGCTTCCAAATAAAGCTGTCGGACTATAACCTGGTATTGTGTAATTTTTAACTTTGTACACACCAGTCCAACACTAGCATCTCCAAATCTTAAGCACATTAGTGTGCACTGAAAGAAAATAAACAGTTAAAGCTGGTGAATTTGGCACTCCTATCTTTCATCTTTCGTAGTGTATCAAGACTTCAAAAGCAACCTTTCCCCACTGCGCAATATCCTGGGATGTTTAATTCAAAAACACAGAGACCACTTCAGTCAAAGATATCCTGCTGCTATGTTTCCTCCTAACATGCCAAACAACTATATATGGTGCAGGCCAAACTGCTAAGCAGCAAACCAATCTCAATTTTGGTGCAACCCAGTCATGGATTTCAATATTAAAAACAACAAGGGATTAAAATGGAAATTCTTCAGAAGCCATTTGTATTTTCCCTTTTTTCCGTTTCCCTTGGCAAGGTGGGGGGGAAAGAAACAAATCTATATAAAGGTAAAATACTGTGAATGCTGGAATAAGCACACATACAGCCAGTGGTGCTGCTCCTCCGAAATGGAGGGGAATAAAGTTGCTCATTTGGTTCCAATACAAGCAGAGACACAAACTCTGCTCAGTTTCCTGAAATTTGCCCAACAAAAGAATGGAGAACAACCAGATTTTAGCTTTGGGTAGCAAAATATCCTTTCAATTACCCTGTTGAATGATTCATATATTGATGGAAATTGCAATACTTAATGGTTTACTGCTTACCAGAGACTCATGTACATTAGCAACAAAGCATTAACATACCATCTGTCCTATATCCCAAAACCGATGCTAATTCAAACCAAGGTCAAAACTGGATTGCATCAAATTTCAATACAAAGTGCGCCGCTCACAAAGATAAACAGAAATATTTTCCTGGATCTTAGCCTAACTAAATGGAAAGTAGAACGAGGTGGAAACTAGAAAAGCATCATGAAATAAAGTTCTACTGTAAGAAATTATGCTTGAGTCCATTCTGCTTAAGTCAAATATAACAAAAATCATAGTCAAGCTAAGTAGAATGGGAAGAATACACAAAGGCTCTGATGGCTGATGTAAAGGTGAATTATGTTTTTATAACTTAATGGGGTGAGAAGACAGAAATCAAGAACAGTAATATAATCAGTCGCAAATCCAATTGAATGGCACAGTAACGCAGTTGAAACAAAGTCTAAACATTGATTTCTAACCTGCTAGCTTTCCATGATTCATGGGCAGAAGCTGAGAAAATTCTGGAACACTACATTGCAATTTTTTTTTCCCCTATCAGAAGTCGGACAGCAGCTGTGTGCAAAGATAAACTTCTTTTAAAAATATATTATTGGTTGTACAAGGACAAGGACCATGACAGTTCAAGCAGCAGGGATGAAATTAGATTAGATTAGATTAGATTAGATTACTTACAGTGTGGAAACAGGCCCTTCGGCCCAACAAGTCCACACCGCCCCGCCGAAGCGCAACCCACCCATACCCCTACCTTTACCCCTTACCTAACACTATGGGCAATTTAGCATGGCCAATTCACCTAACCTGCACATCTTTGGACTGTGGGAGGAAACCGGAGCACCCGGAGGAAACCCACGCAGACACGGGGAGAACATGCAAACTCCACACAGTTAGTCGCCTGAGGTGGGAAATGGTTGGCCAAAGAATGTAACATCATCTGTCTTACAAACAGATAATTATTAAAGATTGCCAACAAACTATGGTCATGGCTTCTGTTGTTTAACCTTAAAAAAATTGTGCTGCTAATGTCTATTCACAAGGACAGATTTGTATGCCAAACTTTTACATGAGTTCAGTATTTCAGCACAAATGACTCATGGCTCGTCTAGACGTGCATTGTATTCTGCCACAGGTGTAGGCAAAAGGTGACACAACATTGAGCAAAGTGAGACTAATTCTTCAGTTCATATTGACAGAAGTGTTGCCACAATGGATGGTGCCACCAGAGAAAATAACCTGTTGATTCAGTCAGTGGTATGATTCCCAATTTAATAGATGACAAAAGCTATTGATGGAAACATATTGATTTCATCCTAGGCCAGCTGATACCCACTTCAGTTTCTTTGAATAGATGGCAAATAGCCACTGAGCTCAGTTATGTCAAACAAATACAGTATCTGTGCTAAAAGATAATTACAACCAACAGCCCTGTTCTAGGTTAAGTCATTATTTTCTCTATAGTGCTCTTCAAGAATTTGAAATCAGAATACCATTTTGACAAAGGCCTGATTCAATGGAAAATACAATCAATAATTGGTTTCCAATGCAAAGATAAATCAGTATATCATTATACAAAACCCAAAACATTTAATTCATTTACTCATACAGTCAAATCAATTGTTACTGGCCAAAAGTCTTCACAATTGAAAAGTGAAGACTGTGGGAAGTACTGTCCTGTTATGCTCCTGTAAAGTGTCTTTGGATGACCTCTTGACATAAAGGCACTTTACAAATGTAACTTGTTGCGTATAGTGATCCATTAAAAATTCCCACTTTACTTCCTATTTTACCTGTACAGGTAGTTCTTCTATAACGCGATGGTTGCATTCTTATGCAGCCCCGTGTTCCAGAAAAATTGCACTTTAGAAACAGTGCTTAAAGGTTTAAAAGTTTTAAAAGTTTACGCTTTAGAAACAGTATCCCGAATTTGTCAATTGCATTACAGTGTATTTGCATTAACGAAATGTGCATTATAGTGGAACGACCTGCAGACTGGCTATAAAACTCTGGTTGTTTGTGGCACAGTCTCAGGTGAACTTGAAATGTGAGCAGCATTATGACGAGATATACTGATGAGCCATGGTGCTGTGAAAACTTTGAAAAATGGTCATCACACAATTCTTGTGGCATTTCGAACAATGGTAGCACCCGCCTTTCTGCCTTCCAAATTATGTAATTACCTTTTGCTGCCAATGAGATCATATTTGATCCAGACATCACTGTGCACGGAGTGCAGCAATCCAATAGTAGGCTGAAGTTATTGATATCTCCAATCAACATGTTACTTGTGCAACTCATTACAGAGTATTAACATCTGGTATTGGATTGCACAAGGGAATTTTGTAAATGTGTAATCATACAATATAAAAGAAAGCCACCAATTTAACATTGAACAAAATGCCCCACTCAAAATTGTGGTAGCTTCCTCAACTGGGCAGAACATGTGTTGCCTTATTCCCTCAACAGTTCGAATTTCATTTAATTTCTGTTTAGATATAACTGGGAAATGATTATTTTAGTAAGCCACTAAACAGTCTCTGTCAGAACCTTCTTGCATGACTGATGAGATATATTAATTGAGAAAAATTACAAATACACAGTTATTATCTTTTGCAGACAGCTGTAATTGAAGTTGCTGAAACCATGGAGTCATACAGCACGAAACGAGTTGTGAGTTCATGGAATGCCCTGCCAGTAGCAGTGGTGGACTCTCCCTCATTATGGGCATTTAAGCGGGCATTGGATAGGCATATGGAGGATAGTGGGCTAGTGTAGGTTAGGTGGGCTTGGATCGGCGCAACATCGAGGGCCGAAGGGCCTGTACTGCGCTGTATTCTTCTATGTTCTATGTTCTATGAAACAGATCTTTCTGTCCAACTCATCTGCACCAACCAGATATCTTAAACTGATGTAGTTCCATTTGCCTGTACTTGGCCTTTACCCATCTAAACCTTTCCTATCCATATACCCATCCAGATGCCTTCTAAGTGCTGTAATTGTACCAGCCTCCACAACTTCCTCTGGCAGCTTGTGCCATAAATGCACCACCCTCTACGTGAAAAAGTTGCCCTTAGACCCCTTTAAAATCTTTCCCCTCTCACCTTACAACCTATGCCCTCTAGTTTTGGACTCCCTACTTTGGGAAAAGGGCCTTGCTGTTTCATCCCTATCGATGCCACTCAATGTTATAAATCTCAAAAAGGTTACCCTTCTACCTCCAACATTCCAGGGAAAAAAGCCCTAAGCATATTCAGCCTATCCCTATAATCCTCCAACCTCAGCAACATTGTTGTAAAATGTTTTTGAGTTCTTTCAAAGTTAACAACATTTTTCCTATAGCAGAGGGACCAGAATAGAACACTGTATTCTAAAAGTGGCCTCCTGATCCCTATAGGAGAAAGTGAGGACTGCAGATGCTGGAGACCAGAGCCGAAAAATGTGGTGCTGGAAAAACACAGCAGGCCAGGCAGCATCCGAGGAGCAGGAGAAATGACATTTCAGGCATAAGCCCTTATCCCTATATTCAATGCACTGACCAATGAAGTCAAAAAGACAGGAAAGGGCTCATGCCCAAAACATCAATTCTCCTGTCCCTCGGATGCTGCCTGACCTGCTGTAGTTTTCTAGCATGACACTTTTCAACTCTGATCACCAGCATCTGCAGTCCTCACTTTCTCCTAGCACTGACCAATGAAGGCAAGCATACCAAATGCCTTCTTCACCATCTTGTCTACCTGTGACTCCATTTTCAAGGAACTGTGCACCCTCAGCCAGCTTTGCTTAGCAACAGTATCCAGGGCCCTGCCATTAATTGTATAAGTCCTGACCTGGCTTGTCTTAGCAAAATGCAACATCTGACCTTTATCTAAAATTAAACTCCATCTGCTACTCCTCATCCCATTGGTCCATTTGATTAATGTTGTTTTGTAGTCTAAGATATCCTACTTCACTGTCCACTACAACTTTGGTGTCATCTGCAAACTTACTCACCATGTATGCTATCTTGACATCCGAATCATTTATCTAAATGACGAAAAGCAATGGATCAGCACCGATCCTTATGGTACACCACGGAGTCACAGGCCTTCAGTCGGAAAAACAACCCTCTACCACCATACTATGTAGAGTCAAGTAGAGTAGCTTTTTATTTGTCATTTCTATTATACACAACTGATACAGTAAAAACGAGACAGCTTTCCTCCAGCACAAACTACACAGCTATACACGGTATAAAGTGTATGAGACGTGCAAAACACGCAAATTACAGTGTAATAAAAGAATGATAATTAATAGACATTTTTCTCGCAGCAATTTGAAGTTGGACAAAGAATTTCAGATGGGAAAGACTCCAATCATACTTTACTAAGGAGCCTGTCTGGCCGTGAGAGACTGACTGCTCCTGGATCTTCTACTAGATGGCAGGAGGGAGAACAGTTTGAGTGAGGGGTGTGTGGGGTCTTCCACAATGCTCTTAGCGTTTCGGATGCAGCGTGTGTTCTAAATGTTTGTACTGGAGGGAAGAGAGACCCTGATGATCGTCTCAGCTGTCCTGTTGTAGGTCTTATGATCAGAAACGGTGCAATTGCCGAACCAGGCAGTGATGCAGCAGCTCAGGGTACTCTCAATGAACCCTCTGTAGAATGTAGTGAGGATGGAGAGTGGGAGGTGGGTTTTCCTCAGCCTGCACAGAAAGTAGTGACACTGCTGGGTAATGGTGCTGGTGTTGAGGAACCAGGTGAGATTCTGCACCAGATGCACGCCAATAAATTTGATGCTCTTCACGATCTCCATGGGGGAGCTGCCAATGTCCAATGGAGAGTGGATTGCTCCATGCCCTCCTGAAGTCAACCACCATCTCTTTTGTCTTATCCATGTTCAGAGACAGGTTGTTGGCTCTGCACCAGTCCTTTAGCCGCTGTACCTACACTCTGTTTGCTGACTCGTCACTCGTACTGATGAGACCCACTACAGTCGTATCATCAGTGAACTTGATGATGTGATTCAACCTGTGCATCGCTGCACAGTCATGTGTCAGCAGGGTGAACAGCAGTGGACAGAGCACACAACCCTGGGGGGGGGGGCCATATTCAATTGGCTAGCTCCTCCTGGATTCTATTTGACATAACCTTGCTGTCTAGTCTACCATGCAAAACCCTTGTCAAACGGCTTGCTGAAATTCACACAGACATCTACCACCCTGCCTTCATCAACTCTTCAAAAAAACTCAAATTAGAGACACAACTTCCCATGCACAAAGCCATGCTGACTGGCCCTAATCAATCATTGTCTCTGTCATAGCTATGATTTCCCAGTCCCATGTTCCCAACCATGCCTTAAGTTCTTCTACACACTTATCAGGCCTCTTGCATCGAAATAAAAACAGTTTAATTTATTAGTCTTACCTCATTCTCCGCCATGCTCCTGCCTGCCTTGACTAGTTAACTTGTTTCAAATGAACAGCAAAGGACTGACCAATGATTATTGTCTTTTGAGGAAGCTGACTGTACAATTAAGCCAGCAACAACGAGGCATTGGATGTAGGGGTACAAATTGCTCATTTTCTACATGAATGATAAAAATTAATTCATGGGTAGTTGATACCAATGAGAAGCCACAGACTCAAGGACAATTTTTATTGTGTGTAAATATGTATAGGTAGATGATGTACTGCAGTTGTTAAGTAGCATGTAAACTCCTCAGGAAACAATCCACTTCAATATCGTTAGAATATATTAAAAAAAAAGATGATCACTTGCATCGAGCCAATGGGATATTTGGATGACAAAGAAAATGGCAGCATCCAGTGCTACAGCTGCTTTGTTTATCAGACAAGACTTAAATATTAGTCATACCAAACTAATGTCTCACCATAGTGGGCAATTGAATGCCTGATCTAAGTGATTAAAGGTCACACCTCAACAATCTTCCAACCTGAAGTCCATATGTTCTATCTCCTTGGCTTCCAATGCTTCCATTTTGTTAAATGTTAAAATGCAAGTATTTCAAACAGCATTGTGAAGTCACCTCATTCCAAATTCATGTATTCATCTTTTACTGTTAAGACTATTCATGGGTTTTTTTCAGTACATTCACTTAAATTGAAAATGTTGATGACATGAAGAGATCTTGCCTTGTACACCCAGTGAAACTAACAAGAAAGAGTTTAATGATCAGCAATCATTAGCTGAAATACATAGTTCCAACAGTTAAAAATCTCACAACATCAGGTTATAGTCCAACAGGTTTAATCAGAAGCACTAGCTTTCGGAGCACTGCTCCTTCATCAGGTGGTTGTGGAGGACACAGTTGTAAGACACAGAATTTATAGCAAAAGTTTACAGTGTGCTGTAACTGAAATTATACATTGAAAAATACCTGATTGTTTGTTGAGTCTTTCATCTGTTAGAATACCATGATAGTTTCACTTCTTTCATATGGAAATTACAAAACTTTTTTTAAAAGTTACATTCTCAGGTTAATCAAGGTATTTTTCAATGTATAATTTCAGTTACATCACACTGTAAACTTTTGCTATAAATTCTGTGTCTTACAATTGTGTCCTGCACAACCACCAATGAAGGAGCGACGCTCCGAAAGCTAGTGCTTCCGATTAAACCTGTTGAACTATAACCTGGTGTTGTGTAATTTTTAACTTTGTACACCTCAGTCCAATACCGGCATCTCCAAATCATAGTTCCAACAGTGCAAGTTACACTGATCTGTCAGGTTAACAACTACATTATGCAAAGCTCATTAAATCCAAGATCGCCAGCCTGCCCATCAAGTTTATTCACAGTATCAATATGTGACCACTAGAAACTTGTTAGCAGCAAAGAAAATGGAGCAAGTAGGTTTTGTTTTATCTAAATGTGTCAGCAAACACGCATGTCAGAGATTTTATTTTCCCTGGCCTTTTGTGCTTTTGTCTCAGATGTACTTTTAATTTTTCAATTTTGGTGGGTCCTGCAAGCCACACAACTACTATTCAGATTCACCTTCATTTTGAACGACATATTTCGTAGACTGATCAAGCTGACAGAATAAATTCACCAAATTATAACCGAAAAATCAAATTCTTGCATTCTTGCCCTGTGAAGGTCATCTACTGCAATGAAGATAATTTTTTATTACCTTCCTGCAACAAGTATTCAATGTGAATGAGCAGATTTTACTAAATTACTGCGATGAAATTCATGCATCTTGAGAGGCAAATCAACAACACCCTGTTCAACATTACCACCAGTACCACTGAATCCTTCCACTGATTGAAAATTCTCAGGCTATTAACATGACACCCAGTATTGGACAAGCAGAAATTTCTTTCAATTAAATATTATGGAGACTGATGATGGCATCACAAACTCTACTCAGTGATTCCAGCCCACTTACATGCCATTGTCAGAGGGGGAACCAGAATGTTTACACCTTTGCTGCCATATTTGACTCCTATCTGCATAGTCACACACACACACCATCATTTCCACCTCTGCAACATAAAATTAGAGGCCATTCAATCCCTCAAACCTGCTCCATCATTCAACTATATAAGAGTTGATCATCTATTGCAGTGATTTGGAGGAGCTGGTGTTGGACTCGGATGGACAAAGTTAAAAATCACACAACGCCAGGTTGTAGTCCAACAGGTTTATTTGGAGGCATGAGCTTTCAAAGTGTTGCTCCTTCAATCAGGTGGTTGTGAAGCAGGATCACAAGACACAAGATTTATAGCAAAAGATTAGTGTTAGGCAGCTGAAATGATATATTGAACAAACCTAGATTAAGTCTTTCATGTTTTAGAATGGGTTTGCTAGTTTCGGTTTTTTAAAATGAAAAACCCAGAACTTCTTTTAAGTCACACTCTCAAGATAACTTAAGGTTTTATAACAAAAGGTACCATCTCATCTCAGACAATGCATTAAAGGTGTGAGGTTAAAATCTGTCTATATCCCAATATTGAGTGAGACTGGTTCTACTTCTAAAGTGGAATTTATAAAATATTACATGGATTGATTGTCTGTAGGTTACATATTTTTTGAACAAAATAGAATGCATCTGAAAATATAATTCTGCAAATATAAATTCAAGCCATAAACTTATATGCATGTGTGTGCAGGAGAGAGAGGCAGAGTGAGTATGTGCATGTGAGTATGAATGCACGTGAGAGAGTGTATGTTTGCGTGTGTGCAAACTTGGTAAAGTATGTTTGTGATTGTGATGGGGTATAAAAGTCTGTGAGAGGGTGCGTGCATTGGTGAGAATGTGGGGGGGGGGGTCAGTGTATGTGTGAATGTATGAGAGAGAGCTTTTGTATGAGAGAGAGTCTGTGTGAGTATGTAAGAGAGTGTGTGTGAGTGTGTGAATGTGAAAGTGTGAGAGAGAGTGAGAAAGTGAAAGACAGGATCGTCTAATGGGGTCACCTATAGTGTGACATGAACCCAAGGTCCTGGTTGAGGCCATCCCCATGGGTATCGAACTTGGCGATCAGCCTCTGCTTGGTCACTCTGCATTGTTACCTGTCCCAAAGTCCGCCTTGGAGGATGGTCACCTGAAGATCCAAGGCTGGGTGTCCCTGACCATTGAAGTGTTCCCTGACTGGGAGGGAACACCCCTACCTGGTGATTGTTGTGCAGTGTCCATTCATCCGTTGTTGTAGCGTCTGCTTGGTCTCACCAACGTACCATGCCTCAGCACATCCTTACCTATAGCATACAAGATAGACAACATTGGCCGAGTCACATAACTACCTGCCATGTACATGGTGGGTGGCATCCCCATGTAATGGTGGCATCCGTGTCGACACTCTGACACGTATTGCAGTGGCTGCCGTGACAGCGTTGTACTGCGTTATGGTCCACGTTGTCCTGAATGCTGGGCAGTTTGATGCGAACCATGGCCTGTTTAAGGTATGGTGGTTGTTTAAAGATGAGAAGTGGAGGCATAGGGAAGGTCTTGGCGAGGTGCTCATCCTCATCGATAATGTGTTGCAGGCTGCGAAGAACATGGCGCAGTTTTTCAGTTCCCAGAAAGTATTGGACAATGAAGGGTACCCTATCGGTTACACCTCATGTCTGTCTCGTGAGGAGGGCATTACGGTTTCTCGCTGTGGCATGTTGGAACTGGTAATCGATGAGTTGAGCATCGTAGCCCGTTCTTATGAGGGCATCCTTGAGCATCTTCAGATGTCCATCATGTTCCTTCTCATTTGAAAAGATCCTGCGTGTATGTGTAGGGCTTGTCCGTAGGGGATGGCTGTTTTAATATGTTTAGGGTGGAAGCTAGAGAAGTGCAGCATCATGAGGTTATCTGTGGGTTTGTGGTAGAGTGAGGTGCTGAAGTGCCAGTCCTTGGTGGAGATGCATGTGTCCAAGAATGTGACAGATACCAAAGAGTAGTCCATGGTGACTTTGATGGTGGGATGAAACTCATTGATATCACTGTGTCGATGTTTCAATGACTCCTCGTTATGAGTCCAGAGGAAGAAAATGTTGTCAATATACCTGGTGTACAGCCTTGGTTGGAGGTCCTGTGCACATTTGGTCCCCATGGCTGTTCCGTGTGTCTGGATGAAGAACTGGTTGTCAAAGGTGAAAATGTTGTGGTCGAGGATGAAGTGGATGAGCTGCAGGACAATGGCAGTTGTTGATATTCAGGACTAAGGCTGTTGCCGTGATGTCATCACCATGGGGATGCTGGTGTAGAGTGCTGAAATGTCCATTGTGACGAGGAATGTTCGTCTGGTCCGTGGGTGCTGAGTTTCTGTAAGAAATCTATTGTGTCACGACAGAAGCAGGGGGTCCCCTGTACAATGGGTTTCAAGACGCCTTCAACATAGCCAGAGAGGTTCTCAGACAGGGTCCATTACCTGATATGATGGGACATGCTGGTGTGTGGGCTTTGTGTATCTTCGGAAGACAATAGAAGTCCCTTTATATTTTGTAAATTCCACTTTCAAAATAGAACCAGTCTGACTCAAAATTGGGATACAGACAAACTTTAACCTCACACTTGTAATGCATTGTCTGAGCTGAGATGGCACCTTTTGTTATAAAACCTTAAGTTATCTTGAGAATGTGACTGAAAAGAAGTTCTGGGTTTTGCATATTAAAGAACCGAAACTAGCAAACCCATTCTAAAAGATGAAAGACTTAATCTAAGTTTGTTCAGTATATCATTTCAGCTGCATGACACTGTAATCTTTTGCTATAAATCTTGTGTCTTGTGATCCTGCTTCACAACCACCTGATGAAGCACCAGTGCTTTGAAAGCTCGTGCTTCCAAGTAAACCTGTTGGACTATAACCTGATGTTGTGTGATTTTTAACTTAATCTACTTCAATGTAATTTTCCCACACTGTCCCATATTTATTAACATCTGGAAATGTATCGACCTCTGTACCTCAGAAGTCATTATATGTATTCTAGGCAGAGTTCCAAAAATTCACCCCCTTCAGAGGGAAGTAATTCACCCTCAATTCACAGTTCAAAATAGGCTGTGTCCTATTCTCATGCAGTGACCCCTGGTTCCAGACCCAAGCGAAGTGAAACTCCTTCCTATATGGAGTTCACGGAGCTCTATCAAAAGGTTTGAATGCTTCAATAAGATCACCTCTCATTCTTCTAACCTCATATATAGTCCACTCTGCTCGTAGGACAATCCCACCAACCCAGGGCTCAGTCTGGTGAACCTTGATGCCCTTTCTCTCTCTCTAATACATGTATCCGTTCTTTGGAAAGGAGGCTATCAACATGCACATTACCCCAGGTGCAGTTGTAACAAGGCTCCACACCTTTGCAGCAAAACGTCTTTACTTCTTCACTCAAATCCTCTTGCAATAAATGCCACCGTACCATATACCTGCTTGCTGCAGCTGCACATAGCTTTCAGTGACTAATAAACAAGAACACCCAAGTTCTATTCGACACCAACAATTCCTAATTTCTCATCATTTGGTACAAAACTGGCATCTATCCAACAATGTGGAAAATTCCCCATGTCCTATTTACAAAAAGCAGGAGAAATCCTCCCCAACCAACTGCTGCCCCAGTCAACTCAATCATCAGCCAAGTGTTGCAACAAACAGCCCTCGCTCAAAATAATCTGTTGCTGCTGCCCAGTTTGGATTCTGCCAGATTCCTTCAGCTCCTGACTGTAGTCTAAAGATGGACAGAATTGCTGAACTCCTGAAGTAGGATTACTGACTACCCTTGACATCAAGACTGCATTTGGTCAAGTATGGCACAAAAGACCCTAACAAAAGGAGTCATCAGAATCGGGGGGGGGTTGGAGTCATACATGATACGACAGGATGATGGTCACAGTTGTTGGAGCTAAGTTGCTAAGTTGGAGTAAACACAACCATCTTCAGATACTATGTCATTTACTGCCCATCCATTCTAAGGTCAGAAATGAGGATGTTCACTGATGATTACACAATGTTCAGCACCATTCATGGCTCTTCAGATACTGAAGCAGTCTTTGTTCAACTGGAGCAAGACTTGGACTATGTTTTGATTTGGTTGATAAATCACAAGCATCTCTGTGATCGGAGTCAAAAGCACACATTAGAGACCCTTCAGCCACTGAGCCTGTACTTACCCAGCTACACCAATCCAGCACTTAGCCCACAGCCTGAAAGAGCTCATCCATTTACTTTTTGTTTTAACAGATAGCGAAGTTTCCCACCTCTTATCCCCTCCCAAGCAGTGCATTCCAGATCCTCATCCACTCCAGGTGAAGAATACTTTCCTCAAAACCCCTCTAATCCTCCTGCCCTTCACCTCAAAACAGTGTTCCTTCATTATTGACAAATGAGAAGAGTTGCTTCTTGTCCATCTTTTCCATGCCCCTCATAATAATTAGACACATCAATTAGGTTTCCCCTCAGCCTTCTCTGCTCTAAAGAAAATACACAAACCTATCCAGACTCTCTTCATAAAAATGCCAAAAAGGTTAAATCTAAGCAACAATTTGGTGAATCTCCTCTGCACCCCTCCAGTGCAGTCACTTCCTTCCTATAATGCAGCGATCAGAACTGCTCATATTTCTCCAGTTGTGGCCTAATTAAAGTTTTACAACTTTAACCTCTGCTCTTATAAACTTATTACAATCCACCACACAAGTGTCAAACAATGGCTATCAATATGCCCCAAGTTACCACTGACCAGAAACTGACCAGAAGCAAATAGTGTGGCTATAAAAACAGGTCAGAGTGGGAAATACTGTGGCAATTAAGATGCCTCCGAGCTCCTGAAAGCCTGTTCACCATTTGCTAAAGCACAATTCAGGGCACAGTCGGCATTATTCAAACACAAACTTTGACAAGTATCAGGTAGGAGATTCAACCACAGGGGTTCTCATCCACAGTCTCCAACTGAGTATTTCTCTGTCCACATGCACAGTAACTCATGTACCTCTCCAGACAAAAAGATGATGATGGAAAATGAGCACTGGCTGCTTTTCTCTGGTCTCATATCCCAAGATCTGCAGCCAGCTTGTATGACCCTGCAGCATGCCATACTAAGATCAGATATCAAAGCATACACTGAAGATTATGGCTTGGTCGTTATTTGTTTAACTCAACAATTAGCTGCACAATGTTAAATGGCCCAGAGGTGGAGGTTTGATTTTTAAACAAACACGTTCTGTTTGTGCAATCACCTTGGAATTGCACAATGAAGATAATTTAATCCGCAAATCATATAAATGTAATGTGATCAGAACATCAAGTTATATCTTAACCATCTGAAGCTGAAAATGCAGGACAGCCAGCACTATGCAAACAATGCTCCTCTGGATAACATAACAAACCACAGCTGACTGTATTCAGACAGTAGAGATGCAACATTCCTGATCCTTCTGATTACATTCGACTCTAGATAAGCACATCTGATCACAGCATAAATTCCAATGCAACTAAATCACTTCCTACTCACTCCAACCATTACAAAATCCTTGACCCTCCAGAAATTCTGATTAAAAACAAAACTGTCATTATGGTCCATATATCACTTCACTGCTAATAACCTGATCAGTCCAGATCAATCACATCTTGCTCACATGTATTGTAATCTTCAAGTCACAAATTGCTAAGAATCAGAATGGCAGAGGAGAACATTTGGCTGACTTTCTGCAGAGCAATTAAGTGAGTTTCCTTCTTCCATTCTATCTCCGTAGCCCTCAAAATTGATTTCCCTCAAGCACCCATCCGATTTTCTTTGAAATCATTAATCACTTCCTTTGTTGGCTGTGGGTTTGTAACAGTCACCACTGATACAGTTCTTCCTCAGATGCACTTAAATATCTTGCCCACAACATTCATATGATGGGGTAATGTTTGCTCTGTTTTTTGTGTGCAGGTTGTTCTGCTATAACTTGTGTTTCATTAACACGAATTTGCTATAACACGATTGACAAACTGGGGACACTCTTCCTAAAGCACAAAGTTTTAAAGCATGCATTGGTCATAACATGATTCCAGCCCCATTAGTTTAAATGGTGCTGCTAATACACAATTACCTGCCAACACAGGCTTGCACGAAAATAGAACTACTGCATTATAGCAGGACTGACTGTACAGGACATAACTGCACTATTTTCCATATTCTTGCATGATGAAAGTTCTGTACCAGAACAGCTGGTTAGGGCTGCAGAAAGTTCAAGAGCACATATCTTCAGTAGTGTTGCCAGAATGTTGACAGCGCCTTATCCTTTGTAGTATCCAGACACCTCCACACACATCATTTAGTGTATCCGCTGCACCCGACGTGGTCTCCTCTACATTGGGGAGACAGGCCGCTGACTTGCGGAACGTTTCAGGGAACACCTCTGGGACACCCGCACCTACCAACCCAACTGCCCCGTGGCTGAACACTTTAACTCCCCCTCCCACTCCACCAATGACATGCAGGTCCTTGGCCTCCTCCATCGCCAGACCCTGGCCACACGCCTCCACCCCCACCTTTTATCTCAGCCCACTTGGCACACCAGCCTCATTCCTGAAGAAGGGTTTATGCCCAAAACGTCGATTCTCCTGCTCCTCGGATGCTGCCTGGCTTGCTGTGTTTTTCCAGCACCACATTTTTCAACTATGGTACAACTTACCCATGCTGACCAGATATCTTATATAAGTGTAGTCCTACTTGCCTGCATTTGGCCATATCCCTCTAAACTCTTCCTATTCATATAGCCATCCAGATGCCTTTTAACATGTTGCAATTGTACCAGCCTCCACCACTTCCTCTGGCAGTTCATTCCATACATGCACCACCCTCTATGTGAAAAAGTTGCCTCTTACGTCCCTTTTAAATCTTTCCCCTCTCACCTTAAACCTATGCCCTCTAGATTTGGACTCCCCTACCCTGGGGAAAAGGGGTAGACCTTTGGAATACCCCTTGGCTATTCACCCTATCCATGCCCCTCATGATTTTATAAACCTCTAAGGTCACTCCTCTGCCTCCAAAGCTCAAACCCTCCAACCCCAGCAACATCCTCGTAAATCTTTTCTGGACCCTTTCAAGTTTCACAAATCCTTCCTATAGTGGGGAGAACAGAATTCCATGCAATACTCCAAAGGTGGCTGAACCAATGTCCTGTACAGCTGCAACATGACTTCCCAACTCCTACTGAATATTAATCACACTTTCTTGAGAAATGGATCACATTTTCCACTCTCCAATTCTCTTGAACCTATACCATATATAGAGAAGGTCGGAAAACCTTTCACAACTTCCATCCTCATTTCCTTCAGCAACCTGGGATGCAAGCCATCTGCCTTACCCACTCTAAGCATAGCCAGTTTCCCCAATATATCCTTCTTCTTATTTCTCCCCATAATCTGCTTCTATCGATATTCAGAAACTTTGTCTTCCTGCATAAAGCAGCGATACAAAGAACTAATTAAATATTCTAGTCGTGCCCTGCACCTAAATATATATCACTTACTTCTCCCCCTATAGATCCCTATCCCACTTATGACTACCTGATTAATAGTTATGCCAGTGGAAGTCTTCTGGGTTCCCTTTTATGTTCACTGCTACTCTTTTCTCTCACTGCCTCTTTACCAGTTGAATTTTCCTCTTCATTTTTCTGTCTCCATCTGAATTGTAGATGTGATTTCCAAAGCTCAACTTTTCAGCAACGACCTGGGATGAGAGGGTCAAGGGAAGTCGAGAAGACAACGTTCAGGAAATTCCATCTTCATTGCCTCAGGTATCATAAAATGACAGCAAGCTATTCTGAAATAAACATCTGGTGGGGCTTCTCTGCAAGTTATCAGGCAAATATTTCAAGTCTCAACAATTACATATTGCAAAACACTAAGTAACAAAGCTGCATTCCAAAATTCTTAGCCAATGGACAAGTTCAGAGTGAGTCATTGATACACCATCAGGGCAGGCAATTATCATTCCTACCCTCATGAACAAAGTGGCATTTGCAAACTAAATCACATCACCTGATGTGTGCGGAATTGCTCAACTAAGTGATGAGGAATAAATAATGTTGCATTATTAGTCATTCATGGAATACGGTAGTCAATGGTATTTATTGATCAGCCTCCACTAACACGTGAGAAGGCAGTGGTGAGCTGCCTTCTTGAACTGCAAAAGTGAGGAACTATGACATAGCTCCCATTCAATTTAAAGGGGAACTAGCAGGTGACAGTGATTGAAAGCACTTGTAGCCTTTGTTCCTCTTGGTGGAAGATGTCAAGGATTGGTAAGGCACTGTGCAAGTTGTCCTGGTAAGTTGCTGCAGTACATCTCAGTATACTGCTGGCACACTGCATTCCTGGGAGGAAGGATGCCAATCAAGCAGGCTTCTTTGCCTTAGATGGTTTTGAGCTAGAGGGTTCTGGAATCACACTCCTCCAGAGAAATGAGAAGTAATCCAGAAAACTCCTGACTTGTGCTTTACAGATGATGAAAAAGCTCTGCCTGATTCAGAATTAATCACTACTGAATTTCCAGCCTCTGACTTACTTTCATCTCACCTCTAAAATTAAGGTCCATTTCCATGTCTTCAGCAAAGTGGAAGTACTACAGAATACAGGATGTACCCCCTGCAAAGATAAATTAATTTCTGCAAAGACTGAAAATGTTGGTTTTGCACATCGATAATTGTAGGTACAAGAGATTGAGTGAGGACAGGGGCAATTAGGTTCACTCTTGCTGGTTCACTCAGCGCCCAATGCTAGCCCAGTCTGACAGTTACGTCTCTAAGTTCTAGGCCAGTTCAGTCAGTCCCATTGCTATTATGCCACTTTTGGTGATAGGCATTAGAGTTCTCCAACCATCACATTCTATTCCCTTTGCTGCTTATTCATCTGTTGAGGGAGGGAAGTAGTCATCAACCGGGGATTTATATGCTTACAGGTGATCTGATGCCATCAGACCTCATGCGGCTTGGAATCACTTTAGAAGGCAAATCTTTCTCAATGGCATGCCCCTGTACTACCACCTTGTACTACCAAGACATGGGACTGGCTGAAAACAATGATTTGCTGAGAATGATTATATCATGCTGCTGGCTAACTAGTTACCAACTAGTTAGAGGCTTATGTGGGTCAACTGGGTAGGATGTGCTTTCATTATATCCAGAGCCTGGCTTTCATGTCAGTTATGTTCTTTATTTTTCATCACAATACAATTGAGTGACTTGCTGAGCCATTTCAGAAGGCATTTAAGACTCAACCACATGTCTGGGTCTGGAGTCCCATGGACCCAGGCAAGACAAGAGATTACCTATTTCCTCCACTAAAGGACATTCATGAAATTTATTTCTTTTTACTACAATCCAGTCATTTTATGGCCAGCAATTCTGAGATTAGATTATTTTGATGAACTGAAAAAAATAACTCCCATCAGCTGAGGTAGAATTGCTCTAGAATGAGTAATCTAGCAGCATAGCCATTATGCTACCATTTCCCACAATAACGTTTAACTAGGAATTAGCATTACATTACAATTTGAAGGAAGAAACGTGAAGGAGAATGTTCCATAAGCTCAGAATAAAAATAACCATTTCACATTTAGCTTTTCAAGATTTGATTAAACCTTTTCTTTGAAAGGTAGTCAACTCCAAGGCTATACTGCAAATAACTAGATTAGATTAATTCCAGTGTGGAAACAGGCCCTTCGGCCCAACAAGTCCACATCGACCCGCCGAAGCGTAACCCACCCATTCCCCTACATTTACCCCTTTACCTAACACTACGGGCAATTTAGCATGGCCAATTCACCTGACCTGCACATCTTTGTGACTGTGGGAGGAAACCGGAGCACCCGGAGGAAACCCACGCAGACACGGGGAGAATGTGCAAACTCCACACAGTCAGTCGCCTGAGTCGGGAATTGAACCCGGGTCTCTGGCGCTGTGAGACAGCAGTGCTAACCACTGTGCCACCGTGCCGCCCACTAATCTCGACTCAGAGGCTTTGTTCTTCATTATTGTTGTTCCTGTCACTGGTCTGTTTTCATACCACATGCAATGAGACAATTTTCTTCTCAGTCATTTATACATTCGAAAACACCTAAAGGGAACTTTTGAAGAAGTTGCTTATTTGTGAAGTAGAGGAAAAGTACAAGTGTATCCACTTGAAAATGGTTATTTCATGAGGACTCTTATCTGTAAACAGGTTGGAAACAACATGAACAGAAAATTGAACCCTTCTTGTTGCAATAATGATTCTCACACCCACTCAAGGAAGCAGCATCAAGCAATTCCAAAATTTATTCAATGAAGGCAGAACGGAGCAGCAAAATAAATTTGAATCTGGAAATAATTATTAAAAATTATTGTAAATGGCCAAAGAGATCCACGGCATTAACAATATTCTATAAAGTTTTTGTCATTTATATATTATTATAGCCACATTTCTCAGCAGGAAATCATTGAAGTGCAGAATATCCAGACAACCCAAGACGATTATTGCTAATTTAGAGATTAACAAGATACTGCAGCCCAAGGACCAAATATAGTAAATTCTAATTATCTATCTGCTAGATGTCTCCTGTGCTCTTCCTTATTTATAAATATTCTCCAAAAATAATTACATTTTAAGGCTTCTATCTGGAATCCTGGAAGATCGCTGTTGTCTGGCAAAGTAGGGTCAGATATACAAAAGGGATTTTGATAACAATGTATTGTGATCATGAACAGTCTGATGTATGCTAGAGAATCAAAGAATGAACAATCTGTTTTTAACAAGGGACAGAGTGTTAACTAGAGTAATTACAAAATCAATTAAAATAATACCTTCAGTAAGGACAATGTGAAAGTCTCCAAGGATGATTCGGTCTCAGAACTAGATGGATTTTGAAAGAGATAATCACACACAAGATAATGGCAGATATGGGAATTAAACTGGAGTAAGGTACACATTCCTTCATGAAGCCTTCAATGAAGTTTCTAGGGAGAGTGCACTTCTGGCTCACGTCACTTTAAGGAGGCTTTTGATAAGGTTCCACGCAAGAAATTGTTAGTGAAGATGGAAGCCCACAAAATTAAGGGCAGATTACTGACACAGACAGGAAATTGGTTGAGTGGCAGGAAATAGATAGCACTCAAATTGGCAGCATGTGATTAGTGGTGTCACACAGAGATCTGTGCTAGGGCCTCAATTATTCACAATAGTTATTACCAACTTAGATAATGACACAAGAAGTCAAATTTGCTAACGATACAAAATTGGGCAGCATGGTGGACAGTGTTGATAATGGCATAAAATTACAGGGTAGGTGAATGGACTAAGTTTTGCGGCAGATGGATTTTAGTATAAGCAAGTGTGAGATTATTAATTTCAGCCTGAAAAAGGATGGATCAAGGTATTTTTTAAAAGACACAAAGTTTAACGTAGTAGATGTCCAATGAGATTTGGGAGTTCAGGTGTATAGCTCTTTAATAATAGTGCAGAAGATTGTCAAGGTGGCTAATGGAATGCTGGCTTTCATATCTAAAGGGCTGGGTATAGGGATGCAGACATTATGCTGCAGTTGTGCAAAAACCTAGTTAGACTCCACTTGAAGTACTTCGACTAGATCTGGATAACATCTTTATGGAGTTAAGGAGTCCAAATTTGCACATAGTACTCCAGATGCTCTAAATCTAAATGTAAGGTCCTATGAAACAAGACTTCACTATAACATCTTCCTCACAACACACAATCCCACTTAGCTTTGTATCACCCACAAATTTGGAAATATTAATTTGGTCCTCACCTGCAAATTGTTATGTACTGCAACAGCCAGAGACCAAATACTGATCCTTGCAATACCCCACCAGTCACAGCCTACCAATGGGTGAATGACCCATTTATTCCTCCTGTCTATTTTCTGTCTGTCAGCTAATTGTTAATCTATGCCAGTACGTGTCCCACATGCTTTAATTTTTCCAACCAGCCTCCTATGGATGACTTTAGCAAAAGCCTCAGAAAATCTATTTATATTGTGTTCATAAGTACTCTTTCATCAATTTCATGAACATCTTTAAAAATTTCAAACAAGGTGTCAATACTAATTTCTATGCAAATCCATGAGGAATATGTCCAATCAGATTTTTTTCATCCAGTGTCTACTTATCACAACTTTTATAATAAATTCTAGCATTTTCCTTACGCTTGATGGAAGGGTAACAGATCTGTAAAAATAGGATCATACAGCACAGAAAGAGATCCTTCGGTCTAAGTTGTCCATGCTAAACTGTATTAGTCCCACTAAGCTGTGTTTGGCCCCTATTTCTCTAATGATTTGGAGACGCTGGTGTTGGACTGGGGTGTATAAAGTTAAAAATCACACAACACCAGGTTATAGTCCAACAGGTTTATTTGGAAGCGCTAGCTTTCGGACCGCTGTTCCTTCATGTGGTTCTGACAACCACCACCAAAATTGGAGGTTCAGTGGACAGCGAAGAGGGTTACCTCAGATTACAACAGGATCTGGACCAGATGGGCCAATGGGCTGAGAAGTGGCAGATGGAGTTTAATTCAGATCAATGAGAGGTGCTGCATTTTGGGAAGGCAAATCTTAGCAAGACTTACACACTTAATGGTAAGATCCTAGGGAGTGTTGCTGAACAAAGAGACCTTGGAGTGCAGGTTCATAGCTCCTTGAAAGTGGAGTCGCAGGTAGATAGGATAGTGAAGGAGGTGTTTGGTATGCTTTCCTTTATTGGTCAGAGTATTGAGTACAGGAGTTGGGAGGTCATGTTGCGGCTGTACAGGACAGTGGTTAGGCCACTGTTGGAATACTGCATGCAATTCTGGTCTCCTTCCTATTGGAAAGATGTTATGAAACTTGAAAGGGTTCAGAAACGATTTACAAGGATGTTGCCAGGGGTGGAGGAATTAAGCTATAGGGAGAGGCTGAACAGGCTGGGGCTGTTTTCCCTGCAACATGGAAGGCTGAGGGGTGACCTTATAGTGGTTTACAAAATTATGAGGGGCATGGATAGGGTAAATAAGCAAAGTCTTTTCCCTGGGGTTGGGGAGTCCAGAACTAGAGGGCATAGGTTTAGGGTGAGAGGGGAAAGATATAAAAGAGACCTAAGGGGCAACCTTTTCATACAGAGGGTGGTATGGGTATGGAATGAGCTGCCAGAGAAAGTGGTGGAGGCTGGTACAATTGCAACATTTAAGAGGCATTTGGATGGGTATATGAATAGGATGGGTTTGGAGGGATATGGACCGGGTGCTGGCAGGTGGGACTAAATTGGAGTGGGATATCTGGTCGGCATGGACGGATTGGACTGATCTGTCTGTTTCCATGCTGTACATCTCTAGGACTCTAAGCCTGTTGGCTATAACCTAGTGTTAAGTGATTTGTAACTTTGTATCTCTCTAATCCTTCTCTATTAATGTACCTGTCCAAATGTCTTTTAAATGTTCTATTTGTACCCAGTTTCTCTCCCTCGATTTCTTCTTAAATAGTGATATTCACTGCTTTCCAATTCTCAGGAATCATACCGGAATCTGTAGAATTTGGGAAAATTATCACCAATGCATCAACTCTCTCTATCGCCATTTCTTGAACGCTCTGGGATGGAGATGAGCAGTCCTGGTAGGTTTCTTTTCAACTTTCAATCGCATTTAATTTCTCCAGTACAATTTCCTCACACACCTTAAACTCTTCATTCTTAGCCACTTGGATCTCTAGTTCATAGGCTGCTTTATGTATGGTTTGTAGTCCTGCAACAGAGACATCACACAGCGTAACAATCAGCTTGGGAGTCAGCTTTTTAAAATCAGCATTAAGGTGAAAGTTGATAGAGGTTCAGTGATGCTCAGATATGTTCCCACACTATGACCTTGCTGTGCAATGTTTGACATCATCTGAGTTCTTGCCAGAAGTTCCAACCACACAAGATTTCAGTGCTTAGTGATTGTTTATGCGCAAGCTCGAAAATGCCCAAAGTCATGAAACTAGCACTTCATCTCCGAAACCAAACTGGAGGTGGATGGGACCATTCAAGGTGACAAAAAGAGAACCAGATATTAGAGGTAAACATCCCTCTTCAAATTAAAAGCTGCATTTGGATTCTTTAAATTCCAGCCACAGAGTCATAGATAGAGTCACAGAGATATACAGCATGGAAACAAACCCTTTGGTCCAACCTGTCCATGCCGACCAGATATCCCAACCCAAATCTAGTCCCACCTGCCAGCACCCAGCCCATATCCCTCCAAACCCTTCCTATTCATATACCCATCCAATGGCTCATAAATGTTGCAATTGTACCAGCCTCCACCACTTCCCCTGGCAGCTCATTCCATACATGTACCACCCTCTGCATGAAAAAGTTGCCCCGTAGGTCTCTTTTGTATCTTTCCCCTCTCACCCTAAAACTATGCCCTCTAGTTCTGGACTCCCTGACCCCAGGGAAAAGACTTTGCCTATTTACCCTATCCATGTCCCTCAATTCTGTAAACCTCTTAAAGGTCACCTCTCAGCCTCCAATGCTCCAGGGAAAACAGCCCCAGCCTGTTCAGCCTTTCCCTATAGCTCAACTCCTCCAATCCTGGCAACATCCTTGTAAATCTGCCAGCAGTTGATGGTGATGTAGAGGTGGCCAAATACAAAGCATCACGTATGCACAAAATTTGAATCTTCACAGATACAAAATAACCAAATGTGCCTGAATTATAGTTTAATTCACTGTACTATTATCAAGCCTGCTTCTAAATTCCTCCTCTACCCCATCTTCAACTTCAAAACGGTCTGCATTTGCCCTGCAAAGGTTCATGGAGAAGAGGAGAACTGAAAATAGATAAACAAAAACTTTTTAATCACAGGGGTTTTAATGAGGGGCTTAAAAAACAAAAGGAGGTGCAGAGTTTAGTAACGGAATTCTACAGCATAGAGCAGTTTTAGCTCAATGGTAGGGAATTTACAGGGAACACAATACTAGGAAATTTAGATTTAAAAATTTGGTAAACAAGCAAACAAAACAGGGGTAGAGATAGCAAGCGAGGTGGATTTGGTTCTGGATAGAATACTGACTGATCATTTTTGAATGATCAAAAGTGTACAAAGGATGGATGGGAAGCCGATAAAAATAATAATCAATTTTTAAAAAACAGACAATGGATTGACTGTGACAGGTGAAGAGAGATTTGATACGTTACAGAGGTGAAGTAAGTGTTCTTAGTCAGAAGAGAAACATACTGACGGAAGTGTATGTTCAGTTTCAAACTGCCCAGGGAGGTCACAAATGGCTTGGTGACAGTTTAGGTCTTTCCAATAATTCGTTAGACATTAGGAAAGGGGTATTCAAAAGATGAATGTGCTGGGGTGAAAAGATAAGCTCTAATATATAGGAGATGTGGCTCAAGTCTGCTCCACTACTTAAGATCATGACTGAGCTGATAATCCTCAACTTCACTTCCCTGCCTTTTCCCC
The DNA here is from genome assembly GCF_004010195.1 of Chiloscyllium plagiosum. Taxonomy (NCBI): domain Eukaryota; kingdom Metazoa; phylum Chordata; class Chondrichthyes; order Orectolobiformes; family Hemiscylliidae; genus Chiloscyllium; species Chiloscyllium plagiosum. The sequence continues at coordinate 91,524,275 of NC_057714.1, read as the reverse complement.
ATAACCCAGATTCCCTTGACTGATGAAAAAATCTGTCAGTCACAGCCTTGAATACACTTACCAACAGTCTCAACAGCACCCTGTAGTAAAGAATTCAGGAGATACACCGCCCTGAGAAAACATTCTGCATCTGTCTTAAATGGACAGGTCATTACTGAGACAGTGCCCTCTGGTCCTAGCCTCTCCCACTCAGAGAAGGAAGCTCTCTAAACCTACCCTGTCAAGCCCCTTAAGAATCCTGCTTGTTTCCATAGGTCTCCTATCATTCTTTTAAACTCCAATGAGTACAAACCCAACCTACCTAACCTCTCCTCATAAGAAATTCCCTCCATAGCTGGAAATAACTCCGTGAACTTTCTCTGAAATGCCACCAATGCCAGAGATGGCGGCAAAGTAGGGCTCCTGTGCCGGGGTTTGTCCACTCCAATCGCTTGTCTTTTTAACTCTTTTGTCTTTTCTTCTTTACTTTACTTACTTACCTTCACCTCCCTCATGACTCGAGGTCAGACAGCATCGATGGTAAGGAATCCCAGCACAGATTCACATGACTCCAGTATGGACCTTGCGGCGGTGGCAGGAGAGTCTACAGAAAGCACGAGTGAGCCCCTGCGTGAGCACAGGAACTGGCATTGAAATTTGTGGCTGCTATGTTGGTGGAAACAATGTCAGCAAGGCAGGCCCAGAGGCAAAAGATGGAACCTGAAACTTCGACAACTTCAACACTGGTTTGGACCAGCACTGGCTGGTTGGTGGTAAAGGAGCATCAGCCCAAAGGCCAATAATGGTGCCTAAAGGAGTGGTGACTTCAACATTGGTTAGGTCCGGTACAGATGACGGCAAAGCATTGGAAGTAGCATGGTCATCGATGATGATGAACTGGCTTCGGACTGAGGACTCTCATTAAGCAATATCTTTCTCATTTCTTTCCTCATTCTTAAAACTAGTCAAAAATGGTGCTGGATTGTGGTGATACAGGAAAAAACTTTTCACTGTACTTTACTGTTTTTCTCACAGTAAAATACACGTGACAATAAAATCATTCATCCTCAAAATCAATCATTCATCTTTCCTTCAAACTGGTCACAGCATTCCAGCAATGGTGTGGCCAGTGTGAAATTTAACAAGACTTCCACATCATTGCTATTGAAATAAATCCCAGCATTACATTTACCTTCCCGACTACCCAGTGAATTTAGGTGCAAGCTTTGAGAGATTCAAGTACTAGGAACTCCAAATCCTTGTGCTGCATATTGCTGTAGCCTTTCACTATTTAAATAATATTCAGCACTTCTATTCTTCCTGCTAACATGTAGACCTCACATTACTAAATATGTTCCAGCTATGATCGTAGGAAGACAAGTCTCTCAAACAAATAATATACGAGCTTGCTCTCACAGCCATTAATTACCTGGGCCTAGTCCAGAATTATCATTAGGATATCATAAGTATGGGCCTTGGGAAGTTATTAGGATCAAAAAACCCTGGCTCAATTTTGATCGCTAGTTACCGACCAACAGCAACTATACTTGGAAACTTAAGTTAGGTTATAATATAACTGATTGGAAGTTCCTGAGTGCATGACTGTGAAAAATAAAATAAAAAGTTATTCAACTTTCTCGTAATTGTATGACACCCAAGGTCAATTGCAAGATCATTATAACTTCTCAAACTGAAATGGTTTTACATGCAGCACACTGTCAGTGCATTGAGTAAAGGAGTTGTGGCTGTACAGGACACTTTTGGAAAACCACACTTAATTCTGGCCTCTCTGCTACAGGAAAGATCTTGTGAAACTTGAAAGGGTCTAGAAAATATTTACAAGAATGTTGCCAGGATTGGAGGGTTGAGCTATAGGGAGCGGTTGAATAGGCTGGGACTATTTCCCCTGGAGTGTTGAAGTTTGAGGGATGACCTTAGAGAAGTTTATATAATCATGAGGGGCATGGATATGGTGAATAGTCAAAGTCTTTTTCCCCAGGGTACAGGAGTCCAAAACTAGAGGACATAGGTTTAAGGTTAAGGGTGGAGAAAAAGACTTAAAATGGGCTGAAGGGACAACATTTTCACGCAATGGATGGTGCATGTGTGGAATGAGCTGGCAGAGGAGTTGGAGGAGACTGGTACAATCACATTTAAAAGGCATTTGGATGGGTGTATGAATAGGAAGGGTTCAGAATGATATGAACCAAATGTTGGCAAATGGAATTAGATTATTTTGGAAATCTGATCAGCATGGACATGTTAGTCCAAGCTGTACATCTCTATGACTCTATATATAGAAAATAAATCTATAGAATGTCATCCAATGTATTCTTCTTCTCACCTTTAGAACAAGAATATCTCATCTAAAATAAACCATATTAGCTAAAGTGCTTCATGTTAGTCACGATAACTGACAAAAAAAAAATCAAGAGACGGAATGTGTCAGCACAAAATGTGAAGGAAGTTTTATTCGCAGTGGGAGTAGACAGGCTCAGAACACACTCGACTCCTCAAGCTTATGCACTGTATGAGATTGGTTAAAGGGGGAGAAACCAAAGGTGTCTGAGGGAGAAATGCCACTCAAGTGCCCACACATTGCAGGAGTAATCTACAGACAAATCAACCACACTTCTTACAAACCTTTAAAGTAGAAATGGACTACTGAAATACTCATTGATAACATTTTGACAATTTTCACGTAATTGCTATTGTGTATCTAAAAAGACCACATTCTTCTTGACGAATCATCTATTTACATCAGGCCCATGACTTAAATTTACATAAAGGTAGGTAGATGCTATTAAGGCATCTTTTTTGACACACTTTATGATGAGAATGTATGAGATCTTTTGGGCTTTAGTTCAGCAATTCCTTTTCTAATAATGGAACAAGGGAAGTTACATAGCATTTGAGTCTGATCATTAAAACAGAAATGTCATTAGAATTTTGATAATCCTTCACAGCAAAGCATCACTTCTCAAAATGGAATCAATATTGAAGTCAGGTTTTCTTATTTCCCTTCATTATCCTTATTTTGCTTTAAGCCTGCTTCATTTTCTTAATGTCTCCTTGCTGGAGAAGTTCAATTTCCTAATTTAGGAGGCAAACATACTCCTTTGGGTAATTATATATTGGGTTTCACACCCACTGAATTAATTCCACCTCAGTGAGAGAAGGAAACTTATTCAAATGGAGATGGATCTCAACCATTGCATGAAAGCAGCTGAAGTCACAAATAAACTGAAGCTTAATTTTTTCCAACTTAAAAACATATTTACTTGTGCAACTGTCAATCATAGTAACACCCACCAATTTGCGTTCCTCACTTGACATAAAGAAGCATTTGGAGCTCCACGAATAGAACGGGTGAGTATAGTACTTTAACATACAAAACTAGAAAAAAGAAAGAGTGAAGAGACTGAAACAAGTAGTAGTGAGAGTCAAACTCTAAAGAAGCAATTCCCTCATCCATCCTGTTACAAATGGACCAAACTTCTTCCTTGAACACAGTATCAATGAAAGTGAAGTTCATTTAAAAATGTCTGCAAATGCAAACAAGCATTAAGTGAAATGTGGATCAGGAAGCAAAATACCTTGGTGGCTATACAAAGAAGTAACAATCTGCACTTATAATACATAGCAAATGTTCTCAGTAATGGTCATTAAATAGTTCCACATGGATTGTAACTCATTTTTCTTTGCTGTAGAGCAGATGTTGACCCATGATAGGCTGTTGTTCAATGTGACATAGACCTGCAATTTTACAAGAAAGGCAATGCGATTTTTGTTTGACAAAATGTGGATAAAAAGCTGGAGCAAACAATCTCTATTAGGAAGGACTAAAATCAGGAACATTGGTTAAGAGCTTTGGATAAAGTTATTAAACAAGTAGACAGGTGTGATCCAAAACTGTCTCAGCACGCTCCACTAGCAGAGAAATAACTCTGTATTCTTGTCCCAGATTCCAGTTTATTGACTTCTGCTGGAAATGCATTCATTGAACAAAATTACCTTAGCTCTACTATTCTTTGCCTTCAGCCTTCTCATTATGACCACACTTACTGATACTGACCCTCAAGATTCATACATAAATACGATCAACTTGGAATCACTATTGAGTATAGTCAACACCTTCAGAACACGAGGTGGTGATGGCACTAGTTACTGTCCTCTTCCACTAAGTCTCAACTTAAAGAAAGAGAAATTTAGCTAAAGTGTTAATCATAGTCCTCCAGTTCAATTTCTCTTCACCTGTTTGCAAGGCAATCCAACAAATATTAAAAATCCCCAGGTCCGCCTGCAATTCATGTCAGGGTTCTTTAATAACATAATTATGCTTTCCATCCAGGAGCAATCCCATAATAATGGTGAATATTAGTGTAAGGATAGGCAACATGACTTTAAAATGGGAGACATGCATGTTCCCATCCATGTATTCAATTCCCCACCACAGTGATGCTTCAGTTAAACATTACGCTTAAATGAAATACCACATAAAAAAAATGAGGATGCTTGGAGATGGAAACAACCTAGTGGTTTGGTTAGATACTGGATTAAAAGATACAGATTCCGACAATGGATTCGAACTGAAGACTGTCAGAATCTGATGAGCAATGTCCCTCAGGAATCTGCACGGTGTCAGATTTGTTCAAATATTTAAGGGATTTGACAGAGAGTTTTGAGGAGCTATTTGCCCAGGTTCATGATGACACTCATATGTGACAGAGTAAAACAGAAGTAGGAGCAGACAGTTACAAAGGAAGTTAAATGAGTGAGCAATATCAGACGGCATAGGTTTAAGGCGAGAGGGCAAGGATTTAAAAAGGACACAAGAAGTAACTTTTTCACACAGAGGGTGGTGCATGTATGGAACGCGCTGCCAGAGGTGATGGTGGAGGCTGGTCCGACTACAATATTTAAAAGGCCTCTGGATGGGCATATGATTAGGAAGAGTTTAAAGGGATATGGGTCAACTGTTGACAAATGGGATTAGTTCAGATTAAGATGCTTGGTCTGCACGGATGAGTTGGACTGAAGGGTCTGTTTCCATGCTGTATGATTCCATAACTCAAGGAGGGTATATTAATTTGGGAGGGTGTGCAGTGCAGCTTCACCAGAATGGTAGTGGGGCTGAAAGTTAAATTATGAGGACGGATTGTTTTAACAAGACTCATTTCCTTTAAATGTAGAAAGTAAACAAATAATTGGATTGAGGTGTTTGAGATGATTATAGTGTGAAGCTTAGGGGAGTCCAGAATAAGGGGGCATTAACTTCAGTTTCAGACAAATGGATATGAAGATGATCAAAACAGCTAAAATCTTATTGAATGGCAGAGCAGACTCAATGGATTATTTCTCCTCCTGCTCTTACTAGGTCACTCAGTGGTAATCTCAGAAGGTAATTATTTTCCTAAGGGGTAGTATAAATCTGGCACTCTTCTCCAATCTGTTGCAGGTAGTTCAATTGGAAGTCCCATACTTGAAACTGATAAAATTTTATTAGGCGAGGGAAACCAAAGGCAGAATAGTTGCATCATAGATCACCCATGATCCAGTTGAGTCCAAAGGGATTAATGGCCTACTGCTGGTTTTATATTCCTCTGTATAATTCGGTCTTGTCTCCCTATCAGTCAAAGTAAGGGGATATTGATAGAGGTCAGAAAATAATTCAGTCTTTAAACCGAGTGTTATTCTGCTCTGACAAAGGATCTTTGTACTGTCAAATGACAGCAGTGAATTTCCAAGAAATACATAGAAAATTTTGAAACACTTTTCTTATATTACTACGATAAATAGTTTCTCTTTTTTCATAAAAGGCTTTAAACACTTTGAGTTAAGCATCCACAGGATTAGCCACACCCCTGATACCCCATTCACAAGTCCTTGCACTTGGACAGGCATTGCCTAGTGGTATTATAAGTAAACTGTTAATAATCTGGCAACCTGGGTTCGAATTGGGCTATGGCTCATAAACATCTGGAACCTTATGATGACCCTGAATCCATTGTCAATTGTCAAAACAACCCAATTGGTTTATTAATGTCCTTGAGGGAAGGAAACTGCTATCCTTACCTGGTCTGGCCTACATGCGACTCCAGACACACAGCAATGTGGGTGACTCTTAACTGCCCTGTAAGCAATTTTGGATGGGTAATAAATGCTAGCACTGCCAGCGACACCCTCATAACATAAATGAATTTTTTAAAATTCAAAAATAAAGCTGTTTTGGCACAGGGGACCATGGAGTTCAATAATTTCCTCTCACAATCACATTTTCAGAACAAGTGTTAGAAAATCATGATCTGCAGTCGAAATCCTGGCTAATTATGCCTTTCCTAAACTGATGACTGAGGCCAACACTAACATTGCTATCACTCACCTTGTCCAATACTGAGTCAAATACCTATATTGTTGCCAGCTAATTCCATCCAGCCCAAAGCTCAAAACTGTGACTGTCCAAACTATCAGACTGAGCTACTCACTGGATATGCCTTGTGAACCATCTGGAGAGCAGTCAGTTTAGATATTTTAATAATGCACATAAGTAACTACACAGCAATTACATGACATTTAAATATTTCAAACATCACTTGTTATCATTTGTTCATACATCATTCTTTCAATTGCAGTAATGGAGACCAGCCAACTGTAGTACTTCAGCAAGATGTGCAATATATTCTTCAAGATTGCTAATTAATATGTACTCTGCTTTTGTTCAGCTTCACAAACTTTAACGGACTCCCTTGCTGCTGGTGCCTAGACTTGACTATCTGATTATTCACCCTGTTTGCACAACTGGTTTTCAATGGTCCAATAGTCTCAAAGTTTGTATTGGACACAGTACAGAACTCTTCCACTCCTTTCACATATATTTGTCATGGATATAATGTTTCCTTTTAAATTGTTCCATCTGAACTGTAGTTGATAGATCATCACTTCCCCCCACAGTTAAATCATGGGCTCCCCAAAGTTGCTTTTTCCATCATGTTTCCTTCTTCATGGCAATCACAGGATCATGTCTGCACCAACTCTCTCAGCATTTTAATTTACTGCCAAACATTGGAATTTTACCTGGAACCTACACATCATTTCTGCTTAAATAATTATCTGATGCCCTGCCGAATGCCTCAATTGATCCTGCCTTCATCACATTTCCAAATGGTGGATTCATACCTGTGTGTGAAAAAGTGTTTTCTCATCTCACATTTGCAAGACACTTTAAAATTGTGCCACCTGGTTCTTAAACCTCTTATGAGCAGGAACAATTACCACACATGACACTCAAGTTGATGGAATCAAGAGGTAAATGACAAAGGTCATAGAAATGGAGAATAGGAACAATGGTGCACCTTTCAGCCCTTTGAGTCTCATCTATCATTCAGTATGCTCATGGTAGATCATCCAATCAGTATCTTGTTCCATCTTTTACCTCAGACCCTTTGATCCCTTTAACCCTATGAACTATATCTAACTCCTTCCTGAAAACATTCAATGCTTTGGCCTCTACAGCTTTCACCGACAGACTCATTACTCTGGGTGAAGAAACCCCTCCTCATCTCAGTCCTAAATGGCTTACCCGATATCCTTAGACTTGACTCCTAGTTCTGGACTCCCCGGTCATTGGGAACATGCAAACAGAAAAGGGCAAGGTGATACATTTTGGTTCAAAAAACCATGAGTGTGCATAACATATGAGCACAGAGATCTGGATATTTACATGTACACATCATTACAGACCATACAGTATTTAAGGTTATATTAATAGTTGAACAGGATAATAAAGTAGGAAAAATAATAAACAAAGGAGCTGGTGCTGAAAAAAATCAGCCCACCCTACAAAATTATCAATGTCCCTTTGACATTCTACACTAGTGACCTTAGGTTATAAAACTCCCATAATCATCCAACCCTTCTCTTCATTATTCCACTTAAAAAATGCTTCTGGGGAAGATGGTGGTAATAAAGTGGAAATGTTTCAGGCTGTGTACTCCAGACAGTCAGGTTAATGCTTTAGGGATGCGAGTTCACATTAAAACATGAATATTATTCTTCAGTTCTGAGGAAGGGTCACTTGATCCAAAATGTTAACTCTGATTTCTCTCTGCAGATGCTACCATGATTGCTGAGCTCTTTCAGCAATTTCTATTTTTGTCTCTGGAAATTAAAGGTCGTCACAGGGGAACTGTTGCTGATTGCCATGAAACTTATCTGGTTCACTACTACCTTTATGGTATGGAAAAATCTATCGTCCTCAACTGCACAGTCCTAAACGTGACTCTAGACACAGCAATATAGTTGACTCAGAAATGCCTGCCAAAATAGTCTAGCAAGGCCCTCTGTTCTCTTAAATGACTGGGGAATACTGCCAAAATTTGGAGAGCTGTCTCACAGACTAGTCAAGCAACAACTGACACCGTCTGACTGTTCTGCGAGTGTGACTACATCCCAAATATCACCATCACCATCACCATCCCTGAATATGTCCTGTCCCACCAGTCGGACACACCCAGCAGAGGTGATGGCACAGTGGTATACACTTGGGTGGGTGTCAATCTAAAAGTCTTCAATATTCACTCCGGACCACATGAAGTCTCATGGCTCCAGGTTAAACATGGGCAAGGAAAGCCCCTGCTGCTTACTGACTCAACTGTCCTCTCTTAACTGATTCATAATACAGGAGTATGATGGAATGCTCCCCACTTGCCTGGATAGGTGCAGCTCCAACAATACTCAAGAAGCTTGACACCATCCAGGACAAAGCAGCCCATTAGATCGGCACAACATCCATAAGCATCAACACCCTCCACCTCAGATGCACTGCAGAAATTCACCAAAGATCCTTAGATAGCATCTTCCAAACACACAAGCACTTACATCTTGAAGGACAAGCAGATACATGGGAACACTATCAAATGCAAGTTCCCCTCCAAGCCACTCATAATTCTGACCTGGAAGTAGATCACTGTTCCTGGATCAAAATCCTGCAACTCCCTCCCTAAAAGGCATCGTGGGTCAACCTACAGCACATGGAGTGCAGCAGTTCAAGAAAGCAGCTCACCACCTTCTCAAGGACAAGTAGGTATAGAAAATAAATACTGGCCAGGCAGTAAATGTCCACTTGGCAAAAGTGAGGACTGCAGATGCTGGAACCCAGAGTTTAGATCAGAGTGGTGCTGGAAAAGCACAGCAGGTCAGGCAGCATCTGAGGAGGAGGAAAATCGACGTTTTGGGCAAAAGCCCTTCATCCAATGTCCACTTCCCAAGAATGAATTAATATCAAAGCAGCCTTCAGGGTTCATCATGATGCCTATAAAACTGAAGTCAATGAAAATCCAGGGAATATCTCTGCTGGTTGGAACCATGCTCAGCACAGCAATGTTTGGGTGTCAGTCATCTCAATACAGAAGTTCCTCAGTGTAGTGTTCTTGGTCCAATCACCTTCAGTTACTTCATTGATGACCTTCCTTTCCTTAGAAGATGAGAATTAAGGATGTTGTTGATTGTTGCACAATGTCTAGAACCATTTGTGGCTCCTCAGATACTAAAGCATTTCCAAATGCTGCATGATCTGGACAACATTCAGGCTTGGGTCAATGAGCACCAAGTAACATTCACGCCAGACCAGTGCCAGTCAATGTTCATCTCCAACATTAGAGATTCTAACCATTGCTCCTTGACGTTCAATTACCATCATTGAATTCCCCCATTGTCAACATCTTGGGAGTTAACCATTGAGCAGAAACTGAACTGGATTATCCATATAAATATAGTGGCCACAAGAGCAATTCAGACGCTAGGAATCCGGCAGCAGATCACTCACTCATTCTCCTGACTCCCCAAATCCTATCCACCAATTACAAGATGCAAGTCAGGAGGCTGATGGAATATGCCCCATTTGCATGGTCAAGGTTAGCAACAAAAATTCAAACAGCCTGACACCATTTGAGACTAAGTCGCCCATTTGACTGGTACCCCATCCACCACCAACATTCACCCACTATTCCTCCACCCATAATGCAAAAAAGTCACAGTTTGTCCAGTCCACAAGACACACTATAACAGCTTATCAAGATTCCTTTCACACTAGCAGAGTTCTCACCACCTAAAACAAGTATAGTAAGCGGATGAGAATACCACCACCTGCAAGTTTCCTTCACCATCCTGCCATGGAACTGTATCGCTATTCCTTCACTTTCATTAGGTCAAAGTCCTGGAAGCTTTCTTAATTTCCAACACCACACATTTTCCTCCAATCTCAGGACTGCAACAATTCAACAAGGCAGCTCACAATAACCTTCTCAAGGGAAGAGCAAAATGAAAATTCTTGCTTAACCAGTGATGTCTTCATCCCATGAATGATTAAATAATAAATTACAAATGCTCAATAACTCGGATCTGCTGGCCTAATAAATACATCTTGATTTAAACCATGCCTTTCAACATGACAGTAAGAGATACATTTCCTGTAATTATTCACAGACATATTATTTTCATTCCTTTTAAGCATCTGTAACATAAAGTACTGCTTTCCAAGAACAGTTCCATCTATCGACATTCTTCAGTCTTTTGCTTTCTATTTTTACACCAACTGGTTCTTTTGTCACTTCTAGTCGTGAATCTTCCACAAGAATCCTGTTCCGTCTCACTTAGAAAGAACTGTAATTGTCACTTAGTCAATTCATTCTTTCCCAAGATCTCAAAACATTGTGGAATTTAATCTCAACTCTCCTTCATTGCCTGAAGACTTTTAAAATCCAAACTTAATGCCACTTAAATCATCATTATCTGATTGACTTCTCTTTCAGCTTGATGCCCTTCATTTTGTTTTTGATAAGAGCTTTGCAGGACAAAACAAAAAGGACTTCACAAGTTCTTGAAACTCATTTCCCACAAATATGAAGATGTGAAAATAAGCATTGCCAGGAAATAAATCATGTGACCAATTAGGTCCAAATGGTAAGAGAAAGAGAAAGAGATGGATGGGCAATATGTCATATATCTAAAGACTTGTTGCGAACAGCATTTCTTTTCAAAAGTTATGTCAGACTTTTTTTATTGAATAGTAAGAAATTGAATTCCATTTCCATATACATTTTATTAAATTCCTGCCCTACTAATCCTTTGCTTAAGATAGTTAAAAATACATTATTCCTTTTGTTAATCACATCAGATAAATTTATTCTTAGTCCCTAATCGAGAAAGCCCACATCTGGAACCATTTAGTGAATTATTCACAAGGTTAAAAGCATTAATAGATATTTAGTCATGGAGCTGCCTTGACCAAGCTACGCATAATCTATTGATTTGAAAAGCATCACATTACAAAATGCCAGTTGAATTTTGTTTTAAAAAAGTTGCAAGTAGTTTGAAATCTGAAATCCAATTCACATCAGTAATGCAAAGGTTATTTTCAAGATCCAATTCAATACATGACTTGATCCCAGTTGGGCTCAACTACTTAATTACAATGATCTTAGTTCAAGTTATACTCTGGAGATCTTATCCACCATCTGTTGCACATACATTAAATATTACTTGGCTTTTCCTGCTATCAAAGGGTGTACTTAAACATGAAGTTTAGCATCTGTGCAAAGTGCTTTTTGCTTCAAATGTACACTAAACTAGCACTTGACTTCCTGCAGGCATCTATTGTGAATTTGAAGCAATGCACACCACACAGAAAAATGAATATGGTCTCAAGCGGAATACACAATGTTTCCAACAGAGTGATTCATTAAACTGTCACAGCACATTTTTGATTCACCTTTTGGCAAATATCGAGTTGAGAGAGCTTTCTTCTACCTAAATACTTCAAATCCTCACCGATAAGACAGCTTTCCTAAACACTGAATCAACAACACTGAAATAGACAATTCACCCAACAATTCTATCCAGCTATTCATGAAAATCTTCAGAAGCCTTTCCATATTAACCATACCAACACAGCTTTCCATTCCTTCCTCCATGTATACTCATCCATTTTCTGCTTAAATGATCCATATATTTCCTTCAACCATTTTCCATGGGCCCAAATTCACATTCATAGAGTTATAAGTCATACGGCATGGAAACTGACCCTTCAATCCAACCAGTCCATGCCGACCATAAACCCAAACTAAATTAGTCCCACGTGCCTGCGCTTGGCTCATAACCCACCAAAGATTTCTTATTAATGTATTTATCCAAATGTCTTTTAAATGTTGTAACTATACCTACATTCACCACTTCCTCAGGAAGTTCATTCCACACTTGAACCATTCTGTTAAAAAAAATTGCCCCTCATGCCTTTTTTTTTAAATCTTTCTCCTCTCACCTTAAAAATATGTCCCCTAGTCTTGAAATCCCCACCCGAGGGAAAGGTGCCCTAGTCTTGAAATCCCCACCCGAGGGAAATATGCCATTCATCTTATCTATACCCCTCAGTATTTTAATCGACATCTATGAGGTCACCCGTTAACCACCTACATTCCAGTGAGAAAGTCACAGCCTATCCAGATTCTTCTTATAATGCAAGCCTTCCATTTCCGGCAACATTCCAATAAATCTTTTTTGAACCCTCTCCACCTTAATAATATCCTTCTTATAACAGGGTGACCAGACATGGACACAGTACTCCAGAAGAGGCCTCATTTTTAATCCTCTAGTGACTATCCCATATCCCATAACTCTCCTTTGGACACACCTATTTACGATTGTTTAGTTCTTGTTCACTGTTCTAAAAGGTGTCACATTCCTACAAGTTTTCTACAGTATCTGCCTTAGCATGTACTTGTTCATGGAGTTGCACACTGGATTGTTAAATAAAGTAGCTTGTGACCACATTTGAAAAGGAAATTAGAGATGGACAATAAATGCTGATCTTGCCACAGACCCTTATTCTGTGAAGGGATATGAAAACCTGCAGAAACAATCTAATTTACGGAAATTAAACAGAACAAGTCCAGCTGGCAGAAATGAAGGACTGCAAAACGTTTTTACTCCTGGTTTCAGCATGAATGCACTCAGAATCACTCTACACCCATCATCACCCATAAATTATTATTATTAATATAATTGCTCTCAGGGATTCAAATCAAATAGAACGCATGCTAATATAACCAGAGAGCACACTATGCAAATTACGTTTTCTGTACTCATGACTCAGAGATTTCCACAGGAACAGAATACAATTATCCTTGCATAACCACATATTCTCCTTCAACTGTGGATAATAGTATACAATTATTGTCAATGTCACCTCAAAATCAGTTAAGACGACAAAAAAAGAAATGCATTTATGTGGCACCTATCATTACTCTGGGATGTCCCAAGACATCTAACAGCCCGAGAAAATCTTTTGAAGTGTGGTCACTGTTCTTGGAAACAGGGTACAACTTGTATATACTAAGACCGCACAAACAGCAATGTGTTAACAATCCGATAATCTGTTTTAATTATATTGATTGAGGGACAACTATCAGCCTGGAGAACAGGGATAATTCCCCTCACTCATTTAAAATAGTACCACTAGACATTCTACATCCACCTGAAAGAACAGATAGAGCCTTAGTTTAGTGGCTCATGTGAAAGACAACACTAATACCATACCACTTCCTTGTACACGGGTGGAGCGTCAGACAAAGAGTCTTTTCAGTGCAAGTATTTGGAGTGAGGTCTGAACTCTCAACCTTGTGATCTGCAAGCAAAGAATGCTGTCAACTGAGCCACAACTGTCACTCAACTTGAAGAAAGCACAATTCAGAGAAACAAAACAAATGTAAGCGTTCAGCTCCTCATGAAAGGTGTCTAGGTCTGTCCAAAACAGGAATCAGTTCTAGTCAAAAGGACGAAGGTGACAAGATAATTTTTATTCGCTCGACTGATAAAATACTAAGGCCACAAGTTGATAGTGGAACCAATGTATGGATTGTGCCTTTTTATTTATGTGCTTTTCAAAATTATGAACTGAAATGAGAAAGAACTTATCTTAAAGCCAATATTTTGCAAGAATTGCTGCATACTTTGAAAAACAAGTAATCTGATAATCATCCTGATAAGCTTCCTGAAGAAGGGCTTATGCCCGAAATGTCGATTCTCCTGTTCCTTGAATGCTGCCGAACCTGCTGCGCTTTTCCAGCAACACATTTTCAATCTGATAATCATGGCAAGCAGTGTTTAAATGGCTGTTTGAACAAGCAGTAAAAGAAGTTTAAGATGCAGGCGAACTGAACCCAAGATATTCTGTATTCAGATGGCACATCGGCTAATAAGAGGTTGTTTTATCTATGGACCAGTCATTGATGATGAAGGGCTTTTACCTGCCACCAACCGTGTGATTGGTTCTCATGTAATTGGACAACTTGTGTCTGGAGACAAGTACAGGCAGAAGTGAAGTGATCAGATATCCAACAGCTCAGACCCTGCCACTCTTTCCTCTGTAGTCAAAACCCATTTGTAACTTGAACAAAAATCAGTTGATTCCGGCAGCAGTTTCTGTCAGCTGTGCCCTTTCATAAGTGAACCAGCCACCCTGAGCCTCTTGCAAACCAGTAGAAGAGCCAAAAGAAACTTTCTGATCAGCAATGACCAATTCAACAGACCTTGTGAACAAAGTCAACTGCTTTTCTAAATTTCCCTCCATCCGTGTGTTTATTTTTTTCTTCGTGTATGCACATACAAGGAGGATTTATAAGGGAATTAAAGTTTCAATTATTGTTGTTAAATGCCAACAGTTTATTTCTGTTACGTTCTGGTCAGAGTCTAACTACTTGTAATAAATAGTAATTCTTGTTAACTACAAAAACCATGGTATGCAATTCATATCAAATTGGGTCTAAAAACTGGGGAACCTTTGTGTACTTATTTTAAAATCTTTAACTTTTAGTGATGACTGCAGAGCTTGATTTTCAGTCAGCTGTGGCACAAGGAAAAATAATCACAGCAGCTCCAATAAAAAGGTTGACATGAAATCTGGGAGACATAAACATTTCAAAGACAGATTGTCTGCTAGCTGTGGATAAGTAGACTTTCATCGATTAAATAAAATCTTTCATATAAAATATTCAGAGCACAGCTGGTATTGCCAGCGCGGGATGGCTGTATGCCGAATGATAAATAGGACACGTTGGGGGAGGGGGGTGGGGGGGGGGGGTACTAGGCCCGGCAGGACCGTCCAGTGACGTGTGACAGCCACCCAGTAGGCCTTGGTGGTCGGACTGCCTTTCTGGGCACTGCCATGATCCATGTAGGCAATGGTTGTCCCTGCTGTTGTGGCAATACCTGTAGCCACCTAGCCCCATCTGGCCCTAGGCTTCAGTTCCATGTTGTTGTGACTATCAGCCATTAATGCATCCGTATCCACCAAGAGCAGCCCCAGCAACTGCTACCACTTGGTGTGGAAATGCTGGCCTGACTTTCCCTGTGACTGAATCAGGCTGCCCAGCGGAAGATAAATTGGAGGAACACCTTACATTCCACCTGGGCAGCCTACAGCTTGGAGAACTCAACATGGAGTTTGACAATTTCAAAAAACGTGCCCACTCATCCCCCAACTCCCTTTCCAGCCCCACCTCCTCCCTTCCAATCCATCTATCGACCCTTCCTTCCAGCTACCAACCAGATTCATCCCTCCTATCAACTAACTAGGTCGTGTCCACCACTGTGTTCACCTACCACTACCTCACTATTCAGACCCCCTCCCCACCCAGAACCCTCCCGCCCTGTCTTTATCTATAGCTTTCCCTATCTCCATCTCCATTTCTGAAGAAGGGTTATACATAAACATCAATTTCACCACCTCCTGATGCTGCCTGGCTTGCTGTGCTTTTTCAGCCTCTTGCTTATCTACTTTGGATTCCAGCATCTGCAGTTCTTTTGTCTTCACAAAATGCCAGCCTTGGTTGTTGTAATAGTTAGCTTATTTAACATTTGAAAATCAGGCAAGCATTTCAACAGAACAATGGCAGCTACTCAG
The DNA here is from genome assembly GCF_004010195.1 of Chiloscyllium plagiosum. Lineage (NCBI taxonomy): Eukaryota > Metazoa > Chordata > Chondrichthyes > Orectolobiformes > Hemiscylliidae > Chiloscyllium > Chiloscyllium plagiosum. The sequence continues at coordinate 91,508,341 of NC_057714.1, read as the reverse complement.
CCTGGTTGGTGATAGAAGCTCACAACTAATGTTGTTGACAAGAAACAGATGAACAACACTGTTGTTCGGCACGGCATTTGTGGGCGGCACGGTGGCACAGTGGTTAGCACTGCTGCCTCACAGCGCCAGAGACCCG
>NC_057714.1:91501986-91508181 GCF_004010195.1 Chiloscyllium plagiosum | reverse complement strand
CAGGTGAATTGGCCATACTAAATTGCCCGTAGTGTTAGGTAAGGGGTAAATGTAGGGGTATGGGTGGGTTTCGCTTCGGCGGGTCAGTGTGGACTTGTTGGGCCGAAGGGCCTGTTTCCACACTGTAATGTAATGTAATGTAATGTAATCTAATCTAATCTAATCTAAACAACAGAAAACAACAAAGAATGGAACTGTGGGGTGCTGTGATTTGACCATGAGAGAAGAGAGAAGATAACAAAGAAAAAGAGACAGTCTAGCCTACAAGTGGCTCCAGTCTAACATCAAAATGGCTGACATTCAGAAGCCTATTGTAGTCACTGAGCAGACTACTTAATATTCAAGGTAACTATGAATGGACAATAAGCCACATCCCAAGGTCGTCCTGTTCATATTCAGTCATTTCGTAGCTGCAAAACACAAATACAACACTGAGATAGAGTCACAGAGATGTACAGCACAAAATCAGACCCTTCGATCCAACTCGTCCATGCTGACCAGATATCCTAACCTAATCTAGGCCCATATACTTCTAAACTCTTCCTATTCATATACCCATCCAGATGCCTTTTAAATACTGTAATTATACCAGCCTCCACCACTTCCTCTGGCAGCTCATTCCATACACACACCAGCCTCTGTGTGAAAGCGTTGTCCCTTCGGCCCCTTTAATATCTTTCCCCTCAGATCCTAAACCTATGCCCTCTAGTGACCCTCATGATTTTATAAACTTCTAGAAGGTCACCCCTCAGCCTCCGACACCCCAGGGAAAACAGCCCCAGCCTGTTCAGCCCTCTCCCTACAGCTCAAATCCTCCAACATCCTTGTAAATCGTTTCTGAACCCTTTAAAGTTTCACAACATCCTTCCAATAGGAAGGAGACCAGAACTGCATACAAAATTCCAAAAGTGGTCTAACCAATGTCCTGTTCATCTGCAACATGACCTCCCAACTTCTATACTCAATGCTCTTGACTAATAAATGGAAAGCATACCAAATGCCTTCTTCACCATCCTATCTACCAGCGACTCTACTTTCAAGGAACTATGAATGTGCACTCCATGGTCTCTTTGTTCAGCAACACTCAAAAACCATGCCATTAAGTGTAGAAGTCCTGGCCTGATTTGTTTTTCCAAAATATAGCACCTGGCATTTATCTATCTGCCACTCCATCAACCACTCCTCAGCCCATGGGCCCATCTGATCAAGATCCCGTTGGAATCTGAGGTAACCTTCTTCACTGTCCACTACACCTCCAATTTTGGTGTCATCTGCAAACTTACTAACTATACCTGCTATGTTCACATCCAAACCATTTATATAAAATGATGAACATCAGTGGACCCAGCACCGATCCTTGTGGCACACTACTGGTCATGAAAGGTCAGTTATTGTAGTTTTGACAGGAATGATGGAAGGATGAAATAACAACCAGACCACAGCAGAAATAGTTATCCTTCTTTGAAACCGGTCAAGGAATCTCCAACGTCTCACAGAATAAAGTTTAATGTATCGGATTCTAGACAGAGTTGCCAAAACTATGCATCTCAGAGCAAAAGTTCCACTATAATTTTGGGTAACGTGCCCAGAGTGTATTATTTTCCTTTTGTCAACAACGTCAGAAGTTGACAAAAAAAAGTCTTCATTAACCATAAGACGCATGGCTTGTTTTAACCATAAAGTGCTCAAAATGTCACACTCTCCGCTGTAAGTCTAATCAACTTTGTATATGGTAAGCTGAGAATGACGGTACTTTGAAAAAATGTTTTGCATTTAAAACGAGTATTTTTCTCACTTCAGCGTCACTTCAAGCTGCTTGCAATCATCAACTTATAGCTTGACGGATACCGCATAGCAATAATCAGTATTCTGTTCGATTATTCGTGGGTTTGGGGAGGAGGACACAAGGAACACAGAGACTCTTGCTGTTCACTTCCAAGATTCAAAATATGCAAAGCCTATGTGACACAAGCTGAGGTATAAATCTCTTTAGGCAAAAGTGAGGACTGCAAATGCTGGAGATTAGAGTTGAGAACGTGGAGCTGGAAAAGCACAGGAGGCCAGGCAGCATCCGAGGAGCAGGAGAATCAACGGATGCTGCCTGGCCTGCTGTACTTTTCCAGCACCAAACTCTCGACTATAAATCCCTTTGATTGGTCGCACTATCCAGGTAGAGAAAGGGAGATGGGGTGGGTAGAGAAGTAATAAGAGGCACTTCCTAAAGCTGGGGACAACAAAACATGTGCTAAAATCAATTCAGTTCCTTTTAAATTGAAGGATGACAGCAAAAGGAAAATATGTGATTTTAGGCAAATTGCCAAAACAGGGCAAGGACTTTCCAAACGCATGTTCATTTACATTGCTATTGTGAAGACAGTATAGCTCAAACCCAGACTCCAGCTCAAGGAAAAGAAAGAGGCAGCCTGCCAGGTAACAGTTCTCTCTTTGTGCTGGGCCCATGTCCACTTTAAGGCTTATGTTTACCCTCTGCTGGTAAATGACAATGAATTATAGATTTGAACCATATATCAAAGAACAATGCGGATCCTGAATAAAGTAAACTCTACATTTGACCCAGGTTACCAGACCCTTGGCGGCAAGGTAAATACACGAGATGAGTATGGTCTTTAAAATGGAGCACTGGAAGCAAAGAGTAGCCGAAGGCATCTAAAAAGGCCAAAGTTAAAAATCACAACACCAGATTGTCATCCAACAGGTTTATTTGGAAGCACTAGCTTTCAGAGCACTGCTCCTTCATCAGGTAGTTGTGGAGTATAAGATCATAAGACACAGAATTTATAGCAAAAGTTTACACTGTGATGTAACTGAAATTATACTTTGAAAAAGACATGGATTGTTTGTTAAGTCTCATCTTTTAGAATGACCATGTTGGCTTCAGTTCTTTCATATGTAAATCTCAGAACATTTAAAAGTTACATTCTCAGGTGAACTTTAACAATTGGTGTCATGTCGACCCAGATAATGCAAATCCAAAAGGTCAATATGAGGAAAATAATTCAGCATGAAATCAGCACTACCACTGACACAGCCAGCATATTTTATACCTTACAAGGTATTGCTTGCAACAACTCAATTCGGGATCTTCCCAAACTCCTGACTGTTAGGAAAACATTATCTACAATTAGAAATTTACAGCACAAACTCAGGCATTGTCATCCACCCCTTGCAACTGTGTCAAACCGCTGCTCTAAAATTGTTTTATATTCTACGTCTTCTTAACCACTAGAAAGGAAATTGTTTCTTTTTTTATATAAGAGTTGTATATGCATGAAATGTTCAGCAGGCCTGATAACAGGTGTGGAGGAATAAGTAATATTGAAATTTCAGGTCATGGCTTTTCATCAAAACCCTTTTAAAGCTCTCGTATCACTCTCTTTTAAATTTTAAGCACTTCTTCCAAATCATTTCTTGATCTCCTCTGCTCCATTGGAAGCAGCTCCAATTTTTCAAGTTGTTCTTCATTGTTTAAAACCCTTAAAATGAGGTAATATCCCAATAAATCTATGCAATTGTATCTGTGAGCCTTCTATAAAAGAGCACATCCCAAAGCTGCACACACTACTTCCACAGTGGTGGTCATGAAACATTTTACACACATGTACCATTGCAATGTCATATGGATCATCATGGATATACCATTTGACATAAAACAGTGTTTAACTTACTCTATATGTGGTCTTATCCTTTTAACATCTTCTCAGCCTGAGCCCTAAAAGCTCATAACACTTCCATGTGACCATCAAGATTTCTTTTCAACCCAAAAATGCACCCCTTCAGTGACTGACATTAAACTTCATTTTCTGGATTAGTGGTGCTGGAAGAGCACAGCAGTTCAGGCAGCATCCAAGGAGCAGCGAAATCCTTGGATGCTGCCTGAACCACTGTGCTCTTCCAGCACCACTAATCCAGAATCTGGTTTCCAGCATCTGCAGTCATTGTTTTTACCTCATTAAACTTCATTTGCCACCTGAATACTGATTTGTGAGAATGCAAGCTCCAAAAAGGAGTCATATTGGACACAAACTGTTAATCCTGCTTCTCTGTACACAGACGCTGCCAGTTCTGATAATGCTCTAGCACTTCTTGTTTTTATTTCATCTCTCCAGCATCTGCAGAACTTAGCTTTATATGAAAACATAAGAATCACTTATCCACATGCGATGTTGAGTCAGAATGAAGCCACATGTCCTATTAAAACTGACAGAGTCTGGACACCTTCCGCTCCAGTGCTGCTCCCTGTACTCTTGCCAACAGTGGTTGCTGCTTTACTGACCGACTAATACCATCCTCACATTCTAAGCATTAGGAGCATGCTTGGGAGGCGAAGGACAACTTTGGACCCATGATTTCAAAAGTTCTTCACCAATTGATTTTTTTCTCTTGTCATCTGAGTCTTTTGTGGATGAAATGATAAATATTGATTGTGGCTGAAGATGTAACACCATCACCTCCAAATCATCTGGCTTTGGATTCAAGACCCTCTCCAAGGTTTCAGAACAAAATAAAAAGCAAGGCTGACACTTTAACGCAAAACTGAACTGTCGTAACTGCCTTTTTTCCAATGAGGTATTAAAACAAAGCTCGATCTACCTTCCCAAGTAGATCTAGAAGTTCAAGTAATGCGGTTTCAAAGAAGAGCTAACTCCGGTGACTTGTTTACCTCTCTATCAACGTTTCAAAAACAAAAATTACCTAGCCATTACCACATTGCTGTTCGCAGGAATTTTTCCACGTGCAAATTGGCTGCCAGGTTTCCTAATTACAGCAGTATTTACTTAGTCTTACTTTTATTTCTTTTGATGTATATGCTCCCAAAGCATGCCAGCATCAAAAATGATCACGAACAGCCATTAGTGCATGTGCAGTTTTGCATGCTTCAAATGCAGTTATTTCTCTTTTCTATGATGCTAGTCAGCAACAATTGTTCCACTGCATTATGTTACTGGCAGGATGGCAGAAGGTGAACTAGATGGCCCGTGAACTTTTTCTTGTTTCACAATGTGGATGTGCTTTTCTTAAAACTGCCACTGTACACTGAGAGGAGTGATAGTGGGAAGTAAGAAAGGGAACTCATAAAGGGGAAGTCTCCCATCTGCTTGAGTTGGAAGATAGTTCGAAGTTACTGTGTTGAACGAAGGTGGAGTGGATGGGGAGGGTAGAATAACAAAACATGTCAGCATGAACTCGAGGCAGGGAATTTTGAAGACGGGTGACATCTTAAAGTCACAGCACAAACAAAAAAGTGTATGAACAAACTGATGATGAGGAGACAGAATTTGTAGCTGTAGTGTAATTTGCTTGAACCTTGTTATTAAGATAACTAACTTATTCCTTGCTAACACTATTAAAACATTTCACACAGTAATAGAGCAAAACAGCAAATTTCACAGCTGATGAACAGATTTCAACTCAACACTATGCAACACACCCTCTGATTATATATCCAGGCTGCATCATACAGAGATGGAATATTAACAAAAAGGATTATTCTAAGGATGGCAGGGGATTGCAAGTATCAAGTATTTAGAACGCATATTAACGAGTCGTATGAAGGGATTGGGTATAACGTATCCAAGCTTGGTGACAATGCAAAGTTAAGTGGGAAAGTAAGTTGCAAGGAAGATGAAGGGAGGCAGGAGAGAGAGGCTGGTTAAGCGAATAGGTAAGAATGTATCCGATTAAATTTAATATGGAGAGTTCAAAGTCACTTTGGAAAGAAAAGTACTAGAGCGGACTGATTTTTTAAATAGTGAGAAGTTGGAAGATTCTGGTGCCTAGAGAAACTAGTGTGTCCAAATCTTTATCACAAACTTTGCAGCAAGCAATCAGGAAAGCAAATGGTGGGTTAGCATTTATAATAAAAAAAGAGAGATTGGAGTACAAGAGAATCTATTTGGGGTGGCATGGTGGCTCAGTGGTTAGCACTGATGCCTCACAGCAACAGGAACCCAGATTCGCATCCCACCTTGGGGAACTGACTGTGTGGAGTTTACATATTCTCCCAGTGGAAGGAGGTTAGGGTGAGGATGATAGGCCGGAGAGGTCGTGAAGAAGATTGCAGGTGAAGAGGGCGGTGCTGAGTACGAGGGTTGGGACTGAGATAAGGTGGGGGGAGGGGAAATGAGAAAGCTGGAGAAATCTGCATTCATCCCTTGTGGTTGGAGGGTTCCTAGG
>NC_057714.1:91498312-91501745 GCF_004010195.1 Chiloscyllium plagiosum | reverse complement strand
GTGCTGCAGTGTGTGGTGGCTCGTTGGAATAGTGTTCTGATACAGCTTTGTTTGTGTGTGTTGGGATGGTTGCTGGTGTAGTTGAGTATTTGGTCAGTGTTTGTCGGTTTTCTGTATACGCAGGTTTGTAGGGTGTTGTTGATGATGATGAACACCCTCACAGGCATAAAGTTCACCAAGGAGGAAGAAACCGACAACAAACTCGCATTCCTGGATGTCACAGTAGAAAGAAAGGACAAGGTAGAACTACAAATCTGCGTATACAGAAAACCGACAAACACTGACCAAATACTCAACTACACCAGCAACCATCCCAACACACACAAACAAAGCTGTATCAGAACGCTATTCCAACGAGCCACCACACACTGCAGCACAAACTTCGAAAAACAGAGGAGAACCACCTATACGACGTATTCAAGAAGAACTGATATTCAAAACAACAGTGCGCAGATTCCTCACGAGCAAACCATGACAAGCAGACAAAACACAGCCAGAAACCATAACCACCTTACCATACATCAAAGAAGTTTCAGAAATGACAGCCAGACTACTGAGACCCCTCGGAATCCTAGTAGCACACAAACCCACCAACACTCTCAAACAAAAACTAACAAACTTAAAAGACCCAGTACAACCCATGGACAAAACCAACGTCATCTATAAAATTCCATGCAAGGACTGCCACAAACACTACGTAGGACAAACAGGAAGAAAAAGTTAGCCACTAGGATACACGAACACCAGCTAGCCACAAAAAGACACGACCCCCTCTCCCTCATAGCCCTACACACGGATGAAAAAAAAATACCATTTTGACTTGGACAACACATCTATCCTGGGACAGGCTAAGCAAAGACATGCCAGAGAATTCCTAAAGGCCTGGCACTCCAACCACAACGCCATAAACAAACACAGATCTAGATGGCATCGATCAACACCTCAGAAAACGAACAGGAAATGACATCACCACAAACCCCAGGAACCCCATCCAGGACAAACATATAAATAGAAAGCAGGAGACAACAGCTTCGCTTCACTTGGAGGTTGCCACTGATGATGTTACCTCGCCAGGTAATGAAACGTCTGGTTATCAAACCTACAGCTCAGCGAGCAAACCTACACCCTAAACCTCAACCTGAGCTACAAACCTTCACAAACCTTCCTAAAGGAATGTAGATACTTCCTCAAAAAGCTCGCAATAACATCTCCTGGCCTATGACAAAATCCAAAATAAAAATTCAAGACTTACCTGCCTCTTCCTCCTGTTTTCCTCCTGGGTTTTTCCCAAGAGGGAAGATTCCACTGCCTCTTCACTCAGACTCTGAACTAAGTTAGTTCAGGTCCGGGTGACATCTTCAGTTCTGCAGATTTAACCAGGGTCCAAGCAGGCTGAGATAAATGTGCTTGCTTACACCATAAAGCAGATTGGTATCAGTAGGAAAGTAGCAGAATCTGAAAAGATTTCCTGATTCGGTTTCTTTTGGTTTGGTGGGGGGGTTAAAATTTAGAGAATGCAAACAACACAGTCAAACGTATCGCATTGCAAGCAGCCACAATCCAAAAAGAACTAATTTTACCGATGCACTACCCAAAATCAAGGATTGAGAAGAGAAGCAATTAAAAGTTCATAAAGGGGAAACTGCTTTCTCCATTTAAATTTAATATAAAGCACATCATTTGTAATTAAGTATGTTTGACAATTTGATAGAGTTTATTAACTCTGAAGGTAAAACATTAAAATCAATGGTATGGCATAAATTATTAGCATAATCTTCAAGCATGTAATATGATAGTTTTTATTACTCCTAATTATTGCACATTGCTGAATTTGAAAAAAGCATCACACTTAACCCAACAGTACAAACCTCACTTTTAGATTCAAGGCGTTCAATTGGATTTTTCGTTTAATCATCAGATCACAACAATCAGGGTTCAACTAGCAAACAGCCACTGCGGCACTCTTGTTTGCGCAGGAGAATTTCAGAGCAAACTCTGGTTCTGTGCTGAGAGTATGTCTCAGCCATAACTGGAAGTGGACACTGTATAAATGTATCCTTTGGCTACATGATGTCAGCTGATGTCCCAGTGACTGAAAAGAGATTCTTCCCGGCCGCCCATGTGCCTCAGCATTAAACAAGGTCAGAACTGGGGCTGACTATACGCTTGAACTGTCAACATTCAGGAAGTTAATATAGTCACTACTACCTACACTTGCAAAATTGTATTCCAGTTCATGTTGTCGCCTTTGTGACAGGAAGGGGGAAAACTGCACATTTAAGCAAAAGACAAAAGGGTCCAATTTTCATTAACCGCATTCCAAATATAGTTAATGTGAATGTATACAACGCTGAGCAAGATAGAGCTAAACAGAGATCTGTCACTTTACAAAACAGGTAAGCATTTTCTTTTGGTGAGAATCTGGTATTGATTAAATTGAAAATTCACAGCCAATCTCAGCACAGCATTCTGATTTACAGGTTTAGCTGCTCTCTGGCCCAGCTAAACAAAATGAAAAAAAACTAACCCAACGCATACCAATCATAACCCAAGGATGAATCACTCATTACCGTCTCACAAGAATGTAGAATGACTTAAAACGTCATATTCCTTCTGAACCAAAAAAGATTGATCAGTGAACTTCAAACAGTAAAATGCTGAAAAGTGTGAATTGGTTAAGTTAAACAGGGCCAAGAATTTGAGCTGAAACTTTATTGCTGGAACAGCACAGCAGGTCAGGCAGCATCCAGGGAACAGGAGATTCGACGTTTCGGGCACAGGCCCTTCTTCAGCCTGTGCCCGAAACGTCGAATCTCCTGTTCCCTGGATGCTGCCTGACCTGCTGTGCTGTTCCAGCAATAAAGTTTCAACTTTGATCTCCAGCATCTGCAGACCTCACTTTCTCCTCCAAGAATTTGAGCTATCAAATTTAAATGGATCACTTATTTAGATCAAAAAGCAATTAATTGTTGAGTTTATTCTACTTTTTCAAAGCACTCGTGATATTGATACGTAAATGTTTAAGAAAACGTTGACGGGCCAACGAGGGGAGAGGCCATTCTAAACTTGGTACTCAGAAACGAGCCGGGGCAGGTATCAGATGTTGTGGTGGGAGAGCATTCTGGTGATAGTGACCACAACTGCCTCATATTCTACATAGCTCTGGAGAAGGAGAGGATTAGGCAAAAATGGGAGGATATTTAATTGGGGAAGAGGAAACTAGAATGCAATTAGACATGAGTTAGGAAGCATGGACTGGGAGCAATTGTTCCATAGTAAAGGCACTATAGATATGTGGAGACTGTTTAAGGAACAGTTGTTGCAAGTGATGAATAAATATGTCCCTCTGAGACAGGCAAGAAGTGGTAAGATAAAGGAACCTTGGATGACGAGAGCGGTGGAGCTTCTCGTCAAAAGGAAGAAGGTAGCTTAC
>NC_057714.1:91456770-91497490 GCF_004010195.1 Chiloscyllium plagiosum | reverse complement strand
TTGACTGAGCTCGGACTTTTTTCATTGGAGAAAAGGAGGAGGAGAGGGGACCTAATTGAGGTATACAAGATAATGAGAGGCAATTTCCCAGGGCAGAAATGGCTAACATGAGGGGTCATAGTTTTAAGCTGGTTGGAGGAAAGTATAGAGGGGATGGCAGAGGCAGGTTCTTTACACAGAGAATTGGGAGAGCATGGAATGCGTTGCCAGCAGCAGTTGTGGAAGCAAGGTCATTGGGGGGACATTTAAGAGACTGCTGAACATGCATATGGTCACAGAAATTTGAGGGTGCATACATGAGGATCAACGGTCGGCACAACATCGTGGGCTGAAGGGCCTGTTCTGTGCTGTACTGTTCTATGTTCTGAAGAAGGACTTATGCCCGAAACGTCGATTCTCCTGTTCCTTGGATGCTGCCTGACCTGCTGCGCTTTTCCAGCAACACATTTTCAGCTATGTTCTAAAAAACACTATTTCCTAAATAAAAGGTAAAGTTGCTATAGTCTTAACAGACCATAGGGCTACTCTCTCACGAGAAAGAGAGATGTCTTGAGAGTAGAAGCTGAGAAGGCAGGTCCTTGATGGAAACCTGAACCGGTACAAAGTTACAAATCACACAACACCAGGTTATAGTCAAGCCGGTGGCATTAGGCTGAATCACAAACCAGCCATCCAGCCAACACTACTACTAACCCTAATTGCCTACTAACCGAAATTGCCTGTGAACCAAGTAGTTAACCGGACCATTTCACAGGGGAGTTTGGAATCAACCACATAGCTATGGATCTGGAATCACATGAAGGTCGGATTTCCTTGCAGGCATGTTGGCAGATATCCCTCTCGAAAAGACATTTGTGAAACAAATAGGTTTTTACAACAATCGATAGTCACCATTACTGAGACTAGCTAAAGATTCATTAGTTGAATTTAAATTCCACTAGCTGCCATAGTTGGATCTGAACCCATGCCCCTAAAGCTTTCAGCTGGCTCTCTAGATTACTACTCCAATGACATTCCCATGTGCCATATAATAGAACTATGACAAATACACGGATAGGAGAGGATTACAAGGATATGGGCAAGTGCAGAGAAATGGGGTTAGTGCGAACAAATGTTTTGGTTGGCATGGACCAGTTTGGGCCAAAGGGTCTGACTTCATGCTGCAGGATTGTATGACTCTAACTGAGAGGACATGTCCATCACAGAAGACAGAACAGGCTAACTGTTTTTTGTCTCTCCAGAAAGCAGAAAAGCCTAATAGAAAAACAACAATTCGGAAAGGATTTGATAGGTTAGATGCAGCAAAAGTATTGTTCTTGCAGGGATACTACAATGGAGAGTCATAATAACAAGATTATCACTTATAAATTAAGGAATTTGAGAAAAGTTTATTTATCTGGAGAGTGATAAGAATACTACAAGGAATACTTAAGGAAATAAAGTCCAAATGCATTTTTGAGGAAGCAGAATAAACACGTGAGGAAGGAGCAAAGGAATGTATTACCAAGGTTAATTAAAGGGGTGGGAGGAAGATTGTGAAAAATATAAATACCAGCACAGATCTGTTGGAGCAGCTGACCTGTTCAGTGTGCTGTAAATAATATGCAACCATTCTGTGTAGGCATCTGGCCATTTTCCTGTGCAATTAGAAATTTCTGTGGTTTAAACAGATCAATAATGTAACCTGAAGAGTTCACAGAATTTTCAGGGCTATTTTGAGTCACAGAACTTGATACCGCCTTACACAAAACAGAAAAGAAGCGCAAATGGATTTTAAGCTGGCATTTAACAGAACGTGCATCCACAAAAACAAAATGTTTCCTCCACGGATGACAGCTGCACACTATTATTCAGGAATGCTGCTCTAATCATGTGGCATCACTCTGTCAGGTACAGGAGGGAGAACCAGGTCAAGGCTTTGCACCAAGATTGCATTTTAAACCTACTGCCACAGGCTTTCAACTAAGCCGGTCATTCATGAAGCCATTTTTCAGGCTCCCAAAATTGAGGGTTAGCCCGCAATGATATTGGATTTACACTCATTCAGACAAGCAATCTGGCATCCAGCACCATTCAGCTGGCAGAACTCCATCAGAAAAGATTCCTTGCTTTTCTTAAAACTAAAGCTGCTCAGCATGTTTAAGTGTTTATTTTAAGAGCAGGTTAGATTTGCTTTATTGTTTCATTTACTAAATGACATTTTTTTTGTAATTATTGTTTATTAGTCTGAGGTATTTCACTAATGTTTGCATCAGCCCATATTGACAGAATGGCCAGTCCTTCTACCACCTGGGAGCAGCAGGAAACAAGAGTTGTAATGTTGTACAAAGATCAGCACGAGTGAGGAAAAACCTTTGCAAAAAGCATTGTATCATGAGATGTGGCATTACTGGCGATATTTTTTTAGAAAAGACAGACTTCTTGTAAGTGTTCTGCCTTCTTTGCCACTAATCTATCAATCCTCTCCTAGCCATTAGACAAGAGAAAGGGCGAGTCAACAGTTATGCATCACTATTAGAAAGGTCACAGGAGGACGTTTCAGATCAGCTGATACTAAGTTCACTCCAAAAAAGCAACATGAAACTCACAATTGGATCTACAAGAGGCTTTCTGCCCTGTGGTTACGTCATTGCACCAATAAACACATCTGTCTCTATGGGCCACAATTAAAGTCGAAAAGTATGTAAATTTCATTTGAAAAACATCTAGTACAGCTTTAGGTTCATGAGATGACAGTAGGATGTTTCAAAAGATTCAAAATGCCTCCTCTTACTTTACTAGGCTTTTGTAATCAGAGACATATATTAGCAATTGACCACATTAAAACATCCTCTCATTACATCACAAATTAACTACTTTATAAACTGCAGCAAATATCCTTCTGAGAGAATGGGTAGAACTTGTCCGAATGAGTGTAACTGCAATAGTCAAGAAGCTTGACACAATCCAAACACAAACAGAATGTATGAGCAATACCCTATCCACCAGCTTAAACACCACTCTCTCCACCACTAGCCTACAATGTCTGCACATGGCATCTCACCAAAGTTCCTTAAACAGCACCATCCAAACCTTCTAGAAGGACAAGGCTAGTAGATGTGTGTGTGTCACCAAACGCATGTTCCCTTCCAAGAAAGGCACTATCCTGACCTGGAACTATATCACTGTTGCTGTCACTATCACTTGCTTCACACATTGCACCCCACGTAATGTTCAGGAAAAAAAAGGTCACCTCCAGCTTATCAAGTGGAGCAACAGATAGATAATAAAAAGGAAGCAATGCTCACATCCCAAGGTGAATGCAGAAAAAAAAACTGGCTAACTCTTTCAAAGAACCAATACAAGGCAGTCCCAAGTCTTTCAGTCGTACATCATACAGTGAAGCTATGACATTTTGCTATGATTGTTTAAAACACTCAAGGAAGGCATGCATTTTTAGGATGGCTTTAAAAAGGTCAAGCTTTAATGACGGTACTTCAAAATATAGTGCTCTTCGTCAACAGTATTCCAGGTTATGTGATTAATTATAAAATATCCTCCCCAACTCTTATAGCACAGGGCTGCTGCCTACTGCAAGTGTTTATGTATTGACAGCAAAAATGATAACAGTCATTTCTCTGGAGACACCTTCAGTAAAATAAACAAACATTCAGTTAAAAGTCCTTCAAAACTTTACTTCCAGCTATTCTTACACTATAGCACTTAGTACGCGTTCAGGTTAATTTCATCATGGAATCATAGAATCCCTACAGTGTGGAAACAGGCCATTTGGCCCAAAAACTTCACACTGACCCTCCAATGAGTATCCCAACCAGACCCTTGCCGTACCCTATTACTCTACATTTACCCCTGACTAATGCCCCAAACCTACACTTCCCTGAATACTATGGGCAACTTAGCATAGCCAATTCACCTAACCTGTACATCTTTGAAATGTGGGAGGAAACTGGAGCACCTGGAGGAAGCCCACGCAGATGAAGGGAGAATGTGCAAACTCTACACAGACAGTTGCCTGAGGCTGGAATTGAACCCGGGTCTCTGATGCTGTGAAGTAGCAGTGCTAAGCACTGTGCCACCGTGCCGGCCTCCATGAGAGTAGGGACCTATAAAAATTATTCTACATGACTGAGCTTATCCTTAGGGTTTTATGAACTAACTAATGCATTAACTCAACTGTAATAAACACAGCAGGAGCAGCAACATCATTACTGTTACAAATAAAATGCTCTGATTATTTACTCGATGTATTCATAAAAACCCTTATGTTTAACACACATGTTAAGTGCAGAACTATTGAAGGAATAAATATATTCAGCGACAGAGATTTTCATCTCTCCCCTTGTTACCTATGTAGCTAATTATGTTGAGGATTGGAATTCTGTCCTTGAAATGTTATGGAGAATGGCATGAAAAATTAATTCCACTTAATAAGTTAACAAACTCAGGAACGTTACAATATGTGCCATACTGCTTGAGATACCAAGTAGATGCTGACCAGAGATAATATGTTTGCTCGTTTACAACATAATAATCATCAGGAGAATCAAAAAATGGCTATTTTGTACTATCTGATAATGGCTGGTATAAATATTCCCACCCAGTTTCTTGGGCAATAGCATGTAATATATGCATTATCAACATTGAAGTGGCCAATCTATATTAAGTTTAAGTGATGATTTTGGTCAGTTCTTTCTAACAAACTTCAAAATTTATTCTGTGACATAAAGTTCAATCAAACCTTAATGAGCTAGAACAAATTTCATAGCTCTATCTTGGTCTTGATGAATGGGCAAATATTTGGCAAGAGCACATTTTCATTGGCAGAACTGGGGTGGAGGTGATAGTATCCAGGGAAGTAAAGTTAGAGTCACAATTAAATCACGATGATCTTACTGAATGGTGGAGGAAACTGAAGGGGCTGAATGGCCTCCATTTATTGGTATTTACTATGTTCTTGCGAATACTGCATTTGTATTGGATAGGAAGCTAGACAAACATACGCTTTAAAGGAATAGATAATTATGATGGTTGTCACAGATGGGGGAAAAAAATGGAAGGAAGCTCAAGTGAAACACAAACACTGGGTTAAATGGTTTATTGCTGCATTATCATATCGGATATAACTCTGTTATCTGTAAGAATAGGGTAGACCTAATCTGATTATTTTAATTTTGTGCAAAACCTGATGAAAAAGACCACAAATATAAAAAGCCCACAGCATTGCAATCCCATATCTGCACAGCAACAAGGGCAGATCAATTACATGATGCATGGCTATGCAACAAATTCAGCTTGTTGGCTTCTTTAAATGTTCTCTTTCAGTTGGCAAAGGACTGTAAAACTCATTGTAGGTGCCGGGACTCTAAAACAAAACCCTTGTAAAGTGTAATTGGCAAAAGGTTTCAAAATTCTGTCAAATCTTTCAGGATGACGAATCCAGAAGACAGTTTATGAATTATGTTAAACAAATGTGGTAAAACTAAAGAATGGCCTTTCTTCCTGCAATTGTTGTTCAGCTAGAACACACTCATGTATCCTTTTCCTGATATACTTGGTTCTCCATATTTAACATACACTGTTGCCAACACACACTGTCGCCAACACACCCACTCCTTCCCCAAATGAATTGCCAATCTAATCTTGTGTCTTATTGACTGGGACTGGGTTTGCGGGTGACTTTAGTGTTGTCGTGTTTGTTTATCAATGCACAGTGAAACCCACTGGAAAAATACAAGGCATCACATTCATTTAGATTTTGCTAAACAATTAGATTTTTTTTTCTTGTGAGAATGGTACAGTTTTATTGCTACAGAGCGTAAATGGGATAGTGTTTATGTCATTTGGCAAATAATTCCACCTTAGGAATCTCAACTCAATTTAATAATTTATAAAAATTGTTATAAAACCCAATGCTTCACTAGTATCCTTCAAAGATAGCCTTCTGTCATTCTTACCCAGGCTGGCAATACTTATGACTTCAGAACCATAGCTACATAAAATGATCCACTGAGCCCTCAAGTTGTATGAAGCATTATGAAGCCCCAAAGTTTTCTCAGAGCAACTGGGGTTGGGCAATAAAGGTGGAATCCCTGCCACAGACAACAGTATCCTGGGAATACATGGGTGTATAGTTTAGCTAGGTATCTTCAATTGATTTTCTGTTGATGGCTGCCCAATTCGCAGTTACTACAGTACATAAATACATTTGTGTGATACCATGCTTCCATGTAGCAGCATTTGATCCAGATCAGATACAAGGTAGCACTCAAACACTGACAGCCATTTTTCTAAAACAGAAGTCAATTTCAGCTTAAACCCACAATTCAAAAGAAACAGTATAAGCCAATGAGTTTAATTTATCAGCAAGCAATTCTAGGATCACAATCAGAAAAACACAATCAATAAATTGTCTGTGCACAACTGAATGAAAAATGGCAACCACAAATATTGATTTAAAGACTATGTACTATTTATATGAACATGGAACTTAATCCATTTATTTAATTAAATCAAATGAATTAGGTTATAAATCTAAAAGGAATCTATGACAGTATAGGTGGGTTGACTGAATAACTGAATTCAAAAATTAAGACAGTGGATAGGCAATGGTTAATACTGTAAGAATAAGTGTATGCAATGCATCAGTTATGCATTCCTATCAGGTCAAGGACACAACAGGAACAATGGCTGAACCAGATCAGCAAAAGAAGTTAAGTCTTGCATGAGATCCAAAGAGAAGTGTGGTGTAGTGATAGTCTCCCTATCTCTGTGCCAGCAGGTCAGAGTTCAAGTTCCAACTGGCCTGGAAGTGCATCATAACATGTCCTAAGAGGTTAATTAAAATAACTAGATTCAATAAGGGGTCAGGTGAAGTTGCTACAAAATGTAGCAAGTTTGAGGATGGGAAGCAGTTTTAAATTCAGTCAAGAATAAATTCAGCTAGTGACACCCACATCCCACAAATGAATAAGTATAAAGAAGGGCCAGAGTAAACTTGCAAGGAAGGAACATAAAATGGACTGTAAGAACTTCTGTAAGTATGTAAAAAGAATAAGATTAGTGAAGATGAAAGTTGGAGTCTTAGCGAGTTTTGGGAAGATTTGATGGTTCTTGCAAGGTATAAGATTACTCAGACCTCTTGGCATCATGGTAGCCCACAAACTCATCAACACACTAAAACAGCAGCTAATGAATTTGAAAGACCCAATACAGACAACAAGCCAAACTAATGTCATTCACAAAATACCTTACAAGAAGTGTAACAAACACTACAATGGACAAACAGACAGAAAACTTGCCACCAGGATACGTGAACATCAACTAGCCACAAAAATAAAGACCTACTCTCACTAGTATCCTTCCATACAGATGAAGTAGGCCACCACTTCGACTGGGACAATATATCCAACCTAGGACAAGCCAAACAAAGGCGAGCATGAGAAATCCTAGAAGCATAGCATTCCAACTAGAACTCTATCAACAAACTTATTGACTTGGATCCCATTTACTTCCTGATCACAGAAAATGACATCACCAACCCAAGGAAACCAACACATAAATCGAAAGAGAGCCATACCACCAGTGCTTCATCCAGAGGCTCACTGATAATGTTACCTAGTATGGCGACAAAACGTCTGCAAACGAACCTTACAGCTTAGCAAGCAAACTTACATCCAAAGTTGGAATCTATTAAAAAAGGATGGAATTATAGGATATTTAAAAATAATCAAAAGTCTTACATAAAGTCAATATGGATTAATAAAAGGGAAACTGTGTTTGACAAACTGACTAGAATTTAAAAATAGAACCATAGAATGGGTAAGGGAAATCTAGGTGAATGATATTTGGATTTTCAGAAAACATTGATAATGCCTCACATATGCAATTATTGTGCAAAATCAAAATACATGAGTTGATGGTCTTGTAATGGCATGGATTGAGAATGAGTTTTGCGATAGGAAACAAAGTAGGAATAAACAAACTGCTTTCAAAGTACAATGTGACAAGTAGAGTACTGCGGAAATCAGTACTTGGGACCCAGTTATCCAATATATCGATTTGATTGAGGGAATGGAGTACAAACTTTCCATGTTTGATGGTGACACGAAATGAGATAGGAGAGAGAATGGTGAGGACAATGTAAAGAAACTTCAGGGTAATTGAATGGAGAGAGACTGGGAGAATGTACTCAAGGAGCCTGAGCATCCTTGTACACTGGATCACTGAAAGCAATATGCAGGTGTAGCAAGCAGTTGGAAAGGCAAACAGTTTCTGGCTTTCATTGCAATAGGGTTTGAGTACAGAAATGAGGAATCCTTACTGCAGCTACTCAGGATCTTGCAAGATCACTGCTGGAGCACTGTGTACAGTCTTGATCTCCTTGGAGGAAGTGTAGCAAAATGTTCACCAGACTGAATTCTGGGATGGCAGGTTTGTCACCTATATCTCAGCAGATGCAGCAGGCAATTTTAGAACGAGATGAGAAGAAATGTGTCTACTCACAGGGTGATGAACCTGTGGAACTTGCATCCAAAGCCTTAAGTCACTAAACTTAATTTAAAAAGAAATAGATTTAGAGAAAGTAAAGATTATCAGTGGTATGAGGAGAGAGTGGGAGTCTGGCTTTGAGATTCAGTACCAGCCACAATTAGGCTGAATGGTGGAACAAGCTTGATGGGCCAAATATCTACTCTTGCACCTATTTTCTATGTTTCTCACCAAAATGCAAAGGGACTGGGGTGTTAATGTAATGAAGGAATAACATTCTAGAAAAAAAATTATTAAACTTTTCAGGGTCTCAGAAAAAAATTGAAATGGCAGTCCATGACAAATACATAATTCACCGAAATCTTCCTGGAGGATGTATCAATGTGCAAATTAGCTAGCAAGCACAGAGAGTGAATCTTCACAACTTGGTCGATAAATTATGCCATTTCACTGCTTCCTTTGCACAGCTGCATCTCACCCTTAGCCTCTTCTTTAGCTTCAAAGAACTTGCTGGATTATGTAGTAAGTCACTCGTTCAATATGCTGCACAATATTAAATCTCATAATTAACAAAGCAACTTTTAACAAAATGATAATTCTTAATACAATGCCAAATAGTCTCCTCTAGACAGGAAGGGATCAATTTAATTTGGAGTGCCTCACAACTGCAAACAAAACATTAAGACATTAGAGGTTTCGCATTTTACAGATCTTCTTCCCAAATCATTCTCACAAACTTTAAAATCTCACTGGTTAAGGAAATATGCTGTTGGCTCCATCATTCACAGTGATCCCAAATGACTGGTTAGAAGCTTGCATTTCCAAATAATTAAAGATACAGAACATTCAAGCTGAAGTTTAAAGCTTAACATCAAGACTAACTGGAAAACTGCTGATACTTTGTTCCAGCAGCAAGGTTTCACCTATTATCAATATCATTTAACCTCAACAAATCAAAATCCACAGATTCCATCACTTCTTCGTGACTTGTCAATGTTATATTCTGGATCATATTGTTCAAAAGATTTCAAATACATGAAAGAAAACTCCCACTACACTAAATAAAAACTATGATAGAATGAAATTTATTTAAGTGGGTTCCACATTGCTGGAAAGCAAACATTCACACCCAATGGAACCAAGAGACATTTCTCTTCTTGCAAAGCAATATAGCCAAAGTTATTTTCTTCCTGATTTAAAAATGTCCTGATCTCCGCAATATTCTGGGTACTGGCTCTTCATTCCTCGAATTTTGTTTCAGTAAATTTCTCTCCCAGTGACATGTGGCCATAAACAACTGTTTGCATAGCTGTAATCTTTTGGTCTTTATTAACTAAGACTTTGCATGCATTTACAGATTGAGTAGAATGGTTGAGACTGGGTTAAGGACATACCAGGGGTTCAAACCAAATGCAAAAATGTTTCACAGTGGTGATGTCAAACAAAAATTTGACATTGGTTCGTAAAAAGATCTTCAGAGAGGTAACCAAAAGAACAATTGAAGAGGCACATTTAAAATACCATTGGAAAGGACAGGTAAAATTAGAGAAGAATTGGAGATGGTACAGTGGTTAGCACTGTTGCCTCACAGTTCCAGGGATCTGGGTTTGAGTCCAGCCTCAGGTGACTGTCTGTGTGGAGTACGCACATTCTCCCAGTGTCTGCGTGGATTTCCTCCGAGTGCTCCAGTTTCCTCCCACAATCCAAAGATGTGCAGGTTAGGTGAATTGGCCATGCTAAATTGCCCATAGTGTTCAGGGATGTGTAGGTTAGGTGCATTAATCATGGGTAAATCTCCAATAATGGGATCCTGTTTGGAGGGTCGGTGTGGACTTGTTGAGCCAAAGGGCCAGTTTCCACACTGTAGGAATTCTATGAAGGACAGGAAATTCAAGGGCATCGGGACAAATTTGACTGACAACACAGCCAATGTGATGGCATACTAGCTCAGTGCTTCGCACTGCTGCCTCACAGCACCGGGGTCCCAGGTTCGATTCCAGCCTTGTGTGGAGTTTGCACATTCTCCCTGTGTCTACGTGAGTTTCTTCCCACAGTCCAAACATGTGCTGGCCAGGTGAATTGGACATGCTAAATTGCCCATAGTGTTAGGTGCATTAGTCAGAGGGAAATAGGTCTGGGTGGGTTACTCTTTGTAGTGTCGGTATGGACTTGTTGAGCCAAAGGGCCTGTTTCCACACTGAAGGGAATCTAATCTAATCAATGACATAGCAATAAAAACAATGCATTTGCAAGAGGTCAGAGGTGGTGGAAGCAGTGTGATTGGGAGGGGTTTCAGGACAGGAGATTATAAAGGAGATACCATAGAGAGACATGAAAACAAGGATGAGAATTTTAAAATCCAAGCATTGCAGAATGGGAGCCAATGTAGATTAGCACAAACAGAGATGATGGGTGATGAGAATATTGCACAAGTGAGGAAAGAACAGAGATTTGGATGAGTTTAAGATTAAAGGAATGTGCAAAAAGTATAATTGAGCCGAAGAGTAATAAAACTTGACTCATTTCTTTGAACTGACTTGGATATATTTGTACACAGAATGTAGGCACTCACCAGCTGGTCAGCATTTATTTCCCATTCGTAATTACTGTACCTTTCAGGAGGCAGTGGTGAACTGGCTTTTTTGAAACACTGCAACCCATGTCTTGCCGTTTCATCAAAAATGCTTTTAGTAAGAGAGTTTAAGGCTTTTGACGCATGTCAGTGAAGCAATAGCAATATAGCTCCAAGTCAAGATAGTGGAAGACTTGAAGGGTAATTTGTAGGTGGTAGTGTTGCCAGTCATCAACTGGCCTTGTCATCCTACGTGTCCCACTAGAGGTAAGAGGTTTGGAAGGTACTTATAAAAGGATCCTTGGCAGGTTGTTGCAGTGCTTTTGGTAGATTCAGACATTATGGGCCGATGGTGAAGGAACTGGATGTTTAAGATAGTATATGGAGTACATGGCAAATGGTTTTGAGCTTCAGTGTCACTGCAGACATAAATCAGCAGACTGGTGGAAGACTTTCAATCACATTGCTGACTTGAGCCTTGTAAATGGTAGGCAGACTCTGGGGAGTCAGGAGAATTATTGACCACAGAATTCCCAGCCTCTGTTCTGCTCTTGTAGCTACATATATGACCAGGCCAATTCAGTTTCTGGTCAAAGGGAATCCCTAAGGCTGTTGATAGTGTGGGTAATGACATTGAATGTCAAGCAGTGATGGCTAGATTCTGTTTTGCTCAAGATGGTCATTGCCTGGCATTTGTGTGGTGCAAATGCAAATTGTTACTCATCAATGCAGCCTGGATATTGACCAAGTGTAGCTATCTGTGAACATGAACTGCTTCCGATATTAAGGCTTACATCCAGCTTGGACACATAACAGACACTTTGAAAATATAATATGGAAAACTCATTCATTTATATATCACTTCTCTCAGCGACTGGTCTCAAAGCACTTCACAGCCTCTTGCAGATTATTTCTGGTTGCCACTATTGGAAAGTAGGACAATGTTACATAATTTTCTGGAATATCTGTCAACGTCAATATTTAGCACAATAATAGTAATGTATTTTGTCTGGTAGCAGCACAGTAAAATCATTTATTCACATTTGCACTGCAGAAGCCTTGCAGAACTGGACAAAGCAACACAAAATGGCATGTTACATATTACAATTAAATGCCTGCAAGACTTAAAGTCCAATTTCCCTGCTTTTCATGAGCATCTCAAATATGGTATCTGCAGGTAATGGAAATAATAATCTGAAGGGATGTAAAATGGTTGGTGTTTCAGTATCACATTAGAGCCATCACACAAAACTCAAAATTTAACTCTTATACTTGACACTCAAGTAAATAACCTTTGAGAGATATCAAATAGTTGGTAATCGCCCAAGGAATCACAAACTATAAATTTATAATGTCAAAGGAGAATTAGGATAAAAGAGAAAATTGGAAGGGATAAATGGAAAATGGGACCTTTGTTTGAAGTTGTACATTTTTTGATTAGGTTAAATTCCCTACAGTATGGAAACAGACCCTTCGGCCCAACAAGTCCACATCCACCCTCCGAACAGTAACCCACCCAGACCCATTCCCCTACCCTACATTTACCCCTGACTAATGCACCAAACATTATGGGCAATTGAGCATGGCCAACTCACCTGACCTGCACATCTTGGGATTGTGGGAGGAAACCGGAGCACCCAGAGGAAACCCACACAGGCACAGAATGTTCAAACTCCACACAGACAGACGCCCAAGGCCGGAATTGAACCCAGGTCCCTGGTGCTGTCAGGTAGCGGTGCTAACCACTGAGCCACCATGCTACCCTTTAAATCAGTGTTGCTCTCGAGCCAAACAAGAGTCGAACCTACAATCTCTGGACCCATAAAGTGATCCGTAAAGGTTAACACAATGAGTAAACTGAACCAGATCATAGCAATCCTAGTATGAGACAATGCAATCTAAGTGCACTCAAGTAACATTTGTTTCGTGATGGATGCAGGCATTGATAACTCAATTCAGATTTAATGAAGCAGGGCAACGAAGACCTGAATGGGTGTAGGTATAAGCTTTGTGGTGGTCCTCAATTGTGTTTGGTTTTATTTTGAGGTACAATTCATTAATTAATAAGCATAACAAGATGCATTGCAGAAATTTACCAAAGATCCTCAGACACACTGTCCAAACAGATGACCACTAACATTGAGAAGGACAAGGGCAGCAGATACAATAGGAACACCACCACCTGCAAGTTTCTCTCCAAGCCACTCACCATCTAGACTTGGAAATATATCACTGCTCCTTTACGGTCAATGAAATTTATTCCCCGAGGGCATTGGCGATCTATCAACAGCATTTGGTCTGCAGCAGTTCAAGAAAGCAGCTCTCCACCACTTTCTCAAACGCAACTAGGGATGGGCAATAAGTGCTGACTAAATTTTTTTAAAAAGTTAGCGGCATTTTAGGTACAAAAGACGTGTGTGCATTCTGAGTTTCCACAATCTTTTGCACTTGTTTGAAAAAAATGGAAGGAGTGAGCCTCCAGCACAAAGCTTGCCCAAGTCAACAGGATGAGTGACTCACCAACTGCTCACTGACTGTGGATATTTGTATCTCTTCGAGGAATCTCTAAAACCTAATCTAAAAACTGGATCTTTTGGGCACATGGACAAGAACAAGTGTACTTTGAAAGCTTTTCAATGTAACTAAACTAAGAAAAAGTATTGTACCCAATATAACTGAAAGACTTTTATATATTTAAAGTATTTCCAGTAATTTAAAAACAGGAACTCATGATTGGTGGATTCACACTTTGATTAATAATTCTGTATTAAATGTTACCAAGTTAACACCGAGAGTCATAGAGATGTACAGCATGGAAACAGACCCTTCGGTCCAACCCGTCCAGATATGCCAACCCAATCTAGTCCCACCTGCCAGCCATATGTAAATATTTTTAAAGGATTTCTTCTTTAAATTAATTCTTGCCCTGTTCATTTGTGACTTGGTTCTATATTATAAAAGTACAATTTGAACCAATCAACAGTAATTCAGACAGAGAAGCGAGATTACCACATTCCTGACTATTGACATGATCAAATCAGTAGGAGCTGGGCAAAAAGGAATTATAATCAGCACATTGTAACGGCAGAACAAGTAGATTGATACCAAGTTCCAAGAAAGGATTGTAAGGTATTAGGTTTCAAAGTCTAGGATACTTCATGAATATCAATTTTTCTACCCATTTGCTTCCACTGCCATCAATTGACAAGTTCCAGGGATTCAAGATCGCACAAACACAATGAAAATCTCCTTTGCAAAGAAGTGAGGAGTCAGACTGATTGAACTGGTTATTTTAGGTTTTATTTCCAAAAGCTGCTGTGTTTTATTTTTTAAATTGTGGGGTAACTGGCCTGAATCAGATTGCCTTCTCCTCCCTCAAGGTCACTAAACTTTGTATTTGTCAGATCGTCCATCCCATCAACATGATTCCATCACCAACAGCCCAACTCCAACTTTCTAAAAGAAGAAATTGCTCAGCAACGACGTCACCATTCCTCTTCCCAGTGACACTTCCTTTGGTATTATAGTCCTTCCTGGATCCAGTTATCCTTTCTCTGAGAGATCGGCATGTGCCTCAGCATCCTTTTCACTTTAATCACTTACTTCATTTCACAGAGTCATGGAGATGTACAGCATGGAAACAGACCCTTTGGTCCAACTCGTCCATGCTGACCAGATATCCCAATCCAATCTAGTACAACCTACCAGCACCCGGCCCATATCCCTCCATACCCTTCCTATTTCATATACCCATCAGATGCCTTTTAAATGTTGCAATTGTACTAGACTCCACCACTTCCTCTGGCAGCTCATTCCATACACGTACTATCCCCTGCATGAAAACATTGCCCCTTAGGTCTATTTTATATCTTTCGCCTCTCACCCTAAACCTATGCCCTCCTGATCTCTGGGACTCCCCCATCCCAGGGAAGAGACTTTGTCTATTTATCCTATCCCTGCCCCTCATGATTGTATAAACCTCTGTAAGGTCCCCCCTCAGTCTCCGATGCTCTAGGAAAAACAGCCCCAGCCTGTTCAGCCTCTCCCTGTAGCTCAAATCCTCCAACCCTGGCAACATCCTTGTAAATCTTTTCTGAACCCTTTCAAGTTTCACAACATCCTTCCGATAGCAAGACGACCAGAATTGCATGCAATATTCCAAAAGTGGCCAACTCAATGTCCTGTACAGCCACAACATGTCCTCCCAACTCCTGTACTCAATACTCTAACCAATAAAGGAAAGCATATCAAACACCTTCTTTCACTATCCTATCTACCTGTGACTCCACGATCAAGGAACTAGGAACCTGCAAGGAGTGTTCAGCAACACTCCCCAGGACCTTACCATTAAGTCCTGTTAAGATTTGCTTTCCCAAAATGCAGCATATCACATTTAACTAAATTAAACTCCACCTGCCACTTCTCATCCCATTGGCTCATCTGATCAGGATCCCGAAGTAATCGGAAGTAACCGTCTTCGCTGTCCACCACACCTCCAATTTTGGTGTCATCTGCAAACTTACTAACTATACCTCTTATGCTCACATCCAAATCATTTATATAAATGATTTCAAGCAAACAAAGCAGGTCTATCTGGAGTAGCTCCCTCTGCAAACCTTTCATTTTAAAAAAAAACAACCTCCACTTGTAATGCTAATTTAACTTCTCAGATATCTCCTTCCATGTTCCATTTCCAAAACACTAACCACCCATTCCAACATGAACTTTGCATGTTATTAAGTGTGTTCTTTAATTTCTTTGCAATCACTAATTACACATTCACACAACTTACAACTTATCGGCAGTCACATTTCAACACTGTCTAGCAATTGTTGCCAATTACCCTCGTTGGCTTGATTTTGGTTAGTCCTGCAGAAAGATTGGTTGATAAAGGATACCTGAACATAAGAACATGAAGTAGGAGCAGGCCATACAGCTCCTCAATTCTGCTCTGTCATAATCATGGCTCAACTTCGCCTTCAAGCACTCCCCAAATCGTTGGATTACTTCACTGCCCAAAGATGTATTACCTGGGTCTTGAATATACTCAGCCATGAATATATTTGACAACCCTCTGGGGTATAAAACTACAAAGATTCACAAATGGCTGACTTTATCCGGAGACTATGACCACCCATCCGACACGCTCCACATAATGGAAACAGCATCTTCCCCCTTGAGCCCTCAGAATTTTCTGTTTCAATGAGAAATTCTTCTTCTTCCACAATCTCGCTAATATTAATGTAATCTCTTCCTCCTTTCAGTAAAATGCAGTTCCACCAACGCAAACAAATCTTCCTTTGGTAAAGTTATACAAAGCAGCGAACATGATCTCATTAATGCCCCTTCTGATTGTAGCAACACTTAACTATGCTTACAGCCCAAACCCCATGCAATAAAGACTCACATAGCACTTGCCTTGTCGTACTGACCTAATTTACTAAAATAAACTCAAAAATTAACGAGAATTGATTATCCTGTAAACCAGATTCTGGATCAGTGGTGCTGGAAGAGCACAGCAGTTCAGGCAGCATCCAACGAGCAGCGAACTGCTGTGCTCTTCCAGCAACACTGATCCAGAATCTGGTTTCCAGCATCTGCAGTCATTGTTTTTATCCTGTAAACCAGCTACATCTGGAAGAGCTGGAAATGTGTTGCTGGAAAAGCGCAGCAGGTCAGGCAGCATCCAGGGAACAGGAGAATCGATGTTTCGGGCATAAGCCCTTCTTCAGGAAGGGCTTATGCCCGAAACGTCGATTCTCCTGTTCCCTGGATGCTGCCTGACCTGCTGCGCTTTTACAGCAACACATTTCCAGCTCTGATCTCTAGCATCTGCAGACCTCACTTTCTCCTACATCTGGAAGAGCTCAACATAATCATGTATGTGTGAATTTTCAGATTTTCTCTAAAGTCAGTATGAAGAAGTTTGTCAGACAAATCAACATCAACATTGCACCAAAGCCAAGTAATCTGATAAAGGCCATAGCAGAGTGATATGGATAATATACACATGGCACTGCTTGTGCAACAATATGGACAATGCCAAACGATAAAACTGTTTTACAACAATTTTGCTCAGATTCTCGTAAATATTTTTAGTTAATATCGCTCCAAGACCCAATATTTACACAGAACACTTAAAGAGTTAGTCCTGGATTTGAAGTAAGCCTTGAGAATATTTTCATATACGTAACCTGCCCATCCTTCAAGGAAAAGATGGCCATGTTCATTACCTGCAGTACGTGGTCGGGTGCTGCTGACTAAATAAGTGATAGCTATGGTTGATCTGTGCCTGGAAGGTTCTGTTGCAAACATAACGGGATATCATTAACAACTGAATTTGGGACAAATTGCTAGTGCAGAATTCTATTTGCTTGCCTCTCCTCTTGGTTCCTGAACTTCACCCAAGATGATTAACCAATGTCAAAACCTTCTACCTGAAGCCTTCAAACTGCACTTATAATGTTCCCCTTTGACTGCACATGAGCACACCCTGGACTCATACTCTCCATAGAAGTTTAGCCTTGATAAGCGAGCATCAGGCATTGTGGCTGCATAAGGAGCTCAACACAATTATTTCTATCCCAATATGGTGTGGACACTTGGCGTGCTGGCTCAGGTTAGCATCTCACTGTCTGGTATTTTGTTCTGCCACCTGAGCTTCAGGAGTTTCCAAAGACTGCTCCAATGAAGATGATTGTTTGCACTCTCTGGGTGCACAGGCCAAAATGTGCAGGTATCCAGCAGTGTGGTAAGTCTGTTGCTCTCTCGACTTCCAGTTTGGCAGGCAGATGAACACACCTTTTCAAAGTCTAGCAAAGGCTACACCTGTTGTGGCCATTCCAGCACGCATTTTCTCATTAATATAGAACTACTCAAGAAAGTGCGCTGCCTGGATAAGTGAACTTGTCCATTGCTGACAGATACTCATCCACTGACTGTAACCTTGAGCACGATATAGGGGTGTCCTGGAGCAGGCTGGTCCCTCACTTCAGTTAGTTTCATTGGAACTCAGATTTGATCTTGCAGCTAGGGTACTGTTATCAGCAAACAGGTCTGTCCTTGGAAACCCTGGCCTTTGCCTGGAGTCAGCTCAGATCAGAAAGCCTCCCATCCATGTAAAAGCCCATATCAATGCCAGGATTAATATCATGAAAAGCAGAGAACATGGCAGAGGAAAAGATGCCAAAGAGAATTGGTGCTGGCATGCAACCAGTCTAACTCAAAAAATGAATCATCCGAAGGTTGGGTTTTCCACGTTTTGAAACACAAAATGCTCTCATGGAAGTAGAAACAAGGTAAGGTGGAAAAATTGAATTTTGGGGCATAGGTTCCACAACATTGTAGTTTAAAAGATAAAGCTGCCACAATCCTAGAGTACCACAGACTGATCTCTCATTACAGAGAGACAACTGGTGGTGACTTAACCAGAGGTCACCATGCCTCAGAATAGGGGTGAGGCCATGTAGGAGGGTCCTTTGTGGTAATGCTGAACCCACGTTGTGGCATCACTCTGCATCATAAATCAATCATCCAATCACACATGCAATCACTGAAAGTATTTAAAGAGATAGATTTTTGAAATATCAGGAAGTAGTGGGCTATGAGGCGCGGGCACAAAAAAGAAGTTGTGCCCTGGGACAGATTGAATTGAATTGAATTTATTGTCACGTGTACCGAGGGACAGTGAAAAGCTTTGTCCACGATCTCAGAATGGTAGGACAGGCTTGAGGAGCTTTAATTTAAAGGTATACAGCCATTCATGGGACATGGACATGTCCTTTAGGGAGGGATCCTTGCCTGGTCTGGCCTACATGTGACTCCAGAACCACAGCAATGTGGTTGACTCTCAACTGCCTTCTAGGAAGTTAGGTATGGGTAATAAATGCTGGCCCAGTCAGTGATGCCCTCATCCCATGAATGATTTTTTTTTAAATTGGTGATTGGCTATATTGACTGGAGGAGAAAGTGAGGTCTGCAGACGCTGGAGATCAAAAGCTGAAACTTTATTGCTGGAACAGCACAGCAGGTCAGGCAGCATCTAGGGAACAGAAGATTCGACGTTTCGGGCACATGCCCTTCTTCAGGAATGAGCAGAGAGTGTTCAGCTTTTATATTGACTGGCCCTAGTTGTCCTTGAATAGGCAGTGGCAAGCTGCCTTCTTCAACCACTGCAATCCATGTGCTGTAGGTAGACCCACCACGCTGTTTTAAAGAAGGAATTTCAGATTTTGATCCAGAAACAGAGCAAAAACAGCAATATATTTCCAAGACAGAATGACGAGTGACAACATCATCCCATGAAGGAACAAAGAAAACTGCCACTAACGTCAGATTGCGATGGTTGAATTGTCTGAATTTTTGCCAGTTGTTTTCGTATTCAACTATCTATATTAAACAGTGAAACACAGAGACTATGTTTTTTTTTTCAACTCACACTACACCACCGCTCCATTTATTTCCTGTTTCCTAGGTTTTCTATTCAATTCAGCCTGGCTGCTGTTCTCAATTATGGATCTTGGCTCATTCCCAAGCTTTTCAATAAAAGGTGATTCCACCAGGCAGGTCACATGGCCAATTCACAGAGGATTACCTCATCATTGGGAGACATGAATACTTGTGGGGGTTGCTCATTTCCAAACCCATTGCTGTGTTTAAACAGAAACTCCACCATGCAACATTTGATGCATAATAAATAGTACACTCATTCAAAACTATTGCAATCTACATACCTTGGAAGTATTGCAGAAAATAATTCTGCATTCTTTAAAATGAAATGAATTTATGATATTCATAAGAACACCATATTCATGAAAACTTTTACTTTAAATAACATGCAGAACAGTTCTGTAAATTGTGAAATGCTGATCATTTTATGTTAATCAAAATTAAGCATTTCTGCTTCTCTCTTTCTAAATGTAGCAATCTGGTTTGCAAAATCTTTGCCTCTTTTGTTACTACAATACTATTACAATATTTGTTATAAAAAGCTTAGGAGATTATATGGTCATTATCACACTGCTGTATGTGGGAGCTCAGTGTGCCCTGACATGACGACAGTGACTAAGTTTTGAAAGTACTTTGTTGGCTGGAAAGCACGGAGCTCAGGGTTACACAAAAGATGCAAAATAAATGAAAGTCTTTGTTTTCTGTCTTCATATTAAAATACAAAACATCACCACATCATTTCCTTAGACGGTCATCCCATTGAAGTGAAGTGAAGAACATTCAACCCATTAGCCCTTTTTCTCTCTCTCTCTCTCTCTCTCTCTCTCCCATGAGCATATTTTTTTTCGGGGGTTGGGGTCAGAGGAAATGATGGTCAGCATTCATGAGCAAATATATCCATGCTTAAGTAGTAAATGAGCAGAGAAAAATTCAAATGCCAAAAATAAATTTTAGATGCCGTATGTCGATTGCCAAAATCAGTGTCACTTCCCACAATCTGCAGTTATGTGTGATATTTCCTTTATCAGAAAACCTCACCTCCATTTCACATATAAAACATATATAATCACTGGTTCAACAAATCAGTTATCGACATAGTATTCCTGAACAATTTGATTTTTTTCCTCATTGCCCTGGTGTCCAATTTTTCCTTTTTGTTTTATTATTTTCCAGTCATAAAAATGTACACTTCCTACTAAATTGCCTTCCCAAATTAATAAAAAAATTCCACAAGACAACTCCTACACTATGAACCCCAAGAGAAAGATTTGATCACATGTATCCAAAAAACACAAGCTTGTGTATAAAATTGGTTCTCAATATTCCTTACAAGCACTTAAACATGCCTTCTGCTTTTGTTTCATCTTACTCCAGTCAGTTGGTTTGTCTCCAGCATCAACTTAATTTTTAGTAATTATCTCTCTGCCTCATTTAATGAGATTATATGTCATCCTTTTGCTGGTTATTCAGCTGTTAACACCATATGCACTTTACACATTGTCTAACACTCTTGGTCACCTGTACAGACTTATTATTCAACACTCCACTCACACTATTTGTATGATCTTTTGATTTCTCTGCCCATAAATTCTGCATCTCTCTCACTTCACGGAACAAAGGAGGCTATGCACCGAAAGCTTATGATTTCAAATAAACCTGTTGGATGATAACCTTGTGTCACGTGATTTCTGACTTTGGCCATCCCAGTCCAATACCAAAATTTCCACATCATGAGTTAAAGCAAAAGTAGCATCAATTTAACTTGCAGTAGTTAGGAGTTGAGCTTTAAGGTAATTGCCCAAGGGGAGATCTATAACAAAGCAAAATGAACTTCAATAGCTTAAACTGAATTCACAACTATTTAAATTATTACTGTTCTGATACATATGCTATATATAACTTCTAATTAGAAGTAAAATCAGCAATGCACCTAAACATCCATTTATTCTGAAATTAGATACTAATTAGACACAATCAAGCATATTCCACTGGTCAAGTAACATCAATCATGATACAAATGCACTGTCTCACAGCTACAATTCACTATGTTGAGATTTATGTGTGGGTGATCAAACTCTGTTCTTCCAGGCAGCTTTACACTTTGAAATGTGAACATTATGTAACACAGAGTGAAAACAGAAAATGCTGGAAAGATATATGAGACTCCAGCAGCAGCAGCAGCAACGGGTAAAGAAAATACTTATCCAACGTATCTCTACAAAAGACTGACTGGTTTTCTTCAGGTTACCAGCTACGTATTTTTCTTAAATCTTTAGATTATCCCGAGTAATAAGCTCTCGATATTCATTTTTACACAGGATGTAAACCTGGTCACTGCCAGGCTGTCCTTCTGTGGTTTCCGTTCTATGAACTCTATTCCCTCGGTTTTGTATTACTGAACAGAACACTTGTGTTTATTTTCTCTCCTAGTTTTCATTTTTAACAAATTTCAGTAGGTTCTACTAAATTGGTGCCAGTGAGTAAAATTACAAACATAATGAAATCACAAAATTGACTATTAAAATAAAAGTAATGTTACAAATGAAAGTTACGATCAATATACCAATATTCTATTCAAGTGGCTCCACTTTAGTAGTTCACTTCACCAGAATGGCACTGGCATTTGACTGCTATATATTTGCAGAAAAAAACCTGCTAGTTTCTGGCAGACTAATGAAAGAACATTCTTGCTGTGTCTCGCAGCAGCTCAAACGCGAGAACTTTCATTGTGCACTGTAGGACTTTGCTGAAGTATTCTTTTGTCCAAAAGAAAATTTCTTGTTTTGTAACAGGAAACAGCAGCGTTCAACAAGGACACTGAAATAAACTGAACCTAAAAGAGAAAGCATCAACCACAATCTGCTTCCAAATGCATGATTCAGACCTTATACAGGACAATCACATTACAAGGTCTTTGACTTTATTTTGTTTGAGAGAGGATGAGATTAACCAGCCACGTTTTTGTTTTCATTACAATGATGATATGTGCAAATAATACAATAATGCACTTACAATACAAAAGGTACACATCAACAGGATTTCTGTCACTGCATTATCCTTTGTAACTAAATGAAAAGCACTTAAACTATTTTCAATGACTGTGCACAAACTGAAGAGCAAATAGTGATCTTTCCCCCCTCAGTTTTCTGAAACTTACTACTGGAGCCAACTTGGAAGGAAACTGGAGTGTGATATTGCAAATGGACTGTAAAAATTGTACAAGGTTTTCTTCATTGAACTGAAAATAAATCATAAGATTAACAGTAACACTTTGCAAGGAAAAATTCAAGCTGCAACAATACCCATCTTCTTCAATAGTGTCAGCATTCTCTTCCAACTCATCTCAGGCTGACACGTTACCACACAGAGGGCTGCTTCTATTTTGGGGTTTGACTTGTTACTCTGACGACAAGAACAATGCTCAAGCCTTCTGTCCAAACAGAACAAGCAGGAATATTAAATACAATGCAAGTATAGAGAAATAAGGATCTTCTCTTTTCAAAGTTACAGCACTAAGACAGACCCTTCAGTGCAATTTGTCCATGCTGACCAATTTTCTCAAACTAATCTAGTCCCACTTGCCTGCATTTGGCCCAGATAAGGAGAAAGTGAGGACAGCAGATGCTGGAGAAGAGTCAAAAAGCATGGCACTGGAAAAGCAAAACAGGTCAGGCAGCATGTGAGAAGCCGGAGAGTTGATGTTTCGGGCATAAGCCCTTCATCAGGAATGTATCCCTGTCAGCCTTTCCTATTCATGTAACTGTCCAAATGTCTCTTAAATGTTGTAACCACATCTGCACCTACCACTTCCTCTGGCAGTTCATTCCATATACAAACCACCTTCTGTGTGAAACAGTTGCCCCTCAGGTCCCTTTTAAGTCTTTCTCCACTCACATTAAAAATATACCCTTAGTTTGAACTCCTCCACCCAAGGGAAAATACCTTAGTTATTCAGCTTATATATGCCCATGATTTTGTAAACTTCTATAAGGTCATCTCTCAACCTCCTACGCTCCAGTGAAAAATATCCCAGCCTATCCAGAGTCTCCTTATAACTCAAACCCTTTTCTGGGCCCTCTCCAATTTAATAATGTTCTTCCTACAGCAGGGTGACCAGAACTGTACACAGTACTCCAAAAGTGGCCTCCTGTACTACCTCAACATGACGTCCCAACTCCTACACTCAATCGTCTGAGCAATGAAGGCAAGCGTGCTAAATGCATTCTTAAGCACCCTGTCTACCTGTGACTCAACTTTTGAAAAACTATAATACCTGAACCCTTAGGTCTCTCGGTTTGACCACACTAACCAGAGCCCTGCCATTAACTGTTTCAGTTGCAAGGTTTGTGAAGGTTTGTAGCTCAGGTTGAAGTTTAGGGTGTAGGTTTGCTCGCTGAGCTTTTAGGTTTGATATCCAGACGTTTCATTACCTGGCTCGGTAACATCATCAGTGGCAAGCTCCAAGTGAAGTGAAGCTGTTGTCTCCTGCTTTCTATTTATATCTTTCTCCTGGATGGGGTTCCTGGGGTTTGTGGTGATGTCATTTCCTGTTCATTTTCTGGAGGGGTTGATAGATGGCACCTAGATCTATGTGTTTGTTTATGGCGTTGTGGTTGGAGTGCCAGGTCCCTAGGAATTCTCTAGCATGTCTTTGCTTAGCCTGTCCCACCAGGAAACATGAACACCAGCTAGCCACAAAAAGACACGACCCTCTCTCCCTCGTAGCACTACACATGGATGAAAAAAAAACACCATTTCGAATGGGACAACACATCTATCCTGGGACAGGCTAAGCAAAGACATGCTAGAGAATTCCTAGAGGTCTGGCACTCCAACCACAATGCCATAAACAAACACATAGATCTAGATGCCATCTATCAACCCCTCAGAAAACGAACAGGAAATGACATCACCACAAACTCCAGGAACCCCATCCAGGAGAAAGATATAAATAGAAAGCTTCACTTGGAGGTCGCCACTGATGATGTTACCTAGCCAGGTAATGAAACGTCTGGATATCAAACCTACAGCTCAGCGAGCAAACCTACACCCTAAACTGTTAAGTTCTGTCTTGTTCATTTTACCAAAATGCAATACCTCATATTTACGAGTAGAGAAGTAAGGAAGCAGCATACTACCAACCCTTTGCCTGACAGATTCCAAAGAGTATACTCCATATACAGTAGGACTCAACAAGAATACATGCTGTGAATTAACTGAGTTGACAGTCTAATGCAGGGAGTTGGTTCATTGATGTAATTTCACTTGAGCAAAGGAGGTTGAGGGATGACCTTTATAGAGGTTTATAAATTCATGAGGGGCATAGATATAATCACTGTGGTATTATGGGGTAGTAGCAAGTAGAGACTGGCAAACTTACTGCAAGAAAGAAGCAGTGGAGCTGCCAAGGCTGATTTCTATTACTCATGTCCAGAATGTCAGCACAATGTGACAGAAAGCGCGACTTAGAGCTTAAAATAGAAGGAAATACAAACGCAGGTGCTGCTTTCTCATTGCAGTTTACCTTCAT
The DNA here is from genome assembly GCF_004010195.1 of Chiloscyllium plagiosum. Lineage (NCBI taxonomy): Eukaryota > Metazoa > Chordata > Chondrichthyes > Orectolobiformes > Hemiscylliidae > Chiloscyllium > Chiloscyllium plagiosum. The sequence goes on along the minus strand of NC_057714.1, from coordinate 91,472,453 downwards.
TTATCCATCTATATTAAGTCAACTGAACCAAAACGTTGCTGACCCCTACTCTAGGTCAGCAGTGACCTCAGTACTGAAACAAGTCTCATTGTTCTCAGAGGCACATGTGAGGGAAAATGACAGAAAAATAAATGAGACGGCATGGTGGCTTAGTGGTTAACACTGCTGTCTCACAGCTCCAGGGACCTGGGTTCAATTCCAGCCTTGGGTGACTATCTTGTGGAGTTTGCACATTGTGTGGGTTTCCTCCCACAATCCAAAGATGTGCAGGTTAGATGAATTAGCCATGCTTAATTGCCCATAGTGTTCAGGGATGTGTGGGTTAGGTGCATTAGTCAGGTAAATGTAGAGCAATAGGTTAAGGAGATGGGTGTGGGTGGGTTACTCTTCAGAGGGTCGGTGTGGACTTGTTGGGCCAAATGCCCTGTTTCCACACTGTAGGGGTTCTATGATGATTCCATGAAAAGATCAATCCTACACAAAAAGGATTATATTTTAAATTATCTGGAAGTGGTCTTCCACCCCAACAACCCAATCTCACAATTTAGTAACATTTGGGTATATTTAGTAACCTTTTTTCTCTGCTTTATATATATTTAGGAAAGTTATTTTGAGTCATTGAATATTGTGCTTTTTAAGAACAAATACATGGCAAGCAATTTCATAGGTTTAAACTAAATGAAAGAATCAACATTTATTGGAGGGTTTGAGCTATAGGGAAAGGTTGAGTAGGCTGTGGCTGGGGAGAATAACCAAGATCTTTTTCCGAGAGTAGGGAAGATCAAAACTAGAGGGTACTGATTTACTGGGAAAAGGGAAAGATTCAAACTGGACCCGAGTAGCAACTTTTTCATGCATAGGGTGGTGCACGTATGGAATGAGCTACTAGAGGAAATAGTGCAGGCTGGTACAACTATAACATTTAAAAAGCATTTGGATGGGTACATGTATAGGAAAGGTTTAGAAGGATATAGGACAAATGCTGGCAAATTGAACTAAATCGTGTAGAATATCTGCTCGGTGCAGATGAATTGGACCAAAGGATCTGTGCTGTAAAACTTGATGACTCTATGAAGATTTTCTTTGTATAGTTCTCAAACCGAAACAAATATTGCCTTTAGACTGTAGTACATATTCACTTTGATAGCTGTGATAGATCCTCTTCATTAATCTTCCTGTGTTTACAAGTACCAGCTATAACAATCTGTCATGCTATTTCTCTTAATAAGCAAAAAGTAAGACAGAAATTGAGGACTTCTTGAACTGTATATAGAAGTATACATGTAAACATCTGACCTTGGATGGGGATGGGGAAGAACTTTATTTTAAAAAGTCTGGTTTCTAGATTTTTAAACAAAAACCTCTTTGATTAATTGTCAATTAGGATATTGCCATTTGTAAGGCTAAACAGCTGCAGGCTGAGTTTTCCCCTAAATTTTATGAGAAGCTACTTTAATATTTACAGGCAAGTGCGGTTTCATTTAAGTTTGCAGAATACTTGAAAATTACCAACATATAAACTTACAAGATAGAAACAAAGATAGGCCATTCAGCCCCTCAAGCCTGCTCGACCATTCAATAAGGTGAAGGTTGATTTGTTTCTGTTCTGAGTTTCACATTCCCATCTATCCCCATGACCTTTGATTCCTTTGCCTAAGAACAAGCTATCTACATTCGTCTTAAACATTTTCAATGATCTCCACCTTCACGACCTTCTGAGGCAGAGTTCCAAAGACACAGTTCTCAGAGGAAAAATAAAATCCCCCCAAATTTGCCCTAAAGGAAAAAAAAACTCTTACCTTCTTAAACACTGCCCTCCCAGCTCTGGATGCCCCAAGATGAAAAGTCCTTTCTACATCCACTTTGTCAAGATCATTCATGATCTTCTAAACTTTAAACAAATCTACCCTCACTGTTCTAAATTCCAGTGAAGACCAGATGCTGGCAGGTGGGACTAGATTAGGTTGGGATATCTGGTCAGCATGGATGGGTTGGACCGAAGAGTCTGTTTCCATGCTGTACATCTCTATGACTCTATAAACACCCGTCCTTCACTCTATTCTTGTAAGACAACCTGCTTAATACCAGGTATTGATCGAGTAAATCTCCTCTCAACTGCCTCCAACTATTTACATCCTTCATTAAATAAGGAGACCAAACTGCACACACTATTTCAGATAAGCTACACAGTTAAAACAGAACATTTTTATTTTACATTCAATTTCTCTCAAAGGATAGCATTCAATTAGACATTTTCTATTCTTCCTACCAAAGTGAACTTATTCCATCTACAAACTTTTTGGCCCACTCTTTTACCTTATCAATATCAATATGCATTCCTGTGGGCTCATCTTCACAATACACTTGCAAACCTATCTTAGCGTTGTCTGCAAATTTGACCACTGTGCCTTCAATCCCCTTGTTTATGTTTGTAAAAAGTGGAGCCCCCAGCACACACTCCAGTCAGAGCTCACTTGTCACATTGTACCAATCCAATAAAGCTCCAAGTAGCATAATTTCAGTTTTCTGCCAACCAGTGGACCTTCTATCCATGTTTGTATGTTACCCCCTACATCATTATCTTGTACTTTGCACATCTTCACGGCAGCCCATTCTTATCTTTCCACATCTAACCATCTATTCTACCCTCAGGCAACTGTATCTGTAGAGTTTGCACATTCTCCTTGTGTCATTGTGGGTTTCCTCTGGGTGCTCCAGTTTCCTCCCACAGTCCAAAGATGTGCAGGTTAGGGTGGAATTGCCATGTTAAAATTGCCCATAATGTCCAGGGATATGCAGGCTAGGTGGCTTAACCACAGGAAATGGAGGGTTATAGGGGTTGGGTTTGCTCTTTGGAGGATCGATGGACCTGATGAACTGAATGACCTGCTTGGCAAAAGTGAGGACTGCAGATGCTAGAAACCAGGAGTTTAGATAGAGTGTGCTGGAAAAGCACAGCAGGTCAGGCAGCATCCGGAGGAGCAGGAAAATCGACGTTTCAGGCAAAAGCTCTACTCCTGATGAAGGGCTTTTGCTTGAAACATTAATTTTCCTGCTCCTCAGATGCTGCCTGATCTGCTGTGCTTTTCCAGCACCACTCTGAATGACCTGCCTCCACAGAGTAAGAGATTCTATGATTTATTGCACCACATCACCCTAATTTTTCTCCACACCTTTGTTTGCATTTTTATTATTTGCTTTCAACTAACAAATTAAGCAATTTTCAGAGCAAATAACTGTTGCATCAGGAACCACCCAAGATCACTCCAGAAGAGCCAGCTTCTTTTCAAAAAAAAAAAGGAATGATTTGTAGAATTTGTGAAGTGCACATAAAATAAAATCAAGAAACGTTGTGGAAATATCAAAGAGAGTTAAATCCAGGCAGCTCCCATGCAACTTCTATTAATTACATGTACGATAACATTGACATAACCCAGAATAAGGTTGCCTGTTAACTTGTTGAAGATATACTGCTTCAACATTACTGATGTAAACTTGCAAAGTTTGAATGAAATATTGTAAACAATAGAAACTACAGAAAATTCACTTCAGCTTTCCTATGTTCAAAGAAATAAACCTCAGAAGTAGAATGGGCTGGAAGTGAAGGGTGACTGATTTTGCAAGAAATTCCAGTGTTGGCTATGCAGCCAAGTAATTGCAAAACAGCAGTGACACTTCAGCATGAACAAATATCGCACCTGCCCTGGTTTCATTGTATTTGCAATAGAAATTATAACGACGATCTAATTAAGAAAATACATAGTTTAAGAAAGATCAATTAAAAAAAAAGGACTGAAGTTCAAAAGCTCTTAAACTTTTATGATTGCAACACTGCCCTAGTCAATTGCAGCAAGTTCCAAACGTATATACAATTCATCAATTTAAGCCACCTCAGAGTTTGTATTTTTCCTTATTAAAAACTAACAGATGTCTAAAAAGTTGGCAACAGCAATGTTGATGTTGCTTCTTTTAATAAGTATCCTTCTTGAAATAAATATCCTTCTTTACACAAGATTTAAAATTTCCCAAAGCAATACATGCATTCAATTATGGCGACAGTCTTTAAAAATGTTATTACATGGGAATAATTCAGCATTGTGACAAACAGTATGCATCAGTAATGTAGTTCTTGGGGGCGATACAATCAACTTTCAACAATATTGAGTAACTTTTGCATCTAAGGCTACAAACCTAACATCTCATTGAGGGGCAACTCTCAAGAATGTTACAATATGTTGCCATCTAGAATGATGGAACAAAGGTCAGCTCCGGAAGTCTATCATACTCTTCACCTGCAACAAGACATCAAGATAACTGAACCCTGCATACATCCCCATACCTGTGCAGACTGACCACAACATCTCAGACCATACAGACATGCTATAGTCAGATCATGCTATTGTATTATGATATTTCTAGCAAGAATAATAAAATGCCTGATTATGAGAAAATGTCATATCATTACTACACTGCAGAACTAAAGTCACCAATGCTATGCAATAAGATCAGAAGAGATAGAAGGAGTAGGCCTTAAGGCCCCTCAAGTTTATTCTACCATTCACTAAGATCATTGCTGATCTTTCACAACAATTTTACTTTCTCAATTCGTCCCCATATCCCTCAATTCCCCGGCTGCTGCAGTTTGTCACTGCTTCTGCCAGGAGATCTGCTGTAATGGTATGCTACACTTCTGCCTATTCCACACTCACATCAACCGCTGCACATATGCTCTGTGACTTCCATTATCCAACTACACTTAGATCAACTTTTCATTTTGCTGCCTGCTTCCACTTTGCCCTCATAACAGGTGCTGTAACTGTTCAGCTCAGAGCAAGCAGCCAAAATATTGACATTTCCCTTTTCTAAAGGTCATTTTTAATAGCTGTTTGCTCTTGCATTTCCAAATACCTCAGCATTTGTCTTATGATCTGCGTGTGAAATTTTTGGCATACGCCTTTAGTATCCAAATATCCCAAGGCCTTCATTTTCTTCAGATTTTTACTTATTGTCCAAATTTCTACAGCAGAGAAGAAAATAGATAAAATACAATATCTTATGGGCTTTTCCCATTGACAGTCCAGTAATCCGTTGATTACAGTTTGAAGATACTTAATGACTAAGCACCATAAACCTCAGGGCCAGGGAATTCCAGAGATTACTAGCTCTGAGTGAAACAATGTACATCACAGTAATAAATGGCTGGTTCCTTTTCCTCAGGCAATGAGCCCTATTTCCAAACTCCACAACCAGGGAAATCCACCTCTCAGTAAATGCCCTGTCAAATCCCCTGTGGGTTCCACAGATTTCCATGACAGCTCCTCTAACATTTCCAAACTCCAAAGAATATATGCTTATTTGACGCAATCTCTTCATAAGACAGACAACAAATCTAATGAACCTTCATTGCTCCTAGTGACTATAGTTTTGGACTTAGCCATATCACACACAAAAAAATGTATGAAATTGTCATCATATCAGATTATGCTCAAGGTTCCTCTACTTTGAAAGTTAACTGTGTCTCAAAACATAAAATTGTTTTTTCTTTTTAAATAGTTTGTTTCTGAGTTGGTTCATTAACATATTGCTCGAAGAAAATTGTCACGGACTCATCCCCCAAGTTGTTTTTAATAACTTGGTATCTTTTGCCATCTTGAAGATTAAAGTCCAACATGATAATTGCATTGCCTGAGTTTCTTGCTCTGTTAATCTGTTGATTTACACTCAAACAATATGACTTGTAGCAAAGAAGTAATATTAATTCTGCAAGCTGACTTTCTGAGAGAGGAAAATCTATACAGCATCTCTCCTGATTTTAGCTCATTCTTCATCCATCAAGATTACCTAACTTCCTTTACTATTTTGCTCATTATTGAAAAAAAATTAAGAACTTTGAAATATTTGATTTCCAGTCTTCATAGCTCGACAATTAGACCTCAGAAGTGGTGACTTGACCAAACTGTTTCCCTCTCCATTTATGCCATTTATCAACCTTGTTTCCAATGTCTTGTGCATTCAATTTTAACTTAGTCCCATCAACGTTAAATAGCAATGAGTCACTAAAACTCCCCATCACTGCCCTTTGACTCTCTACTCCATCTGGCCACAATCTGTTCAATTTTACCAAAAGCACTACTGTTTGACAGCCTTGATTTTACTCTTCAGACCTATAAATATAATATAAATATACTCTTCCTCAACATCACCATCCACGCCCCCTTTACCCCTGAACTATCATTTTAGTTTTAGTTTTACAGGCCTTTCTACCACCCAAGTTACTCAATTTGCCAGGACATTTGATTCCAGCCCTGTTTAAGGCATTTCTCCACCCCCTGGAAGACATTCCTTATCTTTGGACAGGTCAGCTAAAACAGACTTCAGGTCTCCTATTTCTGGCTGTAGGGAACCAATTTAATACACCACTACTTGAGAGGCCTCTTGTACCACACTGATCTGGGTTAATTTGCCTATTCCACACCACCACTTCGGTTTTCATCCTCACTAACAGCCATGAAATGTGTACCTGCTGCACAAAAGCAAAGCACTGAGGCTACCTCACCAACAGAGCTGTGAGCCCCCTATGTGCCTATTGCCCTGAAGCAGCACTCATCTATAGAGAAAGTAGCTCCTTGTAAACTAGGTTTTCCCACAACCAGTTTAACATCCTTCCGGCTGCTGCTGTAAGAGACTTGAACTACAGAAACTGGTGATCAATTACCAACTTAAAATAGGCAATTGCCAGATGAAGACCAGGCACTTAACTCACAGGAAGTGGGGCAATAACACACAACCAGTGGTTCTATTTTCATAGAGTGCTTCCATTTCCTGTATGGAAACTGAAATTACACTGCCTCTTTTAACCATTTTCCCTTCCATTATTTTGGAGAGCTTGAAAAGCAGCATTGTCAAAGCTTTTTCTGATCAACTTTCCATAGCCCATGTAGTTATTCACAGCGGCACAGAAGCAGCAAGTTTACAAAGAGCAGGGGGAAAGGGATGAGGAAGGGAGAAAAATTAAGGCTGCAGACAGGGTCGGGGAATCATTGTGTTCACCACTGATGTAATGCAACAATCAAATTCTAAAAACTTTTTTTATTCACGGAAAGTTAAATCTACAGTGAGAAAGCTCAAGGAAAGCTTGTGCTAGAACAAAGACAAACAGCCTCCTCTCAAGCTGTTCTCAGCTCAGTGGAGCTGCTTTGCCTCTGAGGCAGAAATAACAAAGAAGCAGAACTTCAAAAGGAGCAACCACAGAGCAACGGTGCTTCTCAAAAAGTTAATGCCCCATACAATGCTGTTAAACTCAACCAACATGTCAACAATTTGTCCAGACAATTTCGGAGCTCTGCTGGTAATTAATTAGTTGCCTGGGAAAGATCACAGTTTAAATCATAGCCGCATCCCAACGCATCTGCTCAGGATACAGCATAATTAGCTGCAAACAAAGCTACAAATAAATGCATTGACAAATTAGGTTTCATCTTGTTTAGTGAGCAATATACATTCACAAAAATAAAGACAAAATAACATAAGAACATTTCTATGCCATCAAATCATCCTACATTAATACTGTTCAATGTCAAAATACTGGAACAGCCTATTTCATCCCTAAATGCAGGCTACGCTGATACTAGAAATTTCATGGAATGTTAGATTTACCATCTTAACTGTTTATCTTCTAGTCAGGATTTCCAACAGCTTATAACTGAAAATACAAACAAAGTAATTTTCACTTAGGAATAAGGAGTCATTTTTAACCAGAGAGCACAATTTATCATATGAGGACTTCAAATGACACCCTTCCTGTAACATGGACCATGATTACAAGATCACTTCTTGGCAGTTCATGTTCTTCACTGACATAAACATAAAAACGAGGAAAGGAGTTTAAAGGCACAGACAGGGATTATTGATGTTGGCAACATTGCTGTGCAAGGGGCCTGCAACTTCGAGCTTCTAAGGAACTGCAGCTCCTGAGATCAGAAGGTTAACAGCGCATGTGGTAGGAGGTGAAGGTGAAAGAATATGCTAACTTAATTTCACAATTGAGCCAGAATGCCAAACACAATTAAACACCATAGGTGGAATGCAACAAAATATACTGAAGTCATATTAAAACCAATTTAGATCATTCACTCCACTTGCAAAATTTATCAAAGTTCAGTACCTTTGAAGTACTATGATAAATTTCAACACTTGGTAGTAAATAATCTTACACACACAGAACTTAACTACTGAAAGGTTGAAACAATGGATGCACCCTATTTTTTCCTTTGTGGTTCTACTGTGCATGTATTCGTTCTGCTTTCATTTCCAACTTCAGTATTCAGCCGTAATTTCAAACTCACTGCGCACTGATATTTCATAGTAATAAGACTACCGAGATGCAAGGATTACTCATACCAAAAAGTCACATCTTAAATAAAATCAAATATCTGACAACCTTTCCTTACAAAAGCACTGAAGCAAATGACTAAAACACATGATGGTACATTTCTGCATGACATAATGATTAAAATACGGAGACTGTCTCTGTCTAAAACCAACACGAGTCAGCCAAATGACTTTTCTTGCCCTATCCCCCATTCCCACCCACATTCCACCATAAAAGGTGAAGCTTTAACAGGGACTGACTGCTAATTTTCTAAATCAGCTTAACTATTTCTGAAGCCCTTTCTAATTCCAAAGTTATGGGGGAAAAAAAGCCAACTTGATGGCTTATCTGCTCTATATCCTCCTTCCAATGCAACTTCCACTTAAGCCAGCAAGGGATAATCCTGTATATTTGTGTTTTTAATATTGAACATTCAAAGTGGACTGTTTTGTGTGCAAACATATCTCCATCATGCAAATGTTATTCACAAACAAATCTTCCTTCTCTCCTCCCTCCCTCAAGATCCATGTCCTCAACATACTATGCTGCACTAAGTACTTTAAATTTTCAGAAATGTACTGGACTTGTATTAGCTTCTCAGATTAATGTCAGTTATCAGTATTATTTTCTTAAATTGTAAAAAGCTCAATCACGAATTTAACTTTCATAAACATACATGAGCCTCTTTAATTCTCTGCGCCTACCTTTCTGTAAATTATGTCATAATTGAAACATATTCAACTTCATTAATGTGTACTGAAACAAATATTTAGTATAAGAAACTGTACACAACACTTCAGAGATGCCAAAGGTAAAGGAAAATAAATAATAATTCAAAAGTAGTAGTGATTAGAAAGTGAATCTGAAAGTTTTTTTTAAAAGAATAGAGTGTTCGCGCAAGAGATAGACAGTGATTGAAGGAAATCAGTAAGGCAATCCCACAAAGCACAAGGTGTAGGCAGCTGGGCACAGCCACAGAAGACTGGGCAAAGGAAGCAGGGCACATACAAGAATGTCAGAATGTTAGAATGGGTCTTGGTGCACAACAGAGTATGAACAGCGTTCCTCTGCCCTGAAGGTCTTCAACCATGTCCTGAAACAAACTCGACCTATCGCCTTCATCTCCTCCCCCACTGGCCTGTTGTGCTCTGTGCTGCTCTCTCCCCACCCCCACCCTCCTCTAGCTTATCTCTCCACACTTCAGGCTCGCTGCCTTTATTCCTGAAGAAGGGCTTTTGCCCGAAACGTCGATTTTGAAGCTCCTCGGATGCTGCCTGAACTGCTGTGCTCTTCCAGCACCACTGATCCAGAAAGGTTTTGGTCAGTCCATTTTGAAAAAGAGAGACACGGACCCACAGTAGTAGAATAGTTGAGTCGGCAAGTGACAAAGAAATGGATGAAAATTTCAGCAGAAGATCTGTCAAGTAGTTAAAGTTCCACATGAAACTAGGCAGTCTTTTATCCAAGGTTAGAACCTCAGTTTGGAAAAGAATAGGTCACCAATGTTCTGAACAGCCTGGTTCAGCCTAATGGATCATGGAGTTTGTTGTGATGCAAATGAGAACAGCATTGTTCTTTCAATTGTTGAGCTGAAGGGAATGTCAGTTCATCCAATACTGGATGCTTGACAAACTGGCTAATTCAACATTGAGGCAAAAGAGTGGGCCTCGTGCATCAGCGGTGTGCAGATCAAAACTAATTCAGATGATGTTGCCAGTGTAAGTATATCAATGAGGAAGAGGAGGTCAGTGATGGACTTCTCAAGATGATAATGCAGAATTGAGAAGAGGTGTATGGACAGAGATACTTTGTCCCTGAATGGATGGATAAGGGTGACAGATTCACCATGCTGGACATCAGGAGAGAGGTCGAGAATGTGGTGCTAGAAAAGCGCAGCAGGTCAGGTAGCATCCGAGGAGCAGGAGAATCAATGTTTCGGGCAAAAGCCCATAGGAATAACATTCCTGATGAAGGGCTTTTGCCCGAAGCATTGATTCTCCTGCTCCTCGGATGCTACCTGACCTGCTGTGCTTTTCTAGCACCACACTCTCAACTCCAATCTCCAGCATCTGCAGTCTTCACTTTCACATCAGGAGGGAGGTGTTAAAGAGAATGGTATATTGTCAAATAGAACAGAGATCATGGATGATTAAAAAATGTAATTCATGACTTTAGTTTGCACTGTTTTGTATTGAAATGGGAAGAGTGGAAACCTGATTAGAGGATTCAAAAAGGTACTGATGAACAGTAAAAACAAAAAATGGGAGAAAAGAATGAATTCACAGAAATATTCATCAACTTTGGAAGCATCTGAGGAGAGAGAAAGAGGAATCACGTACGTCTGCAAAACTAGAGGAAGTCATGGCACGCAGAACGGCATCATTTCAAACATCAGCTGAAATGCGAAATAGTAAAAGAAGTTAGGTGGGTAGCAATTTTGTGGAAATGGGATCAAATGATAATAAGGTGAGTCTAATTGGTAAGGTGAGCTTGAATTAAGTAATGAGAGATACAGGAAAGAAATGAGAAACCTTGCGATGGGTGATCAGAATAAGAACCAGGCAGTCTTTAAGGAACTTTGTCTAATTAGGAAAGAAGGATGAAGTAAGGTTGTCTCTTGATGAGAGAATAAAGACTTTCAATTTGATGTTAGACGAGGTTAGCAGAGATATGTCACAAGGGAGTCAGCAGTGGAAAAGACAATGGGTTCTTTGCTCTCGATAACAACCCTGGTGATCTGACCAGCAGAATTGATGTAACAATAGATAGCTAAGCCACTTATGCACTCAGTCTGTCTTGGGACTGAACCAGAGAAGTTGAGGTTTGTAATTAAAGAAGCTGGAGTGGCTTTTTTCAAAATGTTGTCTGAGGGCAAAACTACCGATGATTTTGGATTTTATTTGCAGAATGAGAAGTATAGCTACTAAATCTCTGCTTTTGCTAATGAATATGTCTGCAAGTAAAATCTAATAATTATCAATACTAGTTAGTGAGTTAAATAACTTCTTTCAGTTTCAATGTTTATCTCCACATCAAGTTTTGTAAGGGAATTCTACCATGACAAGCACGTCCAAACCAGAGTCTAAAGTTTCCAGTCATAAACTTTAAAAACACTACAGTAAAATTTCAGGAGATTTTTTTCCCCTGGTTTATTCCAATTCATTTGACCCATTTAAAAATGCCTTTGAAGTATTTGTTACATTTTTTTTTCTCAACTGTGAACAAGCAGCATATGGTAGATTTCCTCATCTTTGCTGCAGCCCAAATCTGTTCATCTTATGTAAAGGTTATGTAAACTACCCTGCCCTTGGAAAAATCACAACCTGATCTATTCTACACTGATACATCGCTCACTTTAATGACCTCTTTTAACCAGTTTCAATCAACATATCTAACTCTTTCCTTCAGTGCTCATGAATCGTTGAAACCACGTTTATATAACAGCCTATAAATCTTGGAAAGGACTTCGCACAAACCTTACCTGACAAAAGTTGACACCAGGCCACAAAGAGATTATTAAAGCTGATCAAAGCTTTGGTCAAAGTGACAATTTTAAAAAGCAGTTTTAAAGGAAAGAGGTGCAGGGGGGTTTTAAGTAGAGAATTCCAGGGCATGGATGAGGGCTTCAGCAGTAGGTGGGCTGAGATAGCAAAAAAGGCAGGGTGAGTAGGGCTAGAGATGGAATCAGTGGGAAAGGTTGCAGAGTTGTAATCAATGTTTCGTCTTGGGTTATCCCAACAATTAATTTGAGTTTGTTTCATTACTTATTTAGTGATGTGGGCCTCATTGTGGCTCGTCCAGGACTAGATGTCAAACAGCAACTTAGAAAAAACCTTTAACATAGTAAATCATCCACTGTCCTTCATAGGAGCAATACGAAAATAGGACAAGTGATGAAGCTTTGTCAAAGAGTTAAGTTTTAACAAGTCGCTTTGGAGGGGCATAAACCGTGAATTGGAGTGTTTAAGGAGAGAATTCCGGAGCTCCAATTCAAGATATTTGAAGACTGCCAACAACAAAATCATTAAAATCTGGAATGCACAAGACAAAACTATTGAATTCATTACCTGGAGTGCAATTGATGCCAAGGCACTGAATAAATTTCAGGAGAAGATAGACAGATCTTTAATTTGTAAGGGGAAAATAGTTATGGGGAGAAGGCAGCAAAGTGGAATTGAGGCTGAAATGAGATCATACTAAACAGCGGAGCAGGCTTGAGGGGCTGAATTGCCTACACCTGCTCTCAGTAATTATATTAATAGTAGTCAAATTTGGGAAAGGGTAAAGATTTTAGAATATTATGCAACTAAAGGTGGTTAAAGAGAGGGGTGTGCCTTTAAGGGGTTTTAAAGCAAGAGAAAATTGAGGCACCTCTGGAGTAGGTCACCATATTGGTAAATGGAGACAGGGATGCTAGGTGAATGGGATCTGGAGCAAGTTGGGACATACACCAACAAATTTTAAATAAGTTTCATTTTCTGAAGGATAGACGACACAAGGTCAGCCAGGCCTGCACTGGAATAGTCAAATCTAGAAGTAATAGAGGCATGGATGATCATTGCAGCAATGGATAATATGAGGCAGGGGCAGAGTTAGATGAAAAGGAGTAGGCCATTCAGCCCCTTGAACCTGTTCCACCATTCAGTAACATCATGGCTGATCTGTGGCCTAACTCTGCAGATCTGCCTTTGGCCCCAATCCCTTAACATCTTTGCTTCACAATAATATATCTATGAGAAAGTGAGGACAGCAGATGCTGGAGATCAGAGTCAAAAAGTGCTATCTCAGACTTAAAATTAACAAATGATCTAGCATCAACTACCATTTTTGAAAAAAGATTCCAAACCTCTACCATCCTTCAATGTAGATGTGCTTCCTAACAACTTTCCTATATGGTCTGGCTCTGATTCTCAGACTATGCCCCCTAGTTCGAGAATTTTCAACTAGTGGAAACGACTCTCTATTCTTCTGTTAATATTTTGAAGTCTTGAATCAGATCACCCCTTAACCTCCTAATTCTGAGAAAAAACAGGTCTAATTCGTGTAAGCAGGTCAGAAGTGGGAATGGTCATCAATGACTGTACAATGTTCAGCATCATTCATGACTCCTCAGATTCAGAAGCAGTCCATGTTCAAATGCAACAAGACCTGAAGAATATCCAGGCTTGGGAAAACAAGTGGCAGGTCACATTGGCACCACACAGATGCAAGTAATGACCATGTCCAATAAGAGACAACCTATCCACTTCCATAGAAATTCACTGATGTTATCATTACTGAATCCCCCAGTTTCAACATGTCAGAGGTTAGAAATATGGCAGCAAGCATCTCAACTGATTGAGGCCAATGTTATGTTTTCAAAATATGACATGTCTCAGAAACAGGAGCATACCAAGGTTAGTTCCTTGGGACATTTCCAACAGAACACTGCAGACGTGTGAAGTGAAGTCATTGCAAATAATTCTGTATTACTGGATGATTAGGATGGGACCATACAAGTGTAATCCCACCTAGATGATGTCAGATGAGAGGGACTGATCAACCACACCAAAGGCTGCAAACAAGTTGACAGGAATGAGGCACGATGGAGGAGGTGCCTGAGTTGGACTCGGGTGGACAAAGCTAAGAATCACAACACCAGGGTATAGTCCAACAGGTTTATTTGGCAGAACAAACTTTCAGAGCGCTGCTTCTTCATCAAGGTAGCTAGTGGTAAGACTGTGCTCTGAAAGCTCGTGCTTCCAAACAAACCTGTTGGACTATAACCTGGTGTTGTGTGATTTTTAACTTCATTCTATTTGTGGATCAACTAACAGAAAATATAAATGCACGCATTTATGCAACCATCCCACTACAGAAAAAAGGGTAATTTTTTAAAAAAAAAAGAAAACGACCCACTTGTCAAAGCAAAAACACATGATCAAAATCTTCTTTGGACAACCGTGTTCAGTCATGAAGTGGAGGTGCCAGTGTTGGACTGCGGTGGACAAAGTTAAAATCACACAACACTGGATTATAGTCAAACAGGTTTATTTCCAAATAAACCTGCCAGACTATAACCTGGAGTTGTGTGATTTTATTTCCAAGTAAACCTGTCAGTCATGAAGTGAAGAGTTAAACTGAACACTCAAACCTGGATTTAAATGACAATATTCTACTACACCAACTGAGCTAAAGTGACAACATACATTTTCAGCGAGAGTCAATCTTAGCTAGGTACATGTGCACGTAATCTACCTCCCTCATCATAGAATCAACTCGTATAGCTGTATCTACAAAGCAAATCCTGGAAATTGAAGAGGGTGGGGGAAGGTGGCGGGGGTGGGAAGGATGTTCAGGCCATGCTGCTGCCGTAGGTTCTCGGCTGTCTTTTACAACCTCGGGCAACTTTCACAAAGCACCAGGACCCCTCTGACCAGGCCAGAAATTAATCCGGTTGAGTGGGCAAACACACGTATCAAACCAAGCAGAACGGCAACCCGAACCACAGAGCTATCGCTGGGTCCTTTAAATGCACAGGGAGGGGGAAAAGAGTCCAGTGAAACATGAAACATCATTCCGTGTACGGTCAGAAACTCGATGAATCCGGAAGAGGGGAGGAGGCTAGAACAGTTGAAACAACAGAGTTTTTTTTTCCCCACTTATTAGCAAAGCCAGTCCAGCCCAAGAGCAGACAGCTTGCACTCCGCCCGGTTTGGAAAGCGCGTGTTCACCTGGAGTGACCCAGGGCGCGGTTCCTCATATTGATTTTTTATTCCTCCCCAGAAATAAACCCCTCAGTGTCTACACAATTATGAGGCGATAAAGATGTAGTTAAACTGGTGGAACTCGGCAGTGCTTGTACAAACGCAGCACTCGTTCAGACGTTTCACTGACGTCTGTTTGAAAAGGAAATCGGGTCAGACAGCGATAGGTTTTGTTTTCTGGGTGGGGGGTCAGCATCGGAAACTCGTGGCTCCCCCACCCCCAAGATCAGGCTCAACACCAGCCACACAGCACCAAATGCTGCAGAAATGTATATTCTGCTTTTAAAATTAAATCAGCGAGATTTGATACCGACGGTGAAAGGAATAACATTGCTGTGCAGTCGAGGACCCAAAGGAGATAGATGGACAGCAGTCTGTACACACACACTTCCCCCGGGCCGCACGCACGTCCTGTCCCCATGCCAAAGGAAGTCAAATCAGTGAGAAGATTCCCCCTCCCCCTCCAGACCCCAGGACTGTGGGGGGAGGGGGAATAGTGAAGACTGGAGGGGGAGGGGGTGAAGTGAAGACTGAAGGGGGTGAAGACTGAAGGGGGTGAGGTGAAG
>NC_057714.1:91419453-91452072 GCF_004010195.1 Chiloscyllium plagiosum | reverse complement strand
GGTGAGTAGGTGAAGGGAGGGTGGGGAAGGCGGGGAGGGAGGAGATGAACCGGGCAGGGGGCTGGAGGAGGGAGGCGGGGAAGAGAAAAGGTATATGTACAGAATGGTGCACGTACCATCCACCGCTTCCCTGTCGCTGATGTGCTGCAGGTTACAGCCCGTGTCCTCCCGGCTGATGTCGGTGTCGGTGCGGTACGTCTCCAGCCGAGCGTGGTTCCTCCGCAGTTTGGGGCTGGATGAGACACAGCATGAAGTGGTATTCCCCATTTTCTCACTCTGTTTGTCTCTCTCTCTCTCTCGACGGATGCTTAAATATTTTTTCCTTAATTGAATGAAGGATCGGATTCAGGTGGAGCCAAAAGGAAGTAGGAATTTCCACACAGACCACACGAGAGAAGAAATATATTATAGATATTTAAAACAAGGAGGGAGAGGGCAAAGAAAAATCTCTGGCCGATCGGAGATACACCCTCATCCGGCAGGAGCTAGCACTGCACAGCCATGGAAACGAACCGGCGAGTTTTCCCCCCCCCTGTCTCTCCTGAGACTGACCGACCGGAGGGGAGCTCTGCTCAAAGCTCAGCAGCTGATTCCCCTCTCCATCTCCTTCAGTGTTCACCCTAAGCCATTATTATTGTTTTCTTCCTCCTCCCTGGCTCACGCTGAGGAATCGAGCCCTTCACGGTTTAAACGTCTTACAAGGTGACAGTAGCAACAAAAACACACAAGCTTCAGGTGGAGCCTCGCATCATTGTTACTCTGTGTATGTGTGTGTTCGAGTCTGAAATGGTGACTTATCCTCCAGCACAGACACACACACACATACACAGTAACAACAGTGCAGTGTAACCAATCCGCTCGAGGAGTTCCGGTTCAAGGGTAGCGATTTGCCAGTGAATACAAAGTGATACACAGTCACCAGCCGAGGCGAGACATTACTGTACAGCCGCCGACCGTGTAGCTGCAGCAAAACCAGCCCCCCGCAGCAATTTCAGTTGGATGGACAGAAGGCTGCAAAATTCAGGACAGTGCATGCGTGGGTGGGGAATGCCCCGTCAGCTTTAATTCGACGAATTTCAGTCAACGTTTGTTTTTGCACGCAATGCAAATGCTGAATGTGTTTCTCTTTCCAATTTCTCCCACTTCCCCTGGAAGCACCAACCGAAGATTTCATGTCACTGCGTCCCCCGTTCTCCCCCCGCTTCCCAACAACTCTCTGTTTGATAACTCCTTTTTATTTATTCACCTGGATAAATGAGTGTTGGTGTCTGTTTGGCCACCGCGTCTATAGCAGACAATCTTCCCTCCAGTTTTACCTTGTCTTCACAGGTGCATTTTCAAACCGACTCCCTGTAGTACCCCCGGCTGCCACCTAAGTTCCGAATTGAGCACCAAGGACGACTGAGTATGAGATCTTCTGGATCTTGGAATGATTGCAAAACAGGAAGAGGCTATTCAGCCCATCATATCTGCACTGGCTCTCTGAATAGCAACAGTTCCAATTCCCTGCCTTTAATTGCTCAGATTAAACCTGTCTCCACCACTCAATCTGGCATCGGATTCAAAGTCCCATTCGCTACATGAAGAAGATTAGATTAGATTACTTACAGTGTGGAAACAGGCCCTTCGGCCCAACAAGTCCACACCGACCCGCCGAAGCGCAACCCACCCATTCCCCTATATTTACCCCTACAGGCAATTTAGCATGGCCAATTCACCTGACCTGCACATCTTTGTGACTGTGGGAGGAAACCGGAGCACCCGGAGGAAACCCACACAGACACGGGGAGAACGTGCAAACTCCACATAGTCAGTCGCCTGAGTCGGGAATTGAACCCGGGTCTCTGGCGCTGTGAGGCAGCAGTGCTAACCACTGTGCCACCGTGCCGCCCACAAAAGAAGGTTTTCCTTATCTTCCCATTGCTCCTTTTGCCAATTTGATTAACTCTGTACCTCATCCATGGAACCAATGAATCTTTTCTGCATTTTGTCCAGTGCCTTCACGTTTCCCATAGTATGTTGCCAAAACGGGACTCAATCCAAGCAATATGCTCCAGTGACTTCCTTTCTCATCAGCCTGAATAAGATTTGGCCATCCAATGAAGTAAATAATTTTTCTTTTTCACGGACAAACAATGCTCTGAGTCCAATAAAAGAATATAACAAGGCTAAGTAGACCTGGTTGATCCTTTCTAGCCAATGCTGAGAGAACTGACTCTTGCGCTGGTCTGTCTTGTAGTAATCTGAAAGAAATTTTCTGTTATCTACACAGAATTAAAACCTCTAACATGTAGAACTTTAAGTCAAAACCCAAGGATGCTTCAAACTACAAGGTTAATACAAGAAAGAATTCAGTTGAAAACACAAGTTATTTTAATGAGTGATACAAACCACATTTGGTCAGTGTAATGGATAACTGCTTCACTGTAAAGGAATGTCCACCTTGAAACCAGCTGTCATGAGTTTTCCAGAATGTCATGTATGATTTTACAATTATTGAATGAAATTATTGTGCATGACCAGCCATGCTGATGATTTCTACATGCATCATTATTCAACAGTATTTACATGATACAGAAAGTTGTTTGTGTATAAGTCCTGCTAAGATTTGCTTTCCCAAAATACAGCACCTCGCATTTATCTGAATTAAACTCCATCTGCCACTTCTCAGCCCCTTGGCCCATCTGATCTTAACTGCCCTCTGGGCAAATAAATGCTGCGTAGCCAGTGACGCCCTTATCCTGTGAATTATGAAAGAAACAGAGAGCATGAGGTTATTGTGTACTATTGACTTAATCTTAAATGTAGGACTTAATTTCAAAAAAAGTTTTCATATAATGTGTACAACTAATTACTTAGCAGTAGACAACTTGAGTATTGCTGAAAGAAAAGTTGTTGATGCTTTTCATCTTGCACCCATCACGACAAAGTCACAAAAGTATACAACACAAAAGGAACAACAGTTTATACTGCATGATAAGTGGGGGCTGATTGGGTGGCAGTTGGACTCAAGTAAGTTGACCAGTTACCATGGAGAATACACCCATTAACAGCTAACCCATAAATTCATTTGAATTCGAGGCAAGTCTACTATGATTGGTCAAAGCATACCCAGGGGAATTCACCACGCAACGGTTGTCCTTCAAGCTTTTGTTCAATTGAAAAAAGTACAAAGTGTAGACATTTTTATGTTTGCAAAGAGCAAGACTCTGATTGTGGATATATGTGGCTTCCAACAAGTGTGATTTTTGGCAGAATCCATATTATTTAGCAAATGTTGTCCAAACATATAATCTCATCTAATATTGGTCACAATGTTTTGAATTTTGCAAACACAGTCTGGTTGGGTAAGGCCAGTACTTGTCTGTTGTAAATTGCCAAACAAAACATGCTGTTTAATGCAATCCTTTAGACATTGGGACTTATAGCCGGACTTATCACACCAGCACTGAAATTCATATAGCACATTTTTCACGTGTGTATGTCATTTTGGTTCTACAGCAGAATCCTGTTACTGGAGAATACCACATATGCTGCTACTGAATAGTACATTGAGAAACAGCATCACCCGTTGTTCAAGTTTTGAAATCCCTTTACCTTCCAGGGTAATTTTTGAGTTGGACGGGACACTTTTCAGGACCAAAAGTGGTGGCCCATTCATTGATTTTTGCATAATACACTGCGAACAATTGGAAGATGAAATAGTGTATCTCTTTTATTCAGTATTAATAAGTATTCACTGCATCCAAATATATTATAAGTCAGGATCCAAACCACCAGCTTAATTTTTCATTCTTAGCCCATCATTATGAATCCAATATTTCTGTTCCAGCCTGATTAGTTCAGCCCACTCACCGTATTTCAGGCTCCCAAGTCTTCACTAAATTCCATCAATTGTTTCAGAAGAAAAAATTCCAGGAACTCAGCTATGTTTTGAAAGTAAAGGAATCGATAATGCTCATGAGTGAAATGTGTAGAATCATAGAATGATACAAATTATGTCTTGGAAAATCTTTGAGAGACCTCTTTAAATAATCCCATGCACCTACCTTTTCCCCATTAGTTCTACAATGTTCCCCCTTTTGATGTTTATCCAGTGCCCTTTTGAATATTAAATCGGCTTTCACTCACATCTTCAGGCTGTGCAATGCCAACCGTAACAAATATCACATTAAAAATCGTTCTTCATCTCACCTCCATTTCTTTTGCCAAATCTGTTCAATCTGTGTCTTCTGGTTATTAATCTATCTACTGTTGAAAACAGTTTATTAGTTATTTTTTCAAAATTCTTAATGATTTTGAGCACTTCCACTAAATCTCCACTAAATCCTCTCTGCTGTGAGAACAACACCTCTCTGGTCAATCCATGGCTAAACTCCTTCTACCTTGATATAATTCTAGATAACCTCTACATACTGTCCAAGATTTTAAAATCTTTTCTGGAGCATTGATTTCAGGTTTGGAAGTTGATGTCTTATCAGTGATATATAAATGTTTAGCTTAACTTCTTTGCTTCAATACTTTATCTTTCTGCTGATAGTGTCATTTTCTTTAAAAGCCTTCTCAACTTGTCCTGCAATCTTTTAAGATTTATGTATTTGTAACCTCAGGTCTTTATTTGTGAACCCCCTTTAAAATTGTAAGTTTTAGTTTATATTGATTCTCTTTGTTCATCAAGTCGAAACATACCTCATCCTAGTCTGCATCAAACTATATCTGCCGTACCTGTGCCCAACAGCAGAATAATTAGGTTGAATTATGATGGGTGCACAAATGTACAATTCTGAAATAATAAATTAAACATTTCTAGTCAGATATAAATGGAATTTGATCCTTTCCATATTGATAGAGATTATATTAATGGAGAGCTCCATATTACATTGGACAGAAAATGAAATTTTAGCATTCTAAATGTTGAAAGGTCTTGTGGGGTCACATCTTTAATTTATGAAATGTTTAAATTTGATTTTAAATCATTTGAACATACCTATTTTAGGGCATTTAGCAAGAAATGTCTGGCCTATAACTCCATTCCTACATATTTTGGCAAGGGCGCTTTAATCTGTTGCATTGTGAGAACTATATTAGGAACAAACTGTTGAAGAATCTGGCATGGTTGCCAAGGTTGGAAGTTGATTTGTCAGACTGGTCTCTGTCTAAGGTCTGTACCTTAACCCCCATCCAACCTTAAACTGTTACAATCAGCTGGCAGGACTTAAATGGGTACATGGCCCAGTGCCCAAATAAAACAAAAGCAGTTCTGTCTCATCATTTGACTTCACAATTAAAACCATAACAATCCAGACACAGGAGAAGCAGACAAAGTACAGCAAATTGACATAAACTATGTATTTGCATTTGAAACAGTCACACGGCAAGAGCTTAAAACAATTGTGCTCAGCAAATCTGGACATGACATTGAAAAGAAACACCATTCAAAGCTGCAGTGTTAATTATTGGAGAAAATTGCAAACAGAGAATAAAGTGACAAGACTTATCAAACAGAAGACTGAGAGAGTGAATGAACACAGCCTTTAATGGGTGCATGGACCCGGAAAGATTTCGGTTAAAAAGTTCCCACAATTTGAAGGGCAGAACCTACAGAAAATAACTGGATTGAGTTGCTTATTGTGTCTCAGAGAGCTCAAAGTTTCAATTCAAAACCTTCTTTAGCTAGAGTGCATTTGTAATCTCTGTAGTATGGAACCTATGCAATTTTAACCATCCAGTTTCAGGATGTGTAAAGACTCCAAAGTCTACAGCAGTGGGGAATGGATCTCCATTGTCTTAGAGAAGAGTGCTGCTGCAGAGAAAGGTAAAAGTATCAAAAACTCTCCATACACTTAGTTGTCAGTATTCAGAAGTCATATTAATTGATGACCTGTCATGATTACCTGTCCCATGCTGTCAGCTGCATGAGGAACTGGAGTATCAGAGAGAGTGGCAAAGATTATCAAGGACAAGACACCAATTCTCAATTTATCTAAACACTATAGCAGAAAGATCCTTCTTTAGCAAGACGTCATTAATAGGAGCACAGGATGACAGCCAGGAAGCTGTGTGGTATCTCTTGGTTGCTGTAGGCATCAGGCTAATTAATAATATATCAAGTTAAAACGGAGAATTGCAAATGGGCAACTTCAACAAATGCACACAGTGAAAATCTTGACCAAAATATCAAGAGACAATGTACATGTCCCACGTCTTACTCAAATTATCCTGGAACATGTAATTCCAGTTCTCTTTGGAATAAAGACACATACACACATAAATCTATGGGGTGAATCATTTCATCCAAGTTGTTTGTTTATTTGCAGATACATTCTATTTTGTTCAAAAAATACACCATTTGCAGTCACACTCAGTTAATGTGGCATCTTATAAATTTCAGCTTTTGGAATAATACCAGCCTGATTCGAGGTTAAAACTCTGAGACAGATTCTGAACAAAGCCTTACACTTACAGTTCAGTGTCTGACCTGAGATGTCACCTTTTATATATTCCTGAACAGCAGAACAGCTTGGTTGGAGTAGCACCAAGTTCTAGAGCACAAGTCTTCAGTACTGTTGCTGAAATGTTGTCAGGACCCATAGCCTTTGCAAAATTCAGTGCAAAGTATCCAGTTTCTTGATATCATGTGGAGTGAATCAAATTAGCTGAAGACTGGTATCTGTGATGCTGGCGACCACAGGTGGAGGCTGTGATGGATCATCCACTTGGCACTCTGGATGAAGATCGCTGCAAATGCTTCAGTCTTATCTTTGTCACTGATGTGTTGGGCTCTTCTATCATTGAGGATGGGGATATTTATGGATATATACCAGTGAGTTGTTTAATCATCCACCACCATTCAGGACTGGATGTGGCAGGACTGCAGAGCTTAGGGCTGTTCCATTAGTTGTGGGCTCGCTTAGCTCTGCCTATCACACGCTGCTTATGTTGTTTGACATGCAAGTAGCCCTGTTTGATAGCTTCACCATGTAGATACCTCAATTTTAGGTATGCTTGGTGCTGTTCCTGGCATGCCTCCTGCACTCTATATTGAACCAGGCTTGATCCCCTGGCTTGATGGTAATGGTAGAGAATGGGGATCTGCTGGGCCATGAGATTACAGATTGTGCTGCAGCTGTTGATGGCCCACAGCCCTTTCTGGATGCCCAGTCTTGAGTTTCTCAATCTTGAGCATGGTGGTAGTGCCACACAATCCAGTGGAGGGTATCCTAAATGTGAAAGCAGGACTTTATCTCTGCAAGGACTGTGCAGTGGTCACTCTTACTGATTCTGTCATGGACAGATGCATCTGCAGCCGACAAATTGGTAAGAATGAAGTCAAGTATGTTTTTCCCCTCTTGTTGGTTACCTCACCACCTGCTCCAGATACAGGTTGGGTAGGTCAACCACCGGCCTTCCAGTCATTGGCAATCAGGATGGAGGCATGTGCATGAACGGGATCTCCACTCACCAGTATACTGTGATGTCCCCTTGGATCTAAACTCGCTATAGTGGAGGGCATTAATTTCCCTTCTGTCGGCACAGTAAGCCAATTCCTTCTGCTCGAAGGTAGTGTGAATGAGAAAGCCTCGCAGTTGAGGGAAGTGCACCAAATGGCATATTGGAGCTAAAGCAGTGTACATACGAACCTGTTAAAATGGCGTGAATGGCTTTGAGATATAAACGTTAGTTAGGGCAGAGCTGTTTGGGTTGCTGAGTATAAGATCCTGAGCTGAAGCAACTTTAACTAGCTTGCACTTTGGAAGAGTAAAAGAGAGTGAAAATTGATTGTTTCTCAAGTTATCAGGAAGGAATGCATGGATAGAGCACCACAATGGAACAGCGATGAGCACTGCAGACTCACAGCACCAGGAATCCAGGTCTGATTCCAGCCTCTGGTGGCTGTGTGTGTATTGTTTGCACGTTCTCCCCATGTCTCTGTGGATTTCCATCAGGTGCTCTGGTTTCCTCCCACAGTCCAAAGATGTGCAGGTTAGGGTGGATTGGCCATGTTAAATTGTCCTGTAGTGTCCAAGGATGTGCAGGCTAAGTGGATTAGCCATTGTAAATATGGGATTATGAGAAAGGGTAGGGGGCAGGTTCTGGTTGGAATGCCTTTCAGAGGGCTTGTGCAGACTCGATGGGCTGAAAGGCTCTTTCCACACTGTAGGGATTCTATGATAAGCAGTGTGTTGTTTTTCCTATCCTGGTAAATTTGTTGGATTTTCTTTCTGCTGATGTTGTGCAGTCACAAGGGGAAAGGGAGTTGGCAGCCATTGCTCATGCTGTCAATTGAAATGAGTGATGCTCCTGATATTCCTGCTGCATGGATACCCAGGCCTTGGAGATAGGACAACAGTATCCTCCAGCGACACTGGAGATCTTCATTTGTCCCTGTGGAAATTCTCTGTTCTTCTATTTGACTGTCTTCTTTCTTGGTGTGTATTTCCCTGATGAGACTTACAATAAAGTTGCTTGTGAGTCCGGTGAGTAAGCCAAATGCCATTTCTTCCTTACCTGCTTGTTCCTCTTTTGATGCTGGAGATTGTAAGATGAATTCACACTTCAGTTTCGTGCTCCCCAGCAAATTACACTCATGTTAAATGGTTTAATATAGAAACACCGAGAATAGGTGCAGGAGTAGGCCATTTCTGTCTTTGAGCCTGCACACTATTCAACATGATCATGACTAATCATGCAATCTCAGTATCCCATTCCTGTCCTTTTCCCATATTCCTTGATCCCTTTAGCTGCGAGAGTCATGTCCAGCTCTCCCTTGAATATACTTAATGAATCAGCCTGAACAGCTTCCTGTGAGAGAGAATTCCATGGGTTCACAACTCTCTGAGTAAGGACATTCTTCCCCATCTCAGTCCTGAATGGCTCACCCCTTATTTTTAGACTGTTACCAAAGTCCTGGACTTCCCCAACATCAGGAACATTCTTCTCATGCCTAGCCCGTCCAGTCCCAGAAGAATTTTATCTGTTTCTATGAGATCCCTCCTCATTCTTCTAAATTCCAACAAGTACAAGCCCAATCGATCCAGTCTTTCCTCATGTATCAGTCCCACCATCCTGGGAATCAGTCCGGTGATTCTTCGGTGGACTCCCTCAATAGCAAGAATATCCTTCCTCAGATTAGAAAACCAAAACTGTACACAATACAAAAGGTATGGCCTCACCAGGGCCCTCTACAAGACATCCTTACTCCAATACTCAAATCCTCTCGCTATGACGGCCAGCATGCTGTTAGCTTTCCTCACTGCCTGCTGCACCTGCATGCCAATCTTCAGCGACTGTTCCACCATGACACCCAGGTCTCGTTGTACCTCACCTTTTCCTAAACTGGCACCATTCAGATAAAAATCAGCCTTCCTGTTTTTGTGACCAAAGTGGATAACCTCACATTTATCCACATTATATTGCATTTGCTAAGTATTTTCCCACTTCACCAGCCTGTTCAAGAAACCTTCCAGCCCCTTAGCATCCTCCTCACAGCATACATTGCCACCTAGGTTAGTGTCATCTGCAGATTCAGAGCTATTGCTTTCAATTCCTTCATCCAAATCATTAATGTATATAGTGAACAGATGGGGTCCTAGCACTGTACCCTGTGGCACCTCACGCATCGCAGCCTGCCACTCTGAAAAGGACTTGTTTATTCCAATGCTCTACTTCCTGTCTGCTAACCAGTTCTCAATCCGTGTCAATACATTACCCCTGATACCATGAGCTTTAATTTTCTAATTAATTTCTTATGTGGAACCTTGTCAAAAGCCTTTTGAAATTCCAGATGCACAACATCACCATTGTCTATTATACTGGTCACATTCTCAAAATATTCCAGAAGATTTGTCAAGCTTGATCTCCCTTTAGTGAATCATGCTGACTTGAATCGATTCTGTCACCACGTTCCAAATGCTCAGTTCTCATCCTTAATCATTACATCCAGCATTTTCCTCACCACTGATGTCGGGCTAACCAGCCTATAATTCCCCATTTTCTCTCTCCCAATTTTAAAGAGTGGCATTACATTAGCTACCCTCCAGTTCATTGGAACTCTTCCAGAGTCTACCAGAACTCTTCCAGAAAAATCACCAATGCATCTGCTATTTCTAATGCCACTTCCTGAAGTACTCTGGGATGCAGAGCACCAGGCCCTGGGGACTTATTGGGTTTTAATCCCATCAATTTCCCCAATATCATTTCCTGACTAATAAGGAGTTCCTTCTGTTCCTCCTTAATGCTTGACCCTATGTCCCCTAGCATAGGGAAGGGCTATTTGTGTCGTCCTTAGTAAAGACAAATCCAGATTATTTTTTCAGTTGGTCTGCTATCTCTTTGTTGTCCATCATGAATTCATCTGATTCTACCTGGTTACATAAAGGGCCTGTACGTTTATCTTCGTCAGTCTTTTTCTCTTCACGTATCAATAGAAGATTTGCGGTCAGTTTTTATGTTTTCCACAAGCTTGCTTTCATAATCTATTTTCCTTTTCTGAATTAAAATCTTTGTTCTTCTCTGCTAAATTTTATATTTCTCCCAGTCCTCAGGTTTGCTGCCTTTTCTGGCCAATTTATATGCCTCCTCTGTAGCTTTAAAACTAGCCCTGATTTCCCTTGTTAGCCATGGTTGTGCCACCTTCCCTGTTTTACACCAGGTAAGGCTGTACAATTATTGAAGTTCATCTTTGTTTACATTAATTACTATACAAATAAGTATGAAATAAGTACGAAAATAATTTGATCCAATAAATGTTTTTTGTTGGTCCCTTTCCATCTGTCAGCTGCCCAATAAACTTTTCATGAATATGTGAATAACTAAGTTGCTGCATATGCCTTCATTTGACTTTACCGAGCTACTCATGCTGTTAAAATGGGCAATTTAAAGACCATTCCTGTTACAGGAAATGGGTCTATACAGAGACTTGTCAGGAATTATGTCATTATAACAACATTATAGTGTAATTCATATGGGCTGGGGAAAGCTTCCATAGTGGTTTGAAATTGAATGTATTTAATGATTGTAACCATTTCATTATTCAGGTTATCTACTTGGATTTTCAGAATGCTACTCTGCTACTCAGTATCCTTTGGAGTTCTGAAGAAGAGTCAAACTAAACTAAATAGTTAAACTCTGAGTAAAGGTCACTCGACCTCAAACATCAACTCTGATTTCTCTCCACAAAAATGGGGCACGGATAGGGTAAATAGGCAAGGTCTTTTCCCTGGGGTGGGGGAGTCCAGAACTAGAGGGCATACATTTAAGGTGAGAAGGGAAAGATATAAAAGGGGCAACCTTTTCACGCAGAGGGTGGTACGTGTATGGAATAAGCTGCCAGAGGAAGTAGTGGAGGCTGGTACAATTGCAACATTTAAAAGGCATCTGGATGGGTATATGAATAGGAAGGGTTTTGAGGGATATGGGCCGGGTGCTGGCAGGTGGGACTAGATTGGGTTGGGATATCTGGTTGGCATGGATGAGTTGGACTGAAGGGTCTGTTTCTGTGCTGTACATCTCTATGACCCTAAATGCTACTAAATCTGTTGAGTTACTCCATCATTTCCTGTTTTTTTGTCTTTTAGTCCATTCTGGCAAGTGTCTTTGTTCATGTAGTGAGGGTGGAAGCTTATAGTATTTACATAAAGCACTTAAAAATTGGGTGATCATTATGATACATTGAAATTTGGTTATTACAAGTCTTGTTTAAAAAAATGTACTGTTGCTAGTTCCTGGCTCATATTCCAACTATCAGCTTGGTTCAGGCAGAAGCATTTTCTAATTCAATAGTGGATTTCAGAGTATAATCTCAGTTCACAGTTCAGTGCAGTACTAAGAACATCAGGAAGAAGAACAGAGAGTTCTCTGGTGTTCCAGCTAACTACTGTCTCTGAACCAACATCACCAAAAATATATTATATAGTCACCCGCTTGCTTGTTTTGTGGGATTAAATTGGCTATTTGTTTTTGCTAATGTAGTGATTATGAGTGTAATATCCATCAGTTACAAAATGGTTTAAGATTGTCTTGATGGGATGAAAGTATGTATATAAATAACACTGCTTCTACTAGTGTGAACTGGATGCAAACTCAGGATCCAAAGGAAATAAATGTACCCACTTTTCTGTCATCATCTTGATGAAATATTAACATGATACCAACAAAATGTTTTGAGATAAACTGTTGTAATAAACTTTCCCAGTGCCACATTTTTCAACTCTGACCTCCAGCATCTGTAGTCCTCACTTCCTCCTGTTCTGATAAGCTGTTCACAGTTAAAAGACTTCCTTTCCTTTCCTTCTCTGTTGTTATAGTTTTATTGCAGATTTCGAAGAGATTTTAATTTTTGTACTCAGAGTTGAAATGACACTATCCTAATCTGTCACAGCATCCAACTATCTATGCTCCGTGGAGTGCATTCTTCACAGTCTCAATTCTGCTTCAATCAATTTTGACAGTAGTTCTGTTCTTTGTACTTAATGCTCAGAAACTATTCTATTACAGGCAAATTCCTTTGGGACAGTATTTGAAATTTGTCCAGACTGAGTGAAGATCATGTTGCAAGTCATCATCAACCATTCACAAGTACACTCCTTTATGTTCTAACACAAATCAGATGTGAGTAAATGTGTGAGTGTCTCACATGATAGAATCCACAAGAGTACAACAGATGGCCTTCTATTTCTGTTGTGCTTAGTGATAATCTGATCCAGTTCTAGAACACGCTATTTGATCTGTGGCAAGTCCATTAGCTTTCCCTCAATACAGAAGTCGCAAAGTCAGTCCTGTCCCTCAAATCACTTGCAACACTTGTGAATTTTCACCTGTCTACAACTGATTATTTATTATTTTCCATCTGTATGACTATCAACTGCTCCTGTTCATTTTGCTTCAATATCAAATTTACAGAATTGGTCAAAATTCGTTCCGTTTGCATTAATGACAAACCATTCTGCCTCATTCATTTTCTGAGCATTGTTTTAGTTTTTTCTAAAAATAGCACGTAAATTATTCCATTGGAAAAGGTTAGCAACTTTTATCAAAAAATTAATTTATGAATTTACATTTTAAAGAAAATATCATAGCTAGAAGTGTTTAAAAGTACACATATTGTACCTTGGCATGAGATAAATAAGAGATCTTAGAATCATCTATATTAACTGAGTCATTTAGACAAACAAATGATTCCATACATTTATGGGCAATTAACCTTTCCCACAGTTTGTGTCTGAGATTTATTTGGTTGGGTGTTTCCAGATGACTAATAAAAGTATAGCTATACTGACGATCACGTGTGGTCTGAACAGATGTCAACAGATTTCCCAAGTGTCTGTAGTGCGTTCAAACATGTAGGGTGCACAGAAGAATGGCCAAGAAATTTGATTGTGCAATCTTATTTTACATGTGTAAAGTAAATAACTATGGGTCCAACATGAGGGCTGTTGTAAACATACTCATTTTGCACAGAGAATTGATTACACCATATTGGATTGGTTGGAGCAGGTGTAAGAATAGATTAACTTTGAAGGGAGTTCCAAAGTTAGTTTATAAACATGTACATAGTAAAAGGGTGGTTAGGACTGACAAAGGAAATACTTATTAAATTGAACACATTGCATTTGGAGAATGCTAGTTAACTACTGTAAAGGACTGATATTAGATAAGGTAAAAATTGATAAAGAGGAGGTATTTGGCAGTCCTCAATGTACCAATGTCACTGAGTCTGAATGGAATGCCTTCTAGGTCCTTGGAGGAAGTAAGACTGCAACTTCCTGAGACTCTGCTTGGAACTTTTGTAAAATGTTATTCTCATCCATATTTTAAAAAGTGATTGATATGGCATTTCTTGGCCAATTAGAATAATGTCAGTGGTGGGGACACAATTAGAGATCTAGGCCAAAGTTAGTTGGCATTTGGAAATGTATGAGCAAATAAACGAAATAAATAGAAGTCAACATTAATTTGTTGAAGGTAACTTTTGTTAGACTAACTTGATTGAGTTCCTTGATAAAGCAGAAACATTAGAACAGGGTGGTGCAGATAATGTTGTGTATATGGATCTTCAAAAGGTGTTTGACAAGTACAGCATATTCAGATTGTTAACGCAATTAAAGTCCATGTGATTAAAGGGAACAGGTAACATAAATTCAGTTTTGAGTAGAACATATAAAGCAGAGAGTATTGCTGAACAGCTATTTTCAGCAGGACGGAACATGGGATTTCTCTGAGATAAGTAGCAAGATAACTGCTTGTATTGATACAGATTAAAAATCTGCACTTGGTTAATTTTAAAGTTTACAGATGACACAAAACTTGGAAATATGTTAAACAATGAGGACAGTAGGACAGAATTCAAAAGCACGTAGTCGAGAGTATGGTACTGGAAAAGCACAGCAGGTCAGGCAGCACCCAAGGAGCAGGAGAATCGACGTTTCAGGCAAGAACCCTTCATCAGGAATGAGGCTGTGAGCTGAGGGGATAGGGGGATAAATGGGAGGGGGTGGGGCTAGAGGGGAAGGGAGATGAGAGTCTGCTAGGTGGATGGAGGTGGGGGTAATGGTGATACGTCAGAGAGGAGGGAGGAGCAGATAGGTGGGAAGGAAGATGGACAGGTCATGGGGGCAGTGCCGAGTTAGAAGGTTGGAACCGGGATAAAGTTGGGGGGAGGGGAAATGAGAAAACTGGTGAAATCCACATTGATTTTGTGCGATTCGAGGGTCCTAAAGTGGAAGATGAGGCGTTCTTCCTCCAGGTGTCGGGTGGTTAGGGAGTGGCAATGGAGGAGGCCAGGACCTGCATGTCCTTGGCGGAGTGGGAGGGGAAGTTGAAGCGTTCAGACACAGGGCAGTGGGGTTGGTTGGTGCGGGTGTCCCGGAGATGTTCTCTGAAGCGCTCTGCAAGTAGGCGTCCTGTCTCCCCAATATAGAGCAGACCACATCGGGAGCAAGACATACAGTAAATGACGTGTGGAAGTGCAGGTAAAACTCTGATGGATGTGGAAGGCTCCTTTGGGGCCTTGGATGGAGGTGAGGGGGTAGGTGTGGGCAGAAGTTTTGCAATTCCTGCAGTGGCTCAGTAAGGTGCTGGGAGGGGAGTGTGGGTTAGTTGGCCGGTGGGGGGAAGGGGGGGGGGGGGGTGGACCTGACAAAGAAAGCATATAAGCTTATTGAATGGAGATAGAATTTGAGACCATGAAATTTATAATGTGTTAGCAAGAATGAAGAGAGACCTGTGAACCAAATTGAAGTTATCATGAACAGAGAGACCTGGTGCATTGATACATTAGATCTTTCAAGGTGGCAGAACAAATTAATAAGCCAATTTAAAAAATAGTGCCTGGGCATCTTTCCTTTGGGGACAATAATGTACGACAGCAAGGCGGTTATGATCAATACTAAACAGACTCAGCTGGAGTTTTGTTCAATTTTGGGCACCACACTTTCAGATGGATGCAGAGCTGGAAAATGGTACAGAAGAAATTTGGTAAAATGTTACCCTGGTCAAAGGATTTTAATTGTGCAAAGAGACTGGAGAAGCTGGGATTGTTCTCCTTAGAGCAGAAAATATTAAGAGGAGATTTAATAGAGATTTTGAGCAAATAAGGATAAACAAGTTCTAGCATCAGAAGGGTCAGTAACCAAAGAAAATACATCCAACAGTGACACAACAACATATTTTTACATAATGAGCTGATTTTGGAAATCCATGCCTGAAAGTGTGGCAGGAACAAATTCACCTGTAGCTTTTAAAAGAGAATTGGTTAAATACTTGGATAGAAAAAATATTACACCGTGTATGGTCAACAGTGCAGTTGGGCAAATTGAATAATTCTACTAATGTACTGATATATGTAAGATGGACAGAATGGCTTTATCATTTCATGATTCTATAATTTAATCTTAACCATTGTTCCTTTTTTGTGTGTTGCATAAAACAATTATTCATGCATTAACCTTTGTGTCTAGAAAAGAAACATAATATGGAGCAAAGCCAGAAGTATTATGATTATATCTGATTGGGCAACAGGTCTATGTCAAATTAAAGATGGTATACACCCTCTACATTGGGGAGACAGGCCGCCTACTTATGGAACGTTTCAAGGAACACCTCTGGGACACCCACACCAACCAATCCAACAGCCCCATGGCTGAAACTTTAACTCCCCCTCCCACTCCGCCAAGGACATGCAGGTCCTTGGCCTCCTCCATCGCCAGACCCTGACCACACGACGCCTGGAGGAAGAGTGCCTCATCTTGCGCCTATGAACCCTCCAACCACACGGGATGAATGTAGATTTCTCCAGCTTCCTCATTTCCCCTCCCCCCCCACCTTATCTCAGTCCCAACCCTCGGATTCAGCACCGATGCCCGAAACGTCGATTCTCCTGCTCCTCGGATGCTGCCTGGCCTGTTGTGTTTTTCCAGCAGCACACTTTTCAACACTACACAGGAGGCTAGTCTTGTTGCACAATTAAATGCCAGCTTCCAAATGGTGACACCATTTCACGATCCTAATTATTGAGTAAATGAGCATATGTTATGGCATTGGAAATGCTGGCCAATTATGTTTCATAATCAGGACAATTAAGTAGTCCTGTTCCATATTGTAAATATAGTTTTTATACACAGACATTTTAAACTTGATGTTAAGATCTAAAGCATATACCACAAAAGAAGATTGACTGTAGACAAGCAAATAGCTATACTTTAACAGTATATACTATTTCTGCTGATCACCAGTATGAGGTGTGGTATCAAAGGGAGTATATCAATTGTAGCACTAGCTTATGAGTGTTTGTAACATTACCAGACACAGACCTTTCTTCAACAGTACTCTACTGATGTGGCTGTGGTTTGTTTACTTGTTAACTTGCCAGAGATTTCACCTGTGGTGTTGAGGTGCAACTGGACTCTCAGATTTCCACAAATGTTGATTCGGGTTTTTGAGTCCTCATGATTCCAACTTAGTGCCTTGCAGCTTTAGTTGTTGTGTTGTAGGATCTGCGATTCACTTCCTATTACACATGGAAGCATAGAAACAAAAAGCAGAAGTAGTCCATTCAGCCCTTTGAGCCTGCTCTGCCATCTATTTCAATACCATATTCCCACTTTCTCCCCATACCCACTGATGCCCTTAAAATTGAAGCATTTATCTATCTCTTCCTTGAATATTTTCAGAAAATTGGCCACCACAACCTTCTGCATTGGAGAATTGCACAGGTTCTTTGAGTGAAAAAAACTTTCTTCGTCACAGTCCTAAATGACCTCTATATCTTGAGACTGTGTCTCTGGTGGAGGCAAATGGGGTTAGTTTCAAATGGCATCATGGTCAGCACAGACATAATTGGCTGAAGGGCCTACTCCTGCGCTTTCCTGTTCTTTGTTCTATGTTTGAGACATCTGCATCGGGCTAGAGAGGAACTTGTAGTGGTGGGAGAGGGTCTACTGGTCATGGTCTCTCCAGGGACCAATTTGACAAGTAGAACAAGGAACGAGGTTCTGCTGAGAGAGTATGAGCAACTACAGACCAAATTAAAAAATAGAACCTCAAGGGTAATACTCTCTGCATTATTGCATGAGGGACAACCACATTAGTGAAGGTTTAATAAAACTTGAGTGATGCAAGTGTGCCATTTGGTGCGGGAGAAATGGGTTTAGGTTCCTGGAGTATTGACACCAGTGGCAAAGTGGGATCTGGACTGTTGGGATGACCTTCATCTGAAACATGTTGGAATCAGTGTCCTTGCGTGATTAGCTAAGGCAGTAGAGAGGCTCATACTGAATAACAGGGGCAGGGGATCAAATTTGGGAAGAAGTGGTCAGTCAAAGAGTAGAAACAAGACAAGAAAGAACGGTATTAATACCAGAATTCATAAACAAAGCAAGACAGGAAGGGATAGAAAATACAATCCTAAAAGTAATTTAACAGTAAAACTAAAGGCCACAAGAAAAAAAGTAGGACCAAACTGAAGTGTCTGTACCTGAAAGCACATGACTTTCTAAATAAAACACAAATAAATAAGCACGAGCTGTTACTCAATACAGAGACATGACTGCAGGGTAATCTGTCTACTTGTGACTTGCTTTTAAATACATTCTTTTTTCTGTACGTCCAGTAAAATTATGCAAGTGAAATGGAAAACAAAACCTCATTCTATGGAGAAGTGGGAATGGTACTGCCTTGAAATCTGCCCCAAATTGACTAGACTCCACCTGGTGGCCAAATAGGTATTGCTGCTTCTGGTTCAAGTCGGAGATACCTTTTGGTTTGTTTGGATAGTCAAACTCCAGTGTTTGTTTTTTCCTTGATGTGCTACTGTACAGAACCGAACTGTGACTATGTATATATGTTATAGATTTTTTATGAATAAAGTGCATTTTTGAAATTAAATAAAATAGACATCACGGCTTCAAATGTAAATACTCTATGCTGGCTGGGGGTTTTGGTACTTAATTCCACAGAAGGCAACACATATACACACATTACCAAATGATTTTTACAACATATATGTACACACATCTGACTTACTGACAAGTTGTAACCTGTGTGTTTCTACGCAATAGGGAGATATTTGCGAATGACATAGAGCTGGGCATTGACAGTATGGAGCATCTACCAGAGAGAGTGATGTTAGGACTCCTTTAACATCAAGCTCATGACATAGAGAGGAGAGTCTGAGAGGTGTAAAGCCTAGAAAGTTCACAGGAATTGGATCTGCATGTTCAGGGCCTCACTAATTGAGTCGCACAGCATAGAAACAGGCCCTTCGGCCCACCTTGTCTATGTTGTCAAACAAACATCAAACTGGAGTAATCCCATCTACCTGCATTTACTCCATAACCTACTATGCCCTGTCATTTTAAGTGCTCACCCAGTTTCTTCTTAAATGCTGTCGGAGAATCAGCTTCCACCATCCTCTCAGGCACCACGTTCCATATTTTCTTTAAATACCCTCTGGATGAACAACATCCAGGGAGGGGGATGGGGGAGTATGGAGGGGAGAGGGGTGGGGGGGAGAAAAAAATTGTGGGCAAGAGTCAGGATCGAGAGCATGGTGCTGGAAAAGCACAGCAGGTCAGGTAACATCCGAGGAGCAGGAAAATCAACGGCTCGGGCAAAAGCCCGTCATCAGGTATATTCCAGGATACAATTAGAGTCACAGAGATATATAGCATGGAAAGATTCCCTCCTCTGCATGAAAATGTTGTTGCCCCTTGGGTCCCTTTTAAATCTTTCCTCTCTCACCTTAAACCTTTGCCCTCTAATTCAGGACTCCTCCACCCCAGGGAAAAGACCTTGTCTATTTACAAAGTTAAAAATCTCACAACACCAGGTTATAGTCCAAACAAGGATTTATTTGGAAGCACTTGCTTTCGGAGCACTGCTCCTTCATCCACAACCACCTGATGAAGGAGCACCTGGTGTTGTGTGATTTTTAACTTTGTACACCCCAACACTGGCACCTCCAAATCCTGTTTATTTACCCTATCCATTATGAGGGAGGCAGCTGTATTTGTCAGGGAGGGATATAGTACAGCACGGTTGAGAATAGTGTTATGTGGGCCTCAGGAGCACTTTGGCAGGGGACAGAGTATAACCACAACTGGTCACATCATATTCCTGGGCCTGGGGTTAAAGGAGGGTAGGCGCTGACTCATTTTGATGGTTTGAGTGGAGACAAAGCCTCGGAGATTCACAGGAATGGGATTTGCATGTTCAGGGCCTCACCAATGTAAATTCATACAGCAGAGAAACAGGCCCTTCAGCCTACCATCGCTATGCTCACCAACAAACAACAAACTATACAAATCCCATTTACCTGCATTTGGTCCGTGGTCTACTTCCCTGGAATTTTACGTGCTCATTCCAGAGGCTTCTTAAATGTTGTGAGAGTATCTGTCTCCACCACCCTGTCAGGCAGCACTGCCATATTTCTATCACTCTCTGGGAGGAAGCATTTTTCCTCAGATCCCCTCTAAACCATTTATCCTCACCTTAAACCTGCACCCTCTGGGCTTAAACACTCTGCCATAGGGAAGAGATTGTCATGATCTACTCTGTCCATGCCTCTCATAATTTGCACACCTCACTCAGAACACCCCTAAGCATCCTCTGCTCCAAGGAAAACAAACCCAGCCTATCCAGTCTCTCCTCACAACTGAGACTTGTCAATCCAGGCATCATCCCGGTGAATTTTCCCTGCACCCTCTCCAATGCGATCACGTCCTTCCAATAGTGTGGCAAATATGTAGAGGCAGAGGCTGGAAACCTCTGCCTGAAGTGAGCTCTCTGTCACTTTCCATCATGCTAGAAGTTGAAACAATGGAAGGAGAGTGATGATGACCACAGCCAGAGTGAGCAGTTGTAACCTGTGTGTTTCTACGCAACAGAGAGATATTTACTAATGACATAGAGCTGGGCATTGCCTGTATGGAGCATCTACCAGAGAGAGTGACGCTAGGACTCCTTTAACATGAAGCTCATGATAGAGAGAGGAGAGCCTGAGAGGTGTAAAGCCTAGAAAGTTCACAGGAATGTGTCTCGCCCTGTGAGGAAGGAGGCTGCAAGGCTCTTTAATGAGTAGTAAGAACATTACAGACAGACATATGCACTGTACATGGCATAGTCCTGTGGGCTGTATAATTCCTGGTGATTCTGCCCCACACATTGCTGACCGCTACAGTTTTGCACAGATAGCCCATAGAGAGATGGCATTGTTTGACCAATGGTGCCAGCAGAACCCATTGTCCCATTTACATCTGGTTCATTTTGCTTCAGCAGTCTCTCAACTCTGACATCGATCCACGGTACATTTTGTGTGGATATGGCATTTGGCATGATGGTACAGTTACATTCAGGGCCAGACAGAGACGCAAACAAACAGATGTATTGTGAAACCATTCACTTTTATTAAAACATGAGCATTGATACTCAGTGCAATATTACCTGCATCACCAATATGCTCTCAGAGATTATTGTCTTTCTTCACCTATACATCTCAGTGTCATCCCAGATTCCACAGCTGGGGTGGGGGTCTGCTCAGCAGCAAACTGCCTAGACTTTGAAGGTTTGCATGGGTGCTCCCAGGGGCATTTTTATGTAGAACGCCCAGAGAATGATAGCAACTGCCCTTGGATGAGCTGTCAAATTGCTCACCATGTTTATAGCTGCATTTGCGAGATTTATCTTCAACAGGCTGCCATTTGGGATCACATCAACTCCTGAAATTTTTCACAGCATCATCCAACATTTTAATCCAAGCGAAGTATTGTGGATGCTGGAGATCTGTAATAAAAACTGAAAGTGTAACATGATTCTTCAGGGTCTGAAGAAGAGTCATACTAGACTTGAGAGATAAACTCTGTTTCTCTCTCCAAAGATGCTGCTCACCCGCTGAGTTTCGCCAACATGTTCTGTTTTTGTCCAACATTTACAATGTCTTCATGGAATGATATACCATATGGATGACATATTGATACACTGCAAATCAATGGAAGAGCCTGATCGGAAGGTGCATGCAATTTTAAAGCATTTACAAGAGCATTTGCAGCAGCACAGTGGCTCAATGGTTAGCACTGCTGCCTCACAGCACCAGGGTCCCAAGTTCGATTCCAGCCTTGGGTGACTGTCTGTGTGGAGTTTGCACATTCTCGCCATGTCTGTGCTCCGGTTTCCTCCCACAGTCCAAAGATGTGCAGGTCAGGTGAATTGGCCATGCTAAATTGCCCATAGTGTTAGCCGCATTAGCCAGAAGCAAATGGATCTGGGTGGGTTGCTCTTCAGAGGGTCAGTGTGGAATTGTTGGGCCGAAGGGCTTGTTTCCACGCTATAGGGAATCTAATCTAAGCTTACCCGTAACAATAATTGCAAATTTTTCAAGGAATCTGTTCACTTTTGGGGACTTTTGTCAGCAATCATGAGGTAATGCAGACCCATAGAAAAGGAAAGCCATTAACATAATTCTGTATTCAGGTCTCGACTTACAAAGATTTTTAGGGATTGTTAGCCAGTTGAAAAAATATTTGCGTCACTTGAAGACTACAATAGGAACTTTGAGACAGCTTCTGAAGAAGATGCAAGGATGGTTGTAGAACCCACATGAAGAGAATGCTTTCTCAGAAGACCAAGGAAACATTGACCTCCCCAGATATCCTAACCCAAGAACCATAGCTGCTCAGGCCTTAGCTACAGCAGGTGCAACCAGCCCAATGTTGTCATAGAGATGATCAGACACAGAAACACACTACGCCATAATGGAGAAGGAAGCTCTCTTAGTTACATGCAATTGCAAGAGATTTTCAGGATAGACACTTGACCTAAGTGTTGTCACACAGACAGACCACAAATCACTCCCCACCAGAACTAACAAGAATGCCACCAGAAATACAGAAATTTTGACTCTTTGATTTTGTCTAATAGTGTTCATCTATGGAACAGTGTATCTGCAGGAAAAGCCATAGAGAATGATGGAAGATGTGACAGTTAACAGCTTGGACAGGGATGATATTATATTTGTTCAGGAAATAGTTACATACTCAGCACATTGGCCATCAAGCCATGATCAGCTCAACCAAACAGGACATGAGCAGATGAAAGGCTGGCACTCCCAGCTTTGCTTTGGAAGGATATCCTACACAAGATACACCAGGGTTACATGAGGATCATCACATTCATCACCAGACCAAAAGATTGTATGGCCACTGACCAGTTTGTATTTGATGGGATGTCTTATCTTTCTGCTATTGACTATTTCTCTCAATGAATAGGGGTGAGGAAGTTATGTGCTATGACTATGGATGTGATTGCCTGGGTATTGCAGAAATGCTTACTTTCATATAGCATTGCTAACTTTATCACCAACAGAGTTGCTGATTGGCAGAAAGCTGATGTCTCAGTTCCCTGTCCAACCAAAGATGCAGCTTATACCCTCAAGTCTATCAAGATGTATGAAGGAAGGAACAGTGCTACCACTGTGAAACTTGAAAGGGTTCACAAAAGATTTACAAGGATGTTGCCAGGGTTGGAGGATTTGAGCTACAGGGAGAGGCTGGACAGGCTGGGGCTGTTTTCCCTGGAGCGTCGGAGGCTGAGGGGTGACGTTATAGAGGTTTACAAAATTATGAGGGGCATGGATAGGATAAATAGACAAAGTATTTTCCTTGGGGCGGGAGAGTCCAGGACTAGAGGGCATATGTTTAGGGTGAGAGGGGAAAGATATAAAAGTGACCTAGGGGGCAACTTTTTCACACAGAGGGTGGTACGTGTATGGAATGAGCTGCCAGAGGAAGTGGTGGAGGCTGGTACAATTGCAACATTTAAGAGGCATTTGGATGGGTATATGAATAGGAAGGGTTTGGAAGGATATGGCCAGGTGCTGGCAGGCGGGACTAGATTGGGTAGGACTATCTGGTCGGCATGGACAGGTTGGACCAAAGGGTCTGTTTCTATGCTGTACATCTCTATGACTCTATGACTCTATATGCAGGCCACTCCATATACAGTGATTGCCATTCAGCCAAAGGCAACATGAATGGACACAGGATTATAACAGGGAATGTATGGTCATTCAGGAAGCTGCAGACCACCAATGATCCTGTGTGGTTCAGCAGAATGAGTCACATAAAGGAATCCCAGGAACCTCATCCTATTATAGATCAGTTTCCATCACTGCTTTACTGAGATGAACCCAATGAGGAATGTTATAATGAAAGAGACTTTCAGACCTCATCCTGTTAAAAACAGAATTAAAGACGACAGTTTGATTTGAAGATTTATTGTCGTGTGTACTCAAGTACTGGAGTACAGTGAAAAGGGTACAATGCCACCACACACAACACCATCTAAGGTACAACGGTGTTTAGGTACAAAACTTAGGTACAGATAGTCACATCGAGAAACAAAGTTAAAAGTTAAGCATTACTGTTGTTAGTACAAGTAGAAAAATAAAGAAATAAAGTTAAAAGTTAGCATTATAATCCTTCTTAGGATTAAGTGGAAAAACACAAAAATAAAGGTAAAAGTTCAACAGTCTTTCTTAAGTGCACTCCTGTAAGGGCTCGATCTTACAGCCCACTCTCTGGGTATCCTGCTCTCGTTGGCACAGATGTCATGGGCATCTTCCTCACTGACACTTCGGGCTTGGCCTAACCACATTGGGCTCAGGCCCATGGCTGCATCCCTGCACTGGGCTCCAGCCGACACTGCTCCAGCCCGCAGCTGCTCCCCTGCACTGGACTCCAGCCGACACTGCTCCAGCCCACAGCTGCTTCCCTGCACTGGACTCCAGCCGACACTGCTCCAGCCCACAGCTGCTTCCCTGCACTGGACTCCAGCCGACACTGCTCCAGCCCACAGCTGCTTCCCTGCACTGGACTCCAGCCGACACTGCTCCAGCCCACAGCTGCTTCCCTGCACTGGACTCCAGCCGACACTGCTCCAGCCCACAGCTGCTTCCCTGCACTGGACTCCAGCCGACACTGCTCCAGCCCACAGCTGCTTCCCTGCACTGGACTCCAGCCGACACTGCTCCAGCCCACAGCTGCTTCCCTGCACTGGACTCCAGCCGACACTGCTCCAGCCCACAGCTGCTTCCCTGCACTGGACTCCAGCCGACACTGCTCCAGCCCACAGCTGCTTCCCTGCACTGGACTCCAGCCGACACTGCTCCAGCCCACAGCTGCTTCCCTGCACTGGACTCCAGCCGACACTGCTCCAGGCCCACGGCTGCTTCCCTGCACTGGACTCCAGCCGACACTGCTCCAGGCCCACGGCTGCTTCCCTGCACTGGACTCCAGCCGACACTGCTCCAGGCCCACTGCTGCTTCCCTGCACTGGACCTCCAGCCGACACTGCTCCAGCCCGCAGCTGGTTCCCTGCACTGGACTCCAGCCGACACTGCTCCAGGCCCACGGCTGCTTCCCTGCACTGGACTCCAGCCGACACTGCTGCAGGCCCACGGCTGCTTCCCTGCACTGGATTCCAGCCAACACTGCTCCAGGCCCACGGCTGCTTCCCTGCACTGGACACCAGCCGACACTGCTGCAGGCCCACGGCTGCTTCCCTGCACTGGACCTCCAGCCGACACTGCTGCAGGCCAACGGCTGCTGCCACGCAACCGGCAATGCTATCACCGCTGCTGCACCTCTCTCCAGAATTCCCAGAAGATAAGTTAAAAATATGTGAGAAGGAGAGAGAAGAAGAAAAATAGTATGTGGCTGGCTTAGAGCAGATGGGCCTACTGTTCCGATGCTGCCATCTTGAATAGCTTCCTGGCTCTCTCCTCCATATTGCTGACCTGCTCTGTCCTGTTGCCACTGACTTGAAAAGAAAAGAGAAAGAACTAAGCAAACAAAAAGAAAAAAAGAAACAAAGAAAGCAGATGGAAGCGGACAACTGAGCCTTTCCGACTCAGTGATCTATTAATCTTCCAAGTATGAAGAGAACGCATTCTAGGAGATTAGTGAAACATCCAGACAGCCCGGATTTTGCGTATCCTTAGATACAGCCATTGTGCTGTAATGATACTATGTAGCTGTTATTTTAACCAGGGACCTGTATGGGAAGCTGATGTGGTCTTCCTGCCAGACAAACTCGCTGAGGAGAGGAGTCGGACTGAAAGAGAACCAGAAAGGTTAGGTCATTACATTTTTTTTATATAGCCCTAGGAGGAAGCAGGGGCCTCCTCTTTGCCTGCTGCCCTGGCATTGCCCTTCTGCCCATCAGACAGCTGCCTGTTTCTGTCTCCCAGATGTTACACTGCTGTGATGAAAATGTTTCACACCTGCCTCAGCCCATGCTCCAACAGATTCTGCCCTAAGTTAGAATGTGGATTTGTTCAAAAGAAAAGTGAGTTGTGCAGTATGAGTAGGAGCAATTTGTCATGTCTAACCTTGTGCGCTGAGTTCAGAGATTCTAATCCTAAATTCCAACCATGGTCTTAGTTTTATTAAGAAAGTGTGTAACAGGCAATGTCCTCTTGGAACATTGAAGAATCTCAGTTATCCGAACAACACGGGCAGGGTGTATTTTATCAGATAATCAAATGTTCGGATCATTGAATGCCGGATAACACAGTTTAGCCAAGCATGCGATCTTGCCGGATAATCCGAAATTCGGATAATCGAAAGCCAGATAATCAAGGTTCCTCTGTGCTTACTGTTTGGCTCCCCCTAAAGGTTGAATTGGTAAAGTCAGCCGGTGACTCGCCTGCAGCAATGAGCTCAGGTAAGTCACCAATGGATATAGGGCCGTGGTAATATTGGGTTTCCTAAGACTGAAGAAACTGCATTGTTCTCTGTATTCTCAGTTAATAGACCAGGCTCCAGCAAGTTATATTGTCCCCAATGTCTCTGCTTCCACCATCACCGCTGGCAACGCATTCCATGCATTCACAACTCTCTGCGTAAAGAACCTACCTCTAATGTCTCTTTTATACTTTCCTCCTAAAATATTCAAACTGTGGCTTCTCGTACCAGTCAATCCTGCCCTGGAGAAAAGTCTCTTGCTATTGACTCTCTCATTATTTTGTACACCTTGAACAGAACATGTCTCCTTAATTCTGCACTGTGTAAGTTGCCCAGTAAAGTCTGCTGATCCTTCCATTCTGCTCTCCCCTATATCTATGTAGGGGCCTGTAGAGTTTCTGAGTAAACCCAAGAGTTGGAACATTAAGGCCTTTGTAAGCTTTTATGGATTTCCACATCCTGTCTTCACAGGTCAATGTGCATTTTGGGATTTGTCCCATAGCCTAAACAGTAGTCCTATTGGTAATCTTGGAAATAAGGTCCTAGCCATTTATTCACCCTGAAAGCTTGATACAGAAATGGGGCAGTAGTTATTCTGATCAGATCAATACTCACAGTGTATTGTGCAATCTCACAAAGGGGCCAAAGGTCATCTCACCTCAGCATTCTACCAGGATATACATAAGCATGGCAAAGTATCTCAACATTTGATCATCAGCTTAAACAAACTATTTCATGCTGCTATGTAAGTGGTATTTTCCACAAATGGGATGCTTCCATCAGCCACAAAGGTATTCTGCTTGCTACACAACTGACCAATGATATGCATGAATTCCAGGACCAGTGGGATGCTCGCTACGTAAGCCGAACGTCACTGTGATTCGTTAATGGAATCAAATACAATGCTCCTTCCATTGTTTGCAATAAGCAGAACACAGCTGAGACTGAACCTGCTCACTTTTGCATAACACAAAATTAAAAGCCTTCTACTGGACGTGCTTCAGTAATTGGGCAGCGCTGGCTAAACGATTCTGAGTGTACTGATAACTACACTAAAAATAAATTTAAGACAATCATTCAAGCTTCTAACATGGCTCAGTTCTGCTTGCTAAAAACAACATACATCCCCATGTATGGGACTCATTCTCTACAAACAAAAACAATATTTTCAAACCTCACAACTTAGTCACCTGGATGCTTGGAAAACCACTAATAGTTCCCTGTTACTCCATGGCAATGTTATGGTCAATTATTATCAGCCACCTTCCTCCTTCATTATGAATTTTTCAGATCTTTTGAAATTTGACATTGTTGCTTTTGTGCTGATAATGTAAAAGACAAAAATGTCTGGCAAGGTGTCCATCTTTCCAGTGATATTAATGTTAGTTATTACCATCGCCAGCTCTGAGATTGACTTCCCAATTAATCTGTTGACCATTAGAATGAAAGACAGGTTCAGGTTCTGTTTGTGAGTCATATTGACTAATGGATCATGGTCAGGCCTTAGTGGATGTTTGAGGTTTCAGGTCA
Organism: Chiloscyllium plagiosum; assembly: GCF_004010195.1. Lineage (NCBI taxonomy): Eukaryota > Metazoa > Chordata > Chondrichthyes > Orectolobiformes > Hemiscylliidae > Chiloscyllium > Chiloscyllium plagiosum. The sequence continues at coordinate 91,424,308 of NC_057714.1, read as the reverse complement.
GAAGCTTTCATCAGGACTGGGGGAGGGGAAAGGGGCCACAAAATAAATAGTGAGGAGGGTGGAGCTGGGAGAAAGGTTGGTGGGATGGTGATAGGTGGATGCAGGTCTGATTGGTCAGTGGGAAGGATAGAACATTAAGGTGGGAAGAAAGATGGATGAGTAGGGTCAGGTTAAGGGGTTGGGGTGGAGAGGGAGGGCTGGGCCTGGAATGAGATGGGGGCTGGGAACCTGAACCATCGATTCCCCTTCTCCTCTGACACTGCTTGATCTGCTGTGCTTTTTCCAGCTCCACTCTGACTCTCCAGCATCTGCAGTTCTCACTATCTCTGAGTGAATGTTTACAAAACCGTCAAATCAGTGTCAGATACCCAAGATTGAGTTTTACTACCAGTGCCTTAGTGCATCCATCTGGTTGAATTCCAGATTGGGAAAAGAGAGGAGCAGGACATTTAGGCATGTTGTAACTGATGAAGGGCTCCAGCCCGAAATGTCGATTTTCCTGGACTTTGGATGCTGCCTGACCTGCTGCGCTTTTCCAGCAACACACTCTCAACTCTGATCTCCAGCATCTGCAGACTTCACTGTCTCCACGTTGTAACTGGAGCCAGCTCATTGAGAATCTGTATCCAGGAACTCTGATAGGGAAGGGCTAGGCTGAGCAGACAAGAGCCAGGGTAATCAGTGAGCAGCCTAATGAAGACTGGTGTGCACTGCTCAGAGGAAGGAGAGAGTGCCACAAGATGGACTACAGCAGATCACCACGACCTCTCAAGGGCAAATAGACAGGGGTAGCAAGTGCTGCTCTTGCAGCACCTCCGTGTCCATTCGAACAATAAAATAAAAACAAACAGATGAATTCTAAAGCCCAGATCTAAATGGTGGATCTAGCTGCAGGGGAAATACCTCCCCTTGAGACAGTTTACCTGTGGATGTGCTTGATATTTGTTTCATGATGTTCTAGTCTCCCTCTGAGCTGTCACCTTCTGTGAGGATAGAAGCAGCAGGCACAGCAGGAACCTCAGCCAGGAAACTGTCACCACCCTGGGAAAATGCTGGTTGATTGGTGCAAAAATATCTTTAATTGACTTCCTGCAACTACTGCCGTAGGCTGCTGTCAGGCCAAGCAGCTCCCACCTTGCAAATGCTATCAAAGATACATTTTAGGGATCCGAATTAACACATGCTACAAAGTACTTCCTGGCTTCTCTCGCTGCAGACCTGCCTCCAATACCTTGGGAAATGACTCCCATCCCAGTATTCCAGAACAGATTCACTTGACTCCAATTTCCAATCCAGGCTTGTTCTCTTAAAGTTATTTTTCCTGTTTATCATTTGAACGGAGCGATTTGCAGAGACCGTTTTGAAAACTGGCTTGGAACCTGGAAATATCTCGTTTTCTTCCGCTTTAGCTACACGTCTCCATCTTCCTCTAAAACAATGGAGTGTTTTATTTATACCTAAAGAAAATACTGCAGATGCTGGAAATTTGAAAGTAAAATAGAAGGAGCTGGAGTCTGGCAGAATCCATGGCAAAAGAACCAGAGTTAATGTTTCAAATTCAAAGTGGTTTATTTGAATAAATTGAATTTTTAAATGAATATTTTTATTGAAGCTCTCAACTTATGCTGGAGCACAGTTCGACCAACACTTGGCATCCTCACATCCTTCTATCTAGATGACTACCCCTCCTGATGAAACTATGTTGTGGTTTGATCATTTGATTATATTGGGTGTCAAGTCAGATTTAATGCTGTCCACCCACTCACCCATGCCAATAATTCCTGAATAACTATCAGAAATGAAACCTTGGTTAATTGCTTCCTCAATAAAAATTGAAAGAACTGCGGATGCTGGAAATCAGAAATGAAAACAGAAGTTGCTGGAAAAGCTCAGCAGGTCTGGCAGCATCTGTAGAGAGAAATCAGAGTTCACGTTTCAGGTCTGGTGACCCTTCCTCAGAACTGATGGCATCTAGGAAATGGTGGGGGTTTTTTTATGCAGAAGATAGAGTGGAGGGAGGGAGTAAGGAGTAAATAATAGGTAGAGATTGATCCCAAATTGAGATAAGAACTGTTAGACAGACAAGGGGGTGGACAATGATCTGGCCAGGAGGGTGAACAACTATTAGGGCTGTTAGTGGCTAACCATAGGTTGTGTGTAATAGCAGACCATATGATAACAAGGTCTAGTGTGTGGAGTTCAGGGTAAGGACATGGGAGAGTTCAAGCTGGAAAAGTGCTGAACTCAATATTGAGTGCAGAAAGCTGTCAAGGCCCAAAGCAGAAAATGAGGTGTTTTTCTTCCAGCTTGCACTGAGCATCACTGGAGCACTGCAGCAAGCCTGAGACAGAGATTTTGGCCAGGGAACAGGGTGGTGTGTTGAAGTGGCACATGTTGAAGTGGGTTGAATTTCTTCCTTCCTGCTTGCCTGGGTGGATAATATTGAAATTATAGAGCATAGAACATAGAACATTACAGCGCAGTACAGGACCTTCGGTCCTCGATGTTGTGTGAATTGCACTTGTCTTTTGCTTTGCATTGGGTGACAGTAGCTCTCTCAAAATTGATCTCTGATTGAAAGTGATGCCTTAATCCTCAATGTCATTCAGTACCACATCAGGTGTCAATTGTTGAATGGAGTAATAATTTTGAAAGATGTAATGCTGAAGGTACATTGGTTCCACCCAACTTGATGATGTCACTGTCATTGGGCAGAAAAACAGCTGTTCTTGTATGAGATCCTGATGGAGACCAACATGACATACTGATATCTCTAATTATACTTAAATAGTTCATATGAATTGTACATATTGCTGTCATGTAATAAAGTGTGCCTTTTATGTAAGATACACGGGAGGGTGAGTGGTGTGCTGGTAATGTCACTGGCCTAGTAATCCAAGAACCCAAGGTTAATGCTCTCTAATCATTGTTTTGAATCCCACAATGGCAAATGGTTATAATTTGAATTCAATGGAAAAGTCTGGAATTAGAAGTGACCCAAATGGTGACCAAGTAACTATTGTTGTTTTAAAAACAAATCTGGTTCACTAATATGTTTTATGGCATTATTCCTGTTATCCTTTGACCTGCATGTGACTCCAGACACACAGCAATGTGATTGACTCTTAACTGCCCTCTGAAACGGTCCGAGCAAGCCATTCAGATGGAAGAGTAATTAGGGATGGGGAATAAATGCTGTCCCTGCCAGTGATTCCCATATCTAGTTAACACACTTTTTAAAAAGGCCTCTTCTTATTTAGACTCTACAGTCTGATAATTAAACAGGCTCAGTATAGATAGGAAGATCTGTGGCAGAAATCTACCCAATCCTCAAGCCATGGTGGTTGATAATCAGATGATATGACATGCTGGCAGCAGCAGCAGTATCTGAAAACACAAAACTAATAGATCCACATTGGAAGCTGCAATAAGACTACCAACTTATTGTGTAGCCTTCCCATATTGATTAGTTTGTAATCCTTAATCACTATCTTGTTATATACTAAAACGTCGTTACTCCAAACTCTTTGGAATTAATTGGTTCTTCTTAATTAATATTTTTTTTTCCTTAAGTGTCATTGCAATTATGATAGAATATGAAAAGATGTTTTATTATATAATTGAGATTCTACTTTGATGCATCCTGTCTGAAATTAAATCTGGTTTTATTTTAAAGGCTAAAATCATCAAAGTGTGTGACTGATAAAAAGTTAAGAGTCCCCATGAATATGTGTTTAAAAGCTGCAGAACAAATTGCATACCCTGCCACCAGGTGTCAGTGCAACACCACCACAAGGGCAGAGGCGTTTGTTTGATAAAGCATATATGTAGTTTTGTTCTGACAACCTGGTTAGTCAGGTCTGCTGGAGGCCCTGTGGTCACCTAAAAAAAACAACCACTGGATCTTGTGTGAATGGAGCAAGCAAATGGAAAATTCCATTCAGAGTGAGAACTGCTGTGTCTCTTACGGTCAATGTGTGTGGGTGGCAACATATCACAGGGAGACACAATTCTTCTGCCAAATGGTAAATGATTGTCGTGAGCTAACATGAATCAGTACTGCTTTTGTGGAAGTGTATTTGTGTGATGAGTATTTATTGTGTGAATCATGTTTTAGCAAAGTTCACAAGCTCTACAATAACAGACATAAGAGGAAGGAATCCTCCAGATTTAGCATTTTTTAAATGCTGTATTTGCAAAATGGCATTAACTGAGTAATGGTTCAGTCCTTTTTACAAATGAATTAAGGGAAAAAACGACATAAAGAACTGCCAATTGTGGTTGAATTGTGAAAAGTTTTCCACAAATCGTGACTCAGTTGGTAAGCATTGGGGCTGAAAATCTGAAAATACTCACTTTAAAAAAATAACAAAGTACATTTCTGATTACCACTTCCCCTTCACCATGGTAATGTTTCCATGTAATGAGCAACAATTGGATCTGTTCATGATCAGTAACCTTCATTTCTTAGATTACGTAATTTCTTTGCCTTTAGTTTCCATTGACATCAAGAGATTCTCAAAATTGGGCCTTATTTGATAGTTTCTAGAATATTTTCTAGTTAGGGGAGAAAGTGAGGACTGCAGATGCTGGAGATCAGAGCTGAAAATGTGTTGCTGGAAAAGCGCAGCAGGTCAGGCAGCATCCAAGGAGCAGGAGAATCGACGTTTCGGGCATGAGCCCTTCTTCAGGAATGAGGAAAGTGTGTCCAGCAGGCTAAGATAAAAGGGAGGGAGGAGGGACTTGGGGGAGGGGCGTTGGAAATGCGATAGGTGGAAGGAGGTCAAGGTGAGGGTGATAGGCCGGAGTGGGGTGGGGGCGGAGAGGTCAGGAAGAAGATTGCAGGTTAGGAAGG
>NC_057714.1:91412682-91416751 GCF_004010195.1 Chiloscyllium plagiosum | reverse complement strand
AAAAGAGGGGAGGGGGGGGGGGGGGAGAAAGTAGCATAGAGTACAATAGATGAATAGGGGGGGGGGGGGGGAGGGAGGTGATAGGTCAGAGGGGAGGGTGGAGCAGATAGGTGGGAAGGAAGATTGGCAGGTATCCGCTCCACCCTCCCCCTGACCTATCACCTCCATCCCCACCCCCATTCACCTATTGTAATCTTTGCTACCTTCTCCCCAGCCCCATTCCTCCCCCCCACCACCATTTATCTCTCCACCCCGGAGGTTTCCTGCCTCTATTCCTGATGAAGGGCTTTTGCCCGAAATGTCGATTTTCCTGCTCCTTGGATGCTGCCTGACCTGCTGTGCTTTTCCAGCACCACTCTGATCTAAACTCTATTACAGGTGTGTATAAACATTAAATTAAAATTAAAATAAATGCTTTGCTGCCAGTTTTTGCTTGTATTAATGACACTAATACAATGATTCCAAATTCTACAGACGATGTAACAGGGTCTGCCGTTCAAACTAAATGTCGGATAAACATAGAATTTTCTGTTAATTTCCAAATTAATGGCTGAAGTATTAAGCTGCACAACACTCTTCATTAAGGCATGAACTGGCCTACCAAGTCTACAAAATATTAGAGAGGAAGCAGGTTTGTGTATTGCCTGCTGGAAAAACACCAGCACCATCAGTAAAGGAATGATAAAGGCATCCAGCATATACACTTGCAACATGCATTTGTTCCACTGTATATAAGAATCGACCACTTCAAGAATGGTCTTCCCCAATGCAGCTCATGATAGTAACACAAATGGAGAGTGCTGGAGAACTCATTAGTCTGGCAGCATCTGTGGAGAGAGAAACAGAGTTAATGTCTCGAGTCTGATGTGTCTTCAGAATAGCTGATGCCAGTGTTAACTGCACTCAGAAAGCAGGCCATGAAACTGACCACATACCTCAGTATGAGGTTTTAGGCTGCTGAACTGAAAATGAAGTTTGAAGGATCAGTTCTCCTCCGGATCCCACACATGATGGAATCTTAACAACCCTTTCAGTCATGTCGATCCCAAACAATGTGGTTCTTGACTTGCCTTGTTTGCCACGAAACTGAAGCCTCACATTTCACCAGCTCATCCTACAATCCCAAACCCGGTTATCACATCTTGTCCCCATCTTTATCTTTCTATTGTCCTTCCATCTTAACTCTAACCCCAGCCCCAAACCCAATCCCATATTGGAGCCACAATATGGATTATTTAACAGAACCACAAGATAAACCTAATTAGAATGACAACATTTAGCCTTGAAACAGTGTGTTAAGGAAAATTTGTGATTTATTTAAATTATTTGTGAATCCATCATTTTTTCTAGGGATGAAAAGGGTTTTTAAGAGTCCATCAATTCTCAAAGGATTAATTATAATCCTTCGAATGATAAGGAGTATTGCTCCATGTGACTCAGTGATCCTTTGACCTGGAAGCCATAACAATATGAAGCAAGTTAACATGCAAAACCTGTGTGACTAGCAGACACAAAAGAGAGCTGAGAGAAAAAGGGAATTCCAGCATTGGAATGGACAGTGTCTTCACAATAAACGTTGTGCCTAATACAGTAAAACAGAACTGAAAGCTAACGACAGAAGATGGCAATAATTGTGACTTGGACAATTTTACTTCTTCAAGTTTTCCAGAGCTGACCAGAACTTATAGCAGAGTTTATTAAGGGGATTAGCTGAAATGATCTCTGCCATCAAGGCTGTTGTGAACCTAGCTAAGAAGGCTTGTAGAACTGTGGCATTTAGTTCATGGACCTTGAGTGGAGAACATCTGGCAGTGAACATCACTCAAGAGTGAACTCAATTGGTTTGAAAAGTGAGGGACCCTGTGTACCGGAGGCCATTTTAAAGAACCTTGAAACTGCTAATAGTGTCATGTGTCTAGGGCCAATGACATGGGTGACTATTGTGATGATCTTTGATCAAGAAGACCTAAGGGCATGGGAATGTGTAGTTTATTTAAAATTTGATTAATTGTAGCTTCCTCATCTAATACTAAGTACTACCCTGTATAACTTAACAACCTTTGACATGGAAGCAGTACCATCGGAAAGGAGCCTCAGCCTTTGCAGTTGTCCAACAGATTTGATGTTCTTACACATTGTGTGCATGGCAGTAAGGACTTAAGAGAGGATGAATGAACTGACATCAGTACCATTGTGCAGTGGCCATTCAGGTTTGGGAGCTAAAAGCAATATAATTGAGGAAGCAGACAATACAGTTAGGTAGATAGATAGTGCTTGCTATCATAGAGTCATAAAGCATAGAAACAGAACCTTTGGTCCAACTCATCCATGCCAACCAGATACCTCAGTGTGACCTAGCCCCATTTTCCATCATTTGGTCTGTGTCCCTCTAAACCCTTTCTCTGCATGTACCCATCCAGATGCCTTTTAAATGTTGTAATTGTACCAGCCTCCACCACTTCCTCTGGCAGCTTGTTCCATACACGCACCGCCCTCTGTGTGAGAAAATTACCCCTCAAGTCCCTTTTAAATCTTACTCCTCTCATCTGAAACCTATGCCCTCTAATTTTGAACTTCCCCTGTCACCTTGGACAAAGATCTTGCTTATTCAACCTATCCATGCCCCTCATAGTTTTATAAACCTCTATAAGATCTGACACTCCAGGGATACTCCAACCTCTTCAGCCTCTCCCTATATTTCAAATTCTCCAGTCACGGCAACATCATTGTAAATTTTTTCTGCACCCTCTGAAGTTTAACAACATCTTTGCTATTGAAGGGTGACCAGAATTGTACACAGTATTCTAAAAGTGGCCTCACCAATGTCCTGCAGAGGGCAACATGATATCTCACCTCCTAGATTTAGTGTTCTGACCAATGCAGGTAAGTGTTAGAATGCCTTCTTCACCACCCTGACTATGTGCGACTCCACTTTCAAGGAATTACCTGCCCACACACCTAGGTCTCTTTGTTTGGCAACATTCCTCAGGGCCCTACCATTAACTATATAGACCCTGCCCTAGTTAGCTTTACAAAAATCCTAAACCTCACATTTTTCTAACTTAAACTCCAACTGTCACTCCTTGACCCATTGGCCGATCGGATCCAGGTCCCATTGTACTCTCAGGTAACATTCTTCGCTGTCCACTACACCGCCTATTTTGGTGTCAGCTGCAAACTTACTAACCATGCCTCCTATATTCACATCTAAATCATTTATATAAATGACAAAAAGCAGTGGACTCAGCACCCACCGTTGTGGCACGCCACTGGTCACATGCCTCCATTTCAAAGAGTAATCAGTTAAAGAGGCGGGGATTGCTTTCCCTGGAGTGTCAGAGGCTGAGGGGTGACCTTATAAAGGTTTATAAAATCATGAGGGGCATGGACAGGATAAATAGACCGCCACTGGTCACATGCCTCCATTTCAAAGAGTAATCAGTTAAAGAGGCTGGGGTTGCTTTCCCTGAGGCTGAGGGGTGACCTTATAAAGGTTTATAAAATCATGAGGGGCACGGACAGGATAAATAGACAAAGTCTCTTCCCTCATGGGGGAGTCCAGAACTAGAGGCCATACATTTATGGTGAGAGGGGAAAGATATAAAAGAGACCTAAGGGAAAACTTTTTCACGCAGAGGATGATATGTGTCTGGAATGAGCTGCCAGAGGAAGTGCTGGAGGATGGTACAATTACAACATTTAAAAGGCATCTGGATGGGTACATGAATAGGAAGGTAAAAACAAGGACTGCAGATGCTGGAAACCAGAGTCTAGATTAGAGTGGTGCTGGAAAAGCACAGCAGCATCCAAGGAGCTGGAAAATTGACGTTTCGGGCAAAAGCCCTTCATCAGGAATAGAGGCAGAGTGCCTGCTGGGTGGAGATAAACGAGAGGGAAGTGGGGGTGTGGAGAAAGTAGCAGAGAGTACAATAGGTGAGTCGGGGAGGGGATGAAGATGATAGGTCAGAGGAGAGGGTGGGGTGGATAGGTGGAAAGGAAGATAGGCAGGTAGGACAGGTCATGAGGATGGTGCTGAGCTGAAAGGTTGGAGCTGGGGTGAGGTGGGAGA